>NC_091230.1:10535927-10910804 GCF_040958095.1 Procambarus clarkii | reverse complement strand
CACTGGTTCCAACGAGTTCGCAACAGCAACAACCCTAGCCCTCGATAGATGCACCCCATCACGAGAATACATTTAATTTCTTCCATAGAAGTGTTCCCAGTTGTCTATGAAAGATATTGCATTTGATTTGGAATATCTTTCCAAATGGCAATTGACACCAATTGTATCACATTAGCAATTTTCCAAAACTCTGGCACTCTGCCTGACACTCTTGATTTATTAAATATGGTTGACAGTGGGTCACAAAGCTCCTCTTTGCATTCTTTAAGCACCCTGGCAAACACTTCATCCGGCCCTAGGGATTTGTTTAGTTTGAGTTTTACTATTTGTTTAAGAACATCCTCCCTGGTAACTGCTAAACTCGTCAACCTGTCCTCGTCCCCACCCACATAGACTTGTTCGGCTGAAGGCATATTGTTAAGTTCCTCTTTAGTAAATACAGATACAAAATATTTATTAAAAATACTACTCATCTCTTCATCACTATCTGTTATTTGACCTGTCTCAGTTTTTAATGGACCTATCCTTTCCCTAGTCTTAGTACGATATAACTGAAAAAAACCCTTTAGGATTTGTCTTTGCTTGCCCTGCTATGCGAACTTCATAGTTTCTTTTTGCTTTCCTTATCTCTTTTTTAACATTTCTAACCAGTTGTACGAATTCCTGTTCTAAAGTGACCTCCCCATTTTTAATCCTTTTGTATCAAGCTCTCTTTTTACCTATAAGGTTCTTCAAATTCTTTGTTATCCACTTTGGGTCATTAGTATTCGATCTATTCATTTTGTATGGTATACTACGTTCCTGTGCTTTGTTTAGAATACTCTTAAATAAGTTATATATTGAATCCACATCGAAATCCCCATTTAAGTCCCCTATCGCTGGGTTCATGTCTCGCTCCAAGACCGGTCCACACCCCATACCCAAGACTTTCCAATCAATTTGACCCAAAAAATTTCTTAGGCTATTAAAATCAGCTTTTCGAAAATCAGGCACTTTAACAGAATTTTCTCCTACAGGTCTATTCCATTCTATGCTAAATCTGATTTCTTTGTGATCACTGTTCCCTTGCTCACTCCCTATTTCGATGTCATTAATTTGTGTTTCCCTGTTAGTTAACACTAAATCTAAAATATTATTTTCCCGTGTTGGTTCCTTAATGTGTTGCGTAAGAAAGCAATCGTCAATTAATTCTAGAAAATCTTCTGCTTCACTATTCCCTGTTTTGTTCCACCAGTTTATTCCGCTAAAATTAGAGTCACCCATGACGTAAATACTGTTAGATCTAGATGCCCTAGATATTTCATCCCATAGATGCTTTGCTTCCATTCTGTCTAAATTTGGTGGCCTATATATAACTCCTATTATAATATTATTAGCTTTTTTGTTTAATTCTATCCAAATAGTTTCTGTGTGTGGCTCAGTTTTGATTCCCTCTTTGAGACTACATTTCAAATTGTCCCTAACATATATGGCTACTCCCCCTCCTCGTCTAATATATCTATCTGTGTGAAATAGTTTAAATCCATTTATCTGATATTCAGCTAATAGTTCTCTATTTTCTACGTTCATCCACGTTTCGGTAAGTGCAATAATATCTATTTTTTCTGTGCAGACAAGAGCATTTAATTCGTTAATTTTATTTCTTAGACTTCTACTGTTAGTGTAATATATCCTAAGTGAATTGTTATTTTGAGGCCCTTTTCTTTCCCTGATCATTTTGCCAATTCCTTTCTCCCACAAACACATACTTTTATTACCTCCTTCCTCCAAATCAATTCCCATACCACTATCTACTAACAGTTTAAACCCAAACAAACACCTCTAACCACTGGTTCCAACGAGTTCGCAACAGCAACAACCCTAGCCCTCGATAGATGCACCCCATCACGAGAATACATTTAATTTCTTCCATAGAAGTGTTCCCAGTTGTCTATGAAAGATATTGCATTTGATTTGGAATATCTTTCCAAATGGCAATTGACACCAATTGTATCACATTAGCAATTTTCCAAAACTCTGGCACTCTGCCTGACACTCTTGATTTATTAAATATGGTTGACAGTGGGTCACAAAGCTCCTCTTTGCATTCTTTAAGCACCCTGGCAAACACTTCATCCGGCCCTAGGGATTTGTTTAGTTTGAGTTTTACTATTTGTTTAAGAACATCCTCCCTGGTAACTGCTAAACTCGTCAACCTGTCCTCGTCCCCACCCACATAGACTTGTTCGGCTGAAGGCATATTGTTAAGTTCCTCTTTAGTAAATACAGATACAAAATATTTATTAAAAATACTACTCATCTCTTCATCACTATCTGTTATTTGACCTGTCTCAGTTTTTAATGGACCTATCCTTTCCCTAGTCTTAGTACGATATAACTGAAAAAAACCCTTTAGGATTTGTCTTTGCTTGCCCTGCTATGCGAACTTCATAGTTTCTTTTTGCTTTCCTTATCTCTTTTTTAACATTTCTAACCAGTTGTACGAATTCCTGTTCTAAAGTGACCTCCCCATTTTTAATCCTTTTGTATCAAGCTCTCTTTTTACCTATAAGGTTCTTCAAATTCTTTGTTATCCACTTTGGGTCATTAGTATTCGATCTATTCATTTTGTATGGTATACTACGTTCCTGTGCTTTGTTTAGAATACTCTTAAATAAGTTATATATTGAATCCACATCGAAATCCCCATTTAAGTCCCCTATCGCTGGGTTCATGTCTCGCTCCAAGACCGGTCCACACCCCATACCCAAGACTTTCCAATCAATTTGACCCAAAAAATTTCTTAGGCTATTAAAATCAGCTTTTCGAAAATCAGGCACTTTAACAGAATTTTCTCCTACAGGTCTATTCCATTCTATGCTAAATCTGATTTCTTTGTGATCACTGTTCCCTTGCTCACTCCCTATTTCGATGTCATTAATTTGTGTTTCCCTGTTAGTTAACACTAAATCTAAAATATTATTTTCCCGTGTTGGTTCCTTAATGTGTTGCGTAAGAAAGCAATCGTCAATTAATTCTAGAAAATCTTCTGCTTCACTATTCCCTGTTTTGTTCCACCAGTTTATTCCGCTAAAATTAGAGTCACCCATGACGTAAATACTGTTAGATCTAGATGCCCTAGATATTTCATCCCATAGATGCTTTGCTTCCATTCTGTCTAAATTTGGTGGCCTATATATAACTCCTATTATAATATTATTAGCTTTTTTGTTTAATTCTATCCAAATAGTTTCTGTGTGTGGCTCAGTTTTGATTCCCTCTTTGAGACTACATTTCAAATTGTCCCTAACATATATGGCTACTCCCCCTCCTCGTCTAATATATCTATCTGTGTGAAATAGTTTAAATCCATTTATCTGATATTCAGCTAATAGTTCTCTATTTTCTACGTTCATCCACGTTTCGGTAAGTGCAATAATATCTATTTTTTCTGTGCAGACAAGAGCATTTAATTCGTTAATTTTATTTCTTAGACTTCTACTGTTAGTGTAATATATCCTAAGTGAATTGATATTTTGAGGCCCTTTTCTTTCCCTGATCATTTTGCCAATTCCTTTCTCCCACAAACACATACTTTTATTACCTCCTTCCTCCAAATCAATTCCCATACCACTATCTACTAACAGTTTAAACCCAAACAAACACCTCTAACCACTGGTTCCAACGAGTTCGCAACAGCAACAACCCTAGCCCTCGATAGATGCACCCCATCACGAGCATACATTTAATTTCTTCCATAGAAGTGTTCCCAGTTGTCTATGAAAGATATTGCATTTGATTTGGAATATCTTTCCAAATGGCAATTGACACCAATTGTATCACATTAGCAATTTTCCAAAACTCTGGCACTCTGCCTGACACTCTTGATTTATTAAATATGGTTGACAGTGGGTCACAAAGCTCCTCTTTGCATTCTTTAAGCACCCTGGCAAACACTTCATCCGGCCCTAGGGATTTGTTTAGTTTGAGTTTTACTATTTGTTTAAGAACATCCTCCCTGGTAACTGCTAAACTCGTCAACCTGTCCTCGTCCCCACCCACATAGACTTGTTCGGCTGAAGGCATATTGTTAAGTTCCTCTTTAGTAAATACAGATACAAAATATTTATTAAAAATACTACTCATCTCTTCATCACTATCTGTTATTTGACCTGTCTCAGTTTTTAATGGACCTATCCTTTCCCTAGTCTTAGTACGATATAACTGAAAAAAACCCTTTAGGATTTGTCTTTGCTTGCCCTGCTATGCGAACTTCATAGTTTCTTTTTGCTTTCCTTATCTCTTTTTTAACATTTCTAACCAGTTGTACGAATTCCTGTTCTAAAGTGACCTCCCCATTTTTAATCCTTTTGTATCAAGCTCTCTTTTTACCTATAAGGTTCTTCAAATTCTTTGTTATCCACTTTGGGTCATTAGTATTCGATCTATTCATTTTGTATGGTATACTACGTTCCTGTGCTTTGTTTAGAATACTCTTAAATAAGTTATATATTGAATCCACATCGAAATCCCCATTTAAGTCCCCTATCGCTGGGTTCATGTCTCGCTCCAAGACCGGTCCACACCCCATACCCAAGACTTTCCAATCAATTTGACCCAAAAAATTTCTTAGGCTATTAAAATCAGCTTTTCGAAAATCAGGCACTTTAACAGAATTTTCTCCTACAGGTCTATTCCATTCTATGCTAAATCTGATTTCTTTGTGATCACTGTTCCCTTGCTCACTCCCTATTTCGATGTCATTAATTTGTGTTTCCCTGTTAGTTAACACTAAATCTAAAATATTATTTTCCCGTGTTGGTTCCTTAATGTGTTGCGTAAGAAAGCAATCGTCAATTAATTCTAGAAAATCTTCTGCTTCACTATTCCCTGTTTTGTTCCACCAGTTTATTCCGCTAAAATTAGAGTCACCCATGACGTAAATACTGTTAGATCTAGATGCCCTAGATATTTCATCCCATAGATGCTTTGCTTCCATTCTGTCTAAATTTGGTGGCCTATATATAACTCCTATTATAATATTATTAGCTTTTTTGTTTAATTCTATCCAAATAGTTTCTGTGTGTGGCTCAGTTTTGATTCCCTCTTTGAGACTACATTTCAAATTGTCCCTAACATATATGGCTACTCCCCCTCCTCGTCTAATATATCTATCTGTGTGAAATAGTTTAAATCCATTTATCTGATATTCAGCTAATAGTTCTCTATTTTCTACGTTCATCCACGTTTCGGTAAGTGCAATAATATCTATTTTTTCTGTGCAGACAAGAGCATTTAATTCGTTAATTTTATTTCTTAGACTTCTACTGTTAGTGTAATATATCCTAAGTGAATTGTTATTTTGAGGCCCTTTTCTTTCCCTGATCATTTTGCCAATTCCTTTCTCCCACAAACACATACTTTTATTACCTCCTTCCTCCAAATCAATTCCCATACCACTATCTACTAACAGTTTAAACCCAAACAAACACCTCTAACCACTGGTTCCAACGAGTTCGCAACAGCAACAACCCTAGCCCTCGATAGATGCACCCCATCACGAGAATACATTTAATTTCTTCCATAGAAGTGTTCCCAGTTGTCTATGAAAGATATTGCATTTGATTTGGAATATCTTTCCAAATGGCAATTGACACCAATTGTATCACATTAGCAATTTTCCAAAACTCTGGCACTCTGCCTGACACTCTTGATTTATTAAATATGGTTGACAGTGGGTCACAAAGCTCCTCTTTGCATTCTTTAAGCACCCTGGCAAACACTTCATCCGGCCCTAGGGATTTGTTTAGTTTGAGTTTTACTATTTGTTTAAGAACATCCTCCCTGGTAACTGCTAAACTCGTCAACCTGTCCTCGTCCCCACCCACATAGACTTGTTCGGCTGAAGGCATATTGTTAAGTTCCTCTTTAGTAAATACAGATACAAAATATTTATTAAAAATACTACTCATCTCTTCATCACTATCTGTTATTTGACCTGTCTCAGTTTTTAATGGACCTATCCTTTCCCTAGTCTTAGTACGATATAACTGAAAAAAACCCTTTAGGATTTGTCTTTGCTTGCCCTGCTATGCGAACTTCATAGTTTCTTTTTGCTTTCCTTATCTCTTTTTTAACATTTCTAACCAGTTGTACGAATTCCTGTTCTAAAGTGACCTCCCCATTTTTAATCCTTTTGTATCAAGCTCTCTTTTTACCTATAAGGTTCTTCAAATTCTTTGTTATCCACTTTGGGTCATTAGTATTCGATCTATTCATTTTGTATGGTATACTACGTTCCTGTGCTTTGTTTAGAATACTCTTAAATAAGTTATATATTGAATCCACATCGAAATCCCCATTTAAGTCCCCTATCGCTGGGTTCATGTCTCGCTCCAAGACCGGTCCACACCCCATACCCAAGACTTTCCAATCAATTTGACCCAAAAAATTTCTTAGGCTATTAAAATCAGTTTTCGAAAATCAGGCACTTTAACAGAATTTTCTCCTACAGGTCTATTCCATTCTATGCTAAATCTGATTTCTTTGTGATCACTGTTCCCTTGCTCACTCCCTATTTCGATGTCATTAATTTGTGTTTCCCTGTTAGTTAACACTAAATCTAAAATATTATTTTCCCGTGTTGGTTCCTTAATGTGTTGCGTAAGAAAGCAATCGTCAATTAATTCTAGAAAATCTTCTGCTTCACTATTCCCTGTTTTGTTCCACCAGTTTATTCCGCTAAAATTAGAGTCACCCATGACGTAAATACTGTTAGATCTAGATGCCCTAGATATTTCATCCCATAGATGCTTTGCTTCCATTCTGTCTAAATTTGGTGGCCTATATATAACTCCTATTATAATATTATTAGCTTTTTTGTTTAATTCTATCCAAATAGTTTCTGTGTGTGGCTCAGTTCTGATTCCCTCTTTGAGACTACATTTCAAATTGTCCCTAACATATATGGCTACTCCCCCTCCTCGTCTAATATATCTATCTGTGTGAAATAGTTTAAATCCATTTATCTGATATTCAGCTAATAGTTCTCTATTTTCTACGTTCATCCACGTTTCGGTAAGTGCAATAATATCTATTTTTTCTGTGCAGACAAGAGCATTTAAATTCGTTAATTTTATTTCTTAGACTTCTACTGTTAGTGTAATATATCCTAAGTGAATTGTTATTTTGAGGCCCTTTTCTTTCCCTGATCATTTTGCCAATTCCTTTCTCCCACAAACACATACTTTTATTACCTCCTTCCTCCAAATCAATTCCCATACCACTATCTACTAACAGTTTAAACCCAAACAAACACCTCTAACCACTGGTTCCAACGAGTTCGCAACAGCAACAACCCTAGCCCTCGATAGATGCACCCCATCACGAGAATACATTTAATTTCTTCCATAGAAGTGTTCCCAGTTGTCTATGAAAGATATTGCATTTGATTTGGAATATCTTTCCAAATGGCAATTGACACCAATTGTATCACATTAGCAATTTTCCAAAACTCTGGCACTCTGCCTGACACTCTTGATTTATTAAATATGGTTGACAGTGGGTCACAAAGCTCCTCTTTGCATTCTTTAAGCACCCTGGCAAACACTTCATCCGGCCCTAGGGATTTGTTTAGTTTGAGTTTTACTATTTGTTTAAGAACATCCTCCCTGGTAACTGCTAAACTCGTCAACCTGTCCTCGTCCCCACCCACATAGACATGTTCGGCTGAAGGCATATTGTTAAGTTCCTCTTTAGTAAATACAGATACAAAATATTTATTAAAAATACTACTCATCTCTTCATCACTATCTGTTATTTGACCTGTCTCAGTTTTTAATGGACCTATCCTTTCCCTAGTCTTAGTACGATATAACTGAAAAAAACCCTTTAGGATTTGTCTTTGCTTGCCCTGCTATGCGAACTTCATAGTTTCTTTTTGCTTTCCTTATCTCTTTTTTAACATTTCTAACCAGTTGTACGAATTCCTGTTCTAAAGTGACCTCCCCATTTTTAATCCTTTTGTATCAAGCTCTCTTTTTACCTATAAGGTTCTTCAAATTCTTTGTTATCCACTTTGGGTCATTAGTATTCGATCTATTCATTTTGTATGGTATACTACGTTCCTGTGCTTTGTTTAGAATACTCTTAAATAAGTTATATATTGAATCCACATCGAAATCCCCATTTAAGTCCCCTATCGCTGGGTTCATGTCTCGCTCCAAGACCGGTCCACACCCCATACCCAAGACTTTCCAATCAATTTGACCCAAAAAATTTCTTAGGCTATTAAAATCAGCTTTTCGAAAATCAGGCACTTTAACAGAATTTTCTCCTACAGGTCTATTCCATTCTATGCTAAATCTGATTTCTTTGTGATCACTGTTCCCTTGCTCACTCCCTATTTCCATGTCATTAATTTGTGTTTCCCTGTTAGTTAACACTAAATCAAACATATTATTTTCCCGTGTTGGTTCCTAAATGTGTTGCGTAAGAAAGCAATCGTCAATTAATTCTAGAAAATCTTCTGCTTCACTATTCCCTGTTTTGTTCCACCAGTTTATTCCGCTAAAATTAGAGTCACCCATGACGTAAATACTGTTAGATCTAGATGCCCTAGATATTTCATCCCATAGATGCTTTGCTTCCATTCTGTCTAAATTTGGTGGCCTATATATAACTCCTATTATAATATTATTAGCTTTTTTGTTTAATTCTATCCAAATAGTTTCTGTGTGTGGCTCAGTTTTGATTCCCTCTTTGAGACTACATTTCAAATTGTCCCTAACATATATGGCTACTCCCCCTCCTCGTCTAATATATCTATCTGTGTGAAATAGTTTAAATCCATTTATCTGATATTCAGCTAATAGTTCTCTATTTTCTACGTTCATCCACGTTTCGGTAAGTGCAATAATATCTATTTTTTCTGTGCAGACAAGAGCATTTAATTCGTTAATTTTATTTCTTAGACTTCTACTGTTAGTGTAATATATCCTAAGTGAATTGTTATTTTGAGGCCCTTTTCTTTCCCTGATCATTTTGCCAATTCCTTTCTCCCACAAACACATACTTTTATTACCTCCTTCCTCCAAATCAATTCCCATACCACTATCTACTAACAGTTTAAACCCAAACAAACACCTCTAACCACTGGTTCCAACGAGTTCGCAACAGCAACAACCCTAGCCCTCGATAGATGCACCCCATCACGAGAATACATTTAATTTCTTCCATAGAAGTGTTCCCAGTTGTCTATGAAAGATATTGCATTTGATTTGGAATATCTTTCCAAATGGCAATTGACACCAATTGTATCACATTAGCAATTTTCCAAAACTCTGGCACTCTGCCTGACACTCTTGATTTATTAAATATGGTTGACAGTGGGTCACAAAGCTCCTCTTTGCATTCTTTAAGCACCCTGGCAAACACTTCATCCGGCCCTAGGGATTTGTTTAGTTTGAGTTTTACTATTTGTTTAAGAACATCCTCCCTGGTAACTGCTAAACTCGTCAACCTGTCCTCGTCCCCACCCACATAGACATGTTCGGCTGAAGGCATATTGTTAAGTTCCTCTTTAGTAAATACAGATACAAAATATTTATTAAAAATACTACTCATCTCTTCATCACTATCTGTTATTTGACCTGTCTCAGTTTTTAATGGACCTATCCTTTCCCTAGTCTTAGTACGATATAACTGAAAAAAACCCTTTAGGATTTGTCTTTGCTTGCCCTGCTATGCGAACTTCATAGTTTCTTTTTGCTTTCCTTATCTCTTTTTTAACATTTCTAACCAGTTGTACGAATTCCTGTTCTAAAGTGACCTCCCCATTTTTAATCCTTTTGTATCAAGCTCTCTTTTTACCTATAAGGTTCTTCAAATTCTTTGTTATCCACTTTGGGTCATTAGTATTCGATCTATTCATTTTGTATGGTATACTACGTTCCTGTGCTTTGTTTAGAATACTCTTAAATAAGTTATATATTGAATCCACATCGAAATCCCCATTTAAGTCCCCTATCGCTGGGTTCATGTCTCGCTCCAAGACCGGTCCACACCCCATACCCAAGACTTTCCAATCAATTTGACCCAAAAAATTTCTTAGGCTATTAAAATCAGCTTTTCGAAAATCAGGCACTTTAACAGAATTTTCTCCTACAGGTCTATTCCATTCTATGCTAAATCTGATTTCTTTGTGATCACTGTTCCCTTGCTCACTCCCTATTTCGATGTCATTAATTTGTGTTTCCCTGTTAGTTAACACTAAATCAAAAATATTATTTTCCCGTGTTGGTTCCTAAATGTGTTGCGTAAGAAAGCAATCGTCAATTAATTCTAGAAAATCTTCTGCTTCACTATTCCCTGTTTTGTTCCACCAGTTTATTCCGCTAAAATTAGAGTCACCCATGACGTAAATACTGTTAGATCTAGATGCCCTAGATATTTCATCCCATAGATGCTTTGCTTCCATTCTGTCTAAATTTGGTGGCCTATATATAACTCCTATTATAATATTATTAGCTTTTTTGTTTAATTCTATCCAAATAGTTTCTGTGTGTGGCTCAGTTTTGATTCCCTCTTTGAGACTACATTTCAAATTGTCCCTAACATATATGGCTACTCCCCCTCCTCGTCTAATATATCTATCTGTGTGAAATAGTTTAAATCCATTTATCTGATATTCAGCTAATAGTTCTCTATTTTCTACGTTCATCCACGTTTCGGTAAGTGCAATAATATCTATTTTTTCTGTGCAGACAAGAGCATTTAATTCGTTAATTTTATTTCTTAGACTTCTACTGTTAGTGTAATATATCCTAAGTGAATTGTTATTTTGAGGCCCTTTTCTTTCCCTGATCATTTTGCCAATTCCTTTCTCCCACAAACACATACTTTTATTACCTCCTTCCTCCAAATCAATTCCCATACCACTATCTACTAACAGTTTAAACCCAAACAAACACCTCTAACCACTGGTTCCAACGAGTTCGCAACAGCAACAACCCTAGCCCTCGATAGATGCACCCCATCACGAGAATACATTTAATTTCTTCCATAGAAGTGTTCCCAGTTGTCTATGAAAGATATTGCATTTGATTTGGAATATCTTTCCAAATGGCAATTGACACCAATTGTATCACATTAGCAATTTTCCAAAACTCTGGCACTCTGCCTGACACTCTTGATTTATTAAATATGGTTGACAGTGGGTCACAAAGCTCCTCTTTGCATTCTTTAAGCACCCTGGCAAACACTTCATCCGGCCCTAGGGATTTGTTTAGTTTGAGTTTTACTATTTGTTTAAGAACATCCTCCCTGGTAACTGCTAAACTCGTCAACCTGTCCTCGTCCCCACCCACATAGACATGTTCGGCTGAAGGCATATTGTTAAGTTCCTCTTTAGTAAATACAGATACAAAATATTTATTAAAAATACTACTCATCTCTTCATCACTATCTGTTATTTGACCTGTCTCAGTTTTTAATGGACCTATCCTTTCCCTAGTCTTAGTACGATATAACTGAAAAAAACCCTTTAGGATTTGTCTTTGCTTGCCCTGCTATGCGAACTTCATAGTTTCTTTTTGCTTTCCTTATCTCTTTTTTAACATTTCTAACCAGTTGTACGAATTCCTGTTCTAAAGTGACCTCCCCATTTTTAATCCTTTTGTATCAAGCTCTCTTTTTACCTATAAGGTTCTTCAAATTCTTTGTTATCCACTTTGGGTCATTAGTATTCGATCTATTCATTTTGTATGGTATACTACGTTCCTGTGCTTTGTTTAGAATACTCTTAAATAAGTTATATATTGAATCCACATCGAAATCCCCATTTAAGTCCCCTATCGCTGGGTTCATGTCTCGCTCCAAGACCGGTCCACACCCCATACCCAAGACTTTCCAATCAATTTGACCCAAAAAATTTCTTAGGCTATTAAAATCAGCTTTTCGAAAATCAGGCACTTTAACAGAATTTTCTCCTACAGGTCTATTCCATTCTATGCTAAATCTGATTTCTTTGTGATCACTGTTCCCTTGCTCACTCCCTATTTCGATGTCATTAATTTGTGTTTCCCTGTTAGTTAACACTAAATCTAAAATATTATTTTCCCGTGTTGGTTCCTTAATGTGTTGCGTAAGAAAGCAATCGTCAATTAATTCTAGAAAATCTTCTGCTTCACTATTCCCTGTTTTGTTCCACCAGTTTATTCCGCTAAAATTAGAGTCACCCATGACGTAAATACTGTTAGATCTAGATGCCCTAGATATTTCATCCCATAGATGCTTTGCTTCCATTCTGTCTAAATTTGGTGGCCTATATATAACTCCTATTATAATATTATTAGCTTTTTTGTTTAATTCTATCCAAATAGTTTCTGTGTGTGGCTCAGTTTTGATTCCCTCTTTGAGACTACATTTCAAATTGTCCCTAACATATATGGCTACTCCCCCTCCTCGTCTAATATATCTATCTGTGTGAAATAGTTTAAATCCATTTATCTGATATTCAGCTAATAGTTCTCTATTTTCTACGTTCATCCACGTTTCGGTAAGTGCAATAATATCTATTTTTTCTGTGCAGACAAGAGCATTTAAATCGTTAATTTTATTTCTTAGACTTCTACTGTTAGTGTAATATATCCTAAGTGAATTGTTATTTTGAGGCCCTTTTCTTTCCCTGATCATTTTGCCAATTCCTTTCTCCCACAAACATACTTTTATTACCTCCTTCCTCCAAATCAATTCCCATACCACTATCTACTAACAGTTTAAACCCAAACAAACACCTCTAACCACTGGTTCCAACGAGTTCGCAACAGCAACAACCCTAGCCCTCGATAGATGCACCCCATCACGAGAATACATTTAATTTCTTCCATAGAAGTGTTCCCAGTTGTCTATGAAAGATATTGCATTTGATTTGGAATATCTTTCCAAATGGCAATTGACACCAATTGTATCACATTAGCAATTTTCCAAAACTCTGGCACTCTGCCTGACACTCTTGATTTATTAAATATGGTTGACAGTGGGTCACAAAGCTCCTCTTTGCATTCTTTAAGCACCCTGGCAAACACTTCATCCGGCCCTAGGGATTTGTTTAGTTTGAGTTTTACTATTTGTTTAAGAACATCCTCCCTGGTAACTGCTAAACTCGTCAACCTGTCCTCGTCCCCACCCACATAGACTTGTTCGGCTGAAGGCATATTGTTAAGTTCCTCTTTAGTAAATACAGATACAAAATATTTATTAAAAATACTACTCATCTCTTCATCACTATCTGTTATTTGACCTGTCTCAGTTTTTAATGGACCTATCCTTTCCCTAGTCTTAGTACGATATAACTGAAAAAAACCCTTTAGGATTTGTCTTTGCTTGCCCTGCTATGCGAACTTCATAGTTTCTTTTTGTTTTCCTTATCTCTTTTTTAACATTTCTAACCAGTTGTACGAATTCCTGTTCTAAAGTGACCTCCCCATTTTTAATCTTTTGTATCAAGCTCTTACCTATAAGTTCTTCAAATTCTTTGTTATCCACTTTGGGTCATTAGTATTCGATCTATTCATTTTGTATGGTATACTACGTTCCTGTGCTTTGTTTAGAAATACTCTTAAATAAGTTATATATTGAATCCACATCGATATCCCCATATACGTCCCCTATCGCTGGGTTCATGTCTCGCTCCAAGACCGGTCCCCACCCCATACCCAAGACTTTCCAATCAATTTGACCCAAAAAATTTGTTAGGCTATTAAAATCAACTTTTCGAAAATCATGGCACTTTAACAGAATTTTCTCCTACAGGTCTATTCCATTTCTATGCTAAATCTGATTTCTTTGTGATCACTGTTCCCTAGCTCACTCCCTATTTCGATGTCATTAATTTGTGTTTCCCTGTTACTTAACACTAAATCTAAAATATTATTTTCCCGTGTTGGTTCCTTAATGTGTTGCGTAAGAAAGCAATCGTCTAATTAATTCTAGAAAATCTTCTGCTTCACTATTCCCTGTTTTGTTCCACCAGTTTATTCCGCTAAAATTAGAGTCACCTATGACGTAAATACTGTTAGATCTAGATGCCCTAGATATTTCATCCCATAGATGCTTTGCTTCCATTCTGTCTAAATTTGGTGGCCTATATATAACTCCTATTATAATATTATTAGCTTTTTTCGTATAATTCTATCCAAATAGTTTCTGTGTGTGGCTCAGTTTTGATTCCCTCTTTGAGACTACATTTCAAATTGTCCCTAACATATATGGCTACTCCCCCTCCTCGTCTAATATATCTATCTGTGTGAAATAGTTTAAATCCATTTATTTGATATTCAGCTAATAGTTCTCTATTATCTACATTCATCCACGTTTCGGTAAGTGCAATAATATCTATTTTTTCTGTGCAGACAAGAGCATTTAATTCGTTAATTTTATTTCTTAGACTTCTACTGTTAGTGTAATATATCCCTAAGTGAATTGTTATTTTGAGGCCCTTCTCTTTCCCTGATCATTTTGCCAAATCCTTTCTCCCACAAACACATAATTTTATTATCTCCTTCCTCCAAATCAATTCCCATACCTCTATCTACTAACAGTTTAAACCCAAACAAACACCTCTAACCACTTCTTCCAACTAGTTCGCAACAGCATCAACCCCAGCTCTCGATAGATGCACCCCATCACGAGCATACATTTCATTTCTTCCATAGAAGTGTTCCCAGTTGTCTATGAAAGATATTGCATTTGATTTGCAATATCTTTCCAACCGGCAATTGACACCAAGTGCCCTCGATATCCATTCATTTCCCACTCCCTTTCTTGGATGAATGCCACATATGATCGGGATTCCTCCCTTGCTCCTAACTAATTCTATGGCTGTTTTATACCTCTGAATCAGTTTCTCACTCCTAACTCGACCAACATCATTTCCTCCCACGCTAATGCAAATAATGGGATTGTTCCCATTTCCAGCCGTAATATCATTCATGTTGTTTATAATATCACCACGCCAGCTCCGGGATAGCAAACCCTTAACCTGTTCCCTCTATCTCTAGCACAAAACGTTCTATCCAAATACCTTATTTGGGAATCTCCCACAACTAAGGTTTGCTTAGGTACTTCCTTTACTCTCTGAGGGGCCTGCGCTTCCTTGCTTTCCCTTTTGCGCGATCCGCAGTCTCACCACAGCACTCGTCCTCCAAAACGTCAAATGAATTAGAAGTTGCTATGGCGTTTGAAGGCGGCTTTATCAAAGTCTTCTTAAGGCCCCTGTCTTTCACAACTCTCTAAGACGAGGGCCCTTTACTACTGGTCTCCTCCTTCGTTACCTCTCGTTGTTTTTCAACTGACGCACCTCCTCCCGCAGAGAGTCCAACTATGTCCTCAGGGCTCCCACAAGAGTCACCAGGTCCTTCACTAAAGAATGCCACATATGATCAGGATTCCTCCCTTGCTCCTAACTAATAATATGGCTGTCCTGAATCTCTGTATCCTCACTCCTAACTCGTCCAACATCATTACCCTCTGCACTAATACAAATAATGGGTTTGTTTCCATTTTCCGTCATAATATCATTCATGTTTCCAACAATATCACCAATTTTAGCTCCCGGAAAGCAAACCCTTAATCTGTTCCCCCTATCTCTGGCACAAAACGTTCTGTCTAAATACCTTACCTGGGAATCTCCCACAACCAAAATTCGCTTCGATTCTCCCTTTTCCTTTCGAGCAGTTTGAGGGACCTGCGCTTCAATGCTCCTCGTTACTTTGTCTTTGCCACCTCGTTGAACAACAGGTTCAACACAGCACTCGTCCTCTAATACGTCAAATGCGTTAAAAGTCCTTACGTGTAGGCTATTAGTTGTCGGTTTTGCCAAGGTCTTCTTAAAACCCCTGTCTTTCACAACTTGCCAAGACGAGGACTTCTTAATACTGGTCCCGTCAACACTGGCCTCATCCTTCGTTTCCTCCCGAAGTCTCAGCCGTCGTACCTCCTTCCGCAGGGAATCCATCACTGCTCTCAGAGCTCCAACCAGACTCACCAAATCCTTCACTAATCCTTCCATTATTGCAATAATAATGTTATTAGAATCGGAGCTCCAACTAACACAACCTCTCACTGTGACTGCACCTGACTGACTGTTTAAGTTTAGATTTAGGATAAGTTTAGATTTAGGAAAGACGTGGGTATAATTCTTGTTCGGTAACAGGGTTGTTGATTTATGGAACCAATTACCACGTAACATAATATAAGTAGGATCCCTTGATTGTTTCAAGCGCAGGTTAGACATATATATGAATGAGATTAGGTGGTTATAAATAGGAGCGCCAATAGGCCTTCTGCAGTTACCTTTGTTCTTATGTTCTTATGTCCCCACCCACATAGATGTTCGGCTGAAGGCATATTGTTAAGTTCCTCTTTCTTACATAGAAAAATATTTATTAAAAATACTACTCATCTCTTCGTCATTATCCGTTACCTGTCCTGTCTCAGTTTTTAAAGGACCTATAAGAAGAACATAAGAACAAAGGCAACTGCAGAAGGCCTATTGGCCCATACGAGGCAGCTCCTATTTATAACCACCCAATCCCACTCATATACATGTCCAACCCATGCTTGAAACAATCGAGGGACCCCACCTCCACAATGTTACGCGGCAATTTGTTCCACAAATCAACAACCCTGTTACTGTTATTTACCCAAGTCTGTCCTAAATCTAAACTTATCCAATTCATACCCATTGTTTCGTGTTCTGTCTTGTGTTGATATTTTTATTACCCTATTAATATCCCCTTTGTTATGTCCATTCATCCACTTGTAAACCTCTATCATGTCACCCCTAACTCTTCGTGAATGCAACTTAAGCTTTGTTAATCTTTCTTCATATGAAAAATTTCTAATTTGGGGAATTAACTTAGTCATCCTACGCTGGACACGTTCAAGTGAATTTATATCCATTCTATAATACGGTGACCAAAAGTGAACTGCATAATCTAAATGGGGCCTAACCAGAGCAAGATATAGCTTAAGAACCACACCAGGTGTCTTGTTACTAACGCTTCGATTAATAAATCCCAGTGTCCTATTCGCCTTATTACGAACATTCATGCATTGATCCTTTTGTTTTAAATTCTTACTAATCATAACTCTCAGATCCCTTTCGCAATTCGACTTCGCAATTTCAACACCATCTAGCTCGTATCTTGTAACTCTATCATCATTACCTAGCCTCAGAACTTTACATTTATCAGCATTAAATTGCATTTGCCAATCCTTTGACCATTTCAAAACCCTATCAAGATCAACTTGAAGTGATAGGGAGTCCTCCTCCGAATTAATTTCCCTACCGATTTTCGTATCATCTGCAAATTTGCAGATGTTGCTACTCAAATCTGAATCTAAATCATTTATATATATTATAAACAACAAAGTTCCCAGGACAGAGCCCTGAGGTACTCCACTAACAACATTATCCCACTCTGACTTAACCCCTTTATACTAACTCTGTTTCCTTTGGAATAGCCATGCCCTAATCAAACTTAATATAGCATCCCCCAATACAAAGAGCTTATATTTTTTTAATTAGTCTTTTATGTGGGACTGTATCAAAAGCTTTGCTAAAGTCAAGGTACACAACATCACAATCTACCTTACCTTACCATACTTCCATAGCAATATGGAAGTTGTAGTGAAGGACCTGGTGACTCTAGTGGGAGCCCTGAGGACAGAGTTGGACTCTCTGCGGGAGGAGGTGCGTCAGCTTAAAAAACAACGAGAAGTAACGAAGGAGGAGACCAGCAGTAAAGGGACCTCGTCTTGGAGAGTTGCGAAAGACAGGGGCCTTAAGAAGACTTTGATAAAGCCGCCTTCAAACGCCATAGCAACTTCAAATTCATTTGACGTTTTGGAGGACGAGTGCTGTGGAGTGACTGTGGATCGCGCAAAAGGGAAAGCAACGAAGAGAAAGGAAGCGCAGGCCCCTCAGAAAGTAAAGGAAGTACCTAAGCAAACATTAGTTGTGGGAGATTCCCAGATAAGGTATTTGGATAGAACGTTTTGTGCTAGAGATAGGGGGAACAGGTTAAGGGTTTGCTATCCCGGAGCTGGCATTGGTGATATTATAAACAACATGAATGATATTATGGCTGGTAATGGGAACAATCCCATTATTTGCATTAGCGTGGGAGGAAATGATGTTGGTCGAGTCAGGAGTGAGGAACT
The DNA here is from genome assembly GCF_040958095.1 of Procambarus clarkii. Taxonomy (NCBI): domain Eukaryota; kingdom Metazoa; phylum Arthropoda; class Malacostraca; order Decapoda; family Cambaridae; genus Procambarus; species Procambarus clarkii. Next base: position 10,892,600 of record NC_091230.1, on the reverse strand, counting down.
GATTCAGAGGTATAAAACAGCCATAGAGTTAGTTAGGAGCAAGGGAGGAATCCCGATCATATGTGGCATTCTTCCAAGAAAGGGAGTGGGAAATGAATGGATATCGAGGGCACTTGGTGTCAATTGCCGGCTGGAAAGATATTGCAAATCAAATGCAATATCTTTCATAGACAACTGGGAACACTTCTATGGAAGAAATGAAATGTATGCTCGTGATGGGGTGCATCTATCGAGAGCTGGGGTTGTTGCTGTTGCGAACTCGCTAGAAGAAGTGGTTAGAGGTGTTTGTTTGGGTTTAAACTGTTAGTAGATAGAGGTATGGGAATTGATTTGGAGGAAGGAGGTAATAAAAGTATGTGTTTGTGGGAGAAAGGAATTGGCAAAACGATCAGGGAAAGAGAAGGTCCGCAAAATAACAATTCACTTAGGGTATATTACACTAACAGTAGAAGTCTAAGAAATAAAATTAACGAATTAAATGCTCTTGTCTGCACAGAAAAAATAGATATTATTGCACTTACCGAAACGTGGATGAATGTAGAAAATAGAGAACTATTAGCTGAATATCAAATATATGGATTTAAACTATTTCACACAGATAGATATATTAGACGAGGAGGTGGAGTAGCCATATATGTTAGGGACAATTTGAAATGTAGTCTCAAAGAGGGAATCAAAACAGAGCCACACTCAGAAACTATTTGGATTGAATTAAACGAAAAAGCTAATAATATTATAATAGGAGTAATATATAGGCCACCAAATTTAGACAGAATGGAAGCAAAGCATCTATGGGATGAAATATCTAGAGCATCTAGATCTAACAGTATTTATGTCATGGGTGACTTTAATTTTAGCGGAATAAACTGGTTGAACAAAACAGGGAATAGTGAAGCAGAAGATTTTCTAGAATTAATTGACGATTGCTTTCTTACGCAACACATTAAGGAACCAACACGGGAAAATAATATTTTAGATTTAGTGTTAACTAACAGGGAAACACAAATTAATGACATCGAAATAGGGAGTGAGCTAGGGAGCAGTGATCACAAAGAAATCAGATTTAGCATAGAATGGAATAGACCAGTAGGAGAAAATTCTGTTAAAGTGCCAGATCTTCGAAAAGCTGATTTTAATAGCCTAAGAAATTTTTTGGGTCAAATTGATTGGAAAGGCTTGGGTATGGGGTGTGGGCCGGTCTTGGAGCGAGACATGAACCCAGCGATAGGTGACTTAAATGGGGATTTCGATGTGGATTCAATATATAACTTATTTAAGAATATTCTAAACAAAGCACAGGAACGTAGTATACCATACAAATTGAATAGATCGTATACTAATGACCCAAAGTGGATAACAAAGAATTTGAAGAACCTTATAGGTAAAAAGAGAGCTTGGTACAAAAGGATTAAAAATAGGGAGGTCACTTTAGAACAGGAATTCGTACAACTGGTTAGAAATGTTAAAAAAGAGATAAGGAAAGCAAAAAGAAACTATGAAGTTCGCATAGCAGGGCAAGCAAAGACAAATCCTAAAGGGTTTTTTCAGTTATATCGTACTAAGACTAGGGAAAGGATAGGTCCATTAAAAACTGAGACAGGTCAAATAACAGATAGTGATGAAGAGATGAGTAGTATTTTTAATAAATATTTTGTATCTGTATTTACTAAAGAGGAACTTAACAATATGCCTTCAGCCGAACAAGTCTATGTGGGTGGGGACGAGGACAGGTTGACGAGTTTAGCAGTTACCAGGGAGGATGTTCTTAAACAAATAGTAAAACTCAAACCAAACAAATCCCCAGGGCCGGATGAAGTGTTTGCTAGGGTGCTTAAAGAATGCAAAGAGGAGCTTTGTGACCCACTGTCAACCATATTTAATAAATCAATAGAGTCAGGCAGAGTGCCAGAGTTTTGGAAAGTTGCTAATGTGATACCAGTTTTTAAGAAAGGAGATAGATCACTTGCGTCTAACTATCGACCAATTAGCCTAACGTCTATTGTGGGAAAGTTACTCGAATCTATAATAGCAAATAAAATTCGTCTTCATCTTGAAAAACATAAATTAATAATTGAGTCGCAACATGGTTTTATAAATGGCCGTTCATGTTTAACAAATTTGTTATCTTTTTATTCTAGCATTGTTGAGGCAGTTGATAGTGGTAAGGATTGCGATGTTGTATACCTTGACTTTAGCAAAGCTTTTGATACAGTGCCACATGAAAGACTGATTAAAAAAATAGAGTCTCATGGTATTGGGGGTGCTATATTAAGCTGGATTAGGGCATGGCTATACCAAAGGAAACAGAGAGTTAGTATAAATGGAATCAAGTCAGAGTGGGAAAATGTTGTAAGTGGAGTGCCTCAAGGCTCTGTCCTGGGACCTCTGTTGTTTATAATATATATAAATGATTTAGATTCAGGTTTGAGTAGCAACATTTGCAAATTTGCCGATGATACGAAAATCGGTAGGGAAATTAATTCGGAGGAGGACTCACTATCACTTCAAGTTGATCTAGATAGGGTTTTGAAATGGTCAAAGGATTGGCAGATGCAGTTTAATGCTGATAAATGTAAAGTTCTGAGGTTAGGTAATGATGATAGAGTTACAAGATACGAGCTAGATGGTGTTGTGATTGCGAAGTCGGATTGCGAAAGGGATCTGGGAGTTATGATTAGTAAGAATTTAAAACAAAAGGATCAATGCATAAATGTTCGTAATAAGGCAAATCGGACACTTGGATTTATTAATCGCAGCGTTAGTAACAAGACACCTGGTGTGGTTCTCAAGCTATATCTTGCTCTAGTTAGGCCCCATTTAGATTATGCAGTTCAGTTTTGGTCGCCATATTATAGAATGGATATAAATTCACTTGAACGTGTCCAGCGTAGGATGACTAAGTTAATTCCCCAAATTAGAAATCTTTCATATGAAGAAAGATTAACAAAGCTTAAGTTGCATTCACTGGAAAGGCGAAGAGTTAGGGGTGACATGATAGAGGTTTACAAGTGGATGAATGGACATAACCGGGTGGGATATTAATAGGGTATTAAAAGTATCAACACAGGACAGAACACGAAACAATGGATATAAATTGGATAAGTTTAGATTTAGGAAAGACTTGGGTAAATACTGGTTCAGTAACAGGGTTGTTGATTTGTGGAACCAATTGCCGCGTAACATTGTGGAGGTGGGGTCCCTCGATTGTTTCAAGCACGGGTTGGACAAGTATATGAGTGGGATTGGGTGGTTATAGAATAGGAGCTGCCTCGTATGGGCCAATAGGCCTTCTGCAGTTACCTTTGTTCTTATGTTCTTATGTTCTTAACATCACCTTACCACTATCAACTGCCTCAACTATGCTGGAATAAAAAGTTAGCAAATTTGTTAAACATGAACGGCCATTTGTAAAACCATGTTGCGACTCATTTATTAATTTATGTTTTTCAAGATGGAGACGAATTGTATTTGTAATTATTGATTCAAGTAACTATCCCACAATAGGCGTTAGGCTAATGGGCCGATAGTTTGACGCAAGTGATCTATCTCCTTTCTTAAAAATTGGTACCACATTAGCTACCTTCCATGACTCTGGCACTCTGCCTGACTCTATTGATTTATTAAATATGGTAGACAGTGGCTCGGAAAGCTCCTCTTTGCATTCTTTAAGCACCCTGGCAAACACTTCATCCGGCCCTGGGGATTTGTTTGGTTATAGTTTTTCTAATTGTTTAACTAAATCCTCCCTGGTAACTGCTAAACTAGTCAAACAGTCCTCATCCCCATCCACATAGACTTGTTCGGCTGGAGGCATATTGTTAAGTTCTTCTTTAGTAAATACAGATATAAAATATTTGTTAAAAATACTACTCATCTCCTTGTCATTACCTGTTATTTGACCTGTCTCAGATTTTAATGGACCTATCCTTTCCCTAGTCTTAGTTCAATATAACTGAAAAAAACCTTTAGGATTTGACTTTGCTTGCTCTGCTATGCGAACTTCATAGTTTCTTTTTGCTTTCCTAAACTTTTTTTAACATTGCTAACCAGTTGTATAAATTCCTGAAATATACAATGTAACAGGGTTGTTGATTTGTGGAACCAATTGCCGCGTAAGGTGGTGAAGGTGGGATCCCTCGATTGTTTCAAGCGCGGGTTGGACAAGTATATGAGTGGGATTGGGTGGTTATAGATAGGAGCTGCCTCGTATGGGCCAATAGGCCTTCTGCAGTTCTATGTTCTTATCCTGCATATAGGAAAAGAGGCACATAATCTAGGGCTGTCAATTACCCTAAATTGGATACAAGTCATACTGGCATAGATGGTAATGAAAAGGCAGACTCACTAGCAAACACTGTCGCTGCCCTGCCTGTTGGACAGGTTAAAATATCAAACTTTTCACAGATTAAGAAGCAAATCAAGAGGAAAATATTCTCAAATATCAAAATTTGCCTTAGAATTTTGAAGCCTTAGAGGCAAAGTAGCGGAAGGAAGATCGACTGGGTTATGGTACGAACAAACAACTGGGTACTACTCTTTCAAGCCTGACAAAAAGATATCCAGAGACATTGCAGTAGCCATACACAGACTCAGACTTGGTTACAAGTGCTGCTGGGAGGTAATAACCCAATAGTTAAAGAGTGTCACATCTGTGGAACAGAAGCAGAGGCGCCACTATTGCACTACTTACTGGAATGTGAAGCTACTGAAGCCCTGACCATCAAACTCAACATTAATCCAACGACAGCAGCTGCATTATATGCACATTCCACCGCGACTACAATGATTAGAAAAGCCGTTGAGGAATGGGACTCACAAGTGAACTTTCTGCATCTAGAGCCACCAAGATAATGTTATTAAAACAAGACTAAAACAGAAGCGAAAAAGAATCAGGGAAAAAGGAGGAAACCCAACCTACATATAAAACCATGACCCAAATATCACAGTAACAAGGTTATCATGAATTACCGAACTCAATTACGGGCTCACCATAGCCCGTGCTACACGGACATTTCGTTCTGAGTATCTAAATCTCCAACAACAACAACAGCGTAAAGTTTGTGTTGTATCTCTGCTACTCTCCACCTTGGTGTTAACTCGAGACCTGTTTCTGCCCTTCTCCCTGGCGACACTCTCTCCTACTGCCTCCATCTACTGCTATCATTACCAGTTAGTCAATATCTAAGACAATACCTCAATATTTAACAGTTTTCTCAAAATCTCTAATATTATACGATTGTCAAGTACAAAGTAACGGCATCAAATTGTACAGTTACAGAGACTAATTCCAGAATAAAAACGATCTATCAATAAATGATGTATAATATATTATTGCTTCCCTTAACAAGTATTTAAATGATGGGAAAATAAATTATAAACTGGGTTTATGTTCATGTTTTATTGGAGTAAACTGTGTAGACTACAAGCAGTGAGTTATGAGTAACTTCCAGGACCACTTAATGTGGAAAACAACAGTTTGAAACACTTGATAGACAGGACACTAGAGCCTCTTCCATCTGGTCGAGGCAGTGTGACGTGTTAGAGCCAAGGCTTGCCTGACTATGCCCCTGGTCGCTTGGTGGGACTGGTCGCTGCCAGGATGTACCTCTACCAAGGTCATGTCTCTCAAAGGTATTGATGTCTTGTCTTTCATAGTATCAGAAGCCATACTAATGTCCTCTGAAGGCTGGCCCAGGAATAGAGAGATTTCGTGGAATCGAGAGATTTCCTCCAAAGTAGGCACTCTCTGGGCTGTTGACTGCGGGCAGGGAGAGGCTGGTGACTTGACCTCTGAAGTGTTGACAGGAGCCTTAACCTGGAAGATGGTAAATGTTGGCCTCGGCACATGCAGAGAGCTGCTGGCGACACTCAGGGCGTGGAGAACATTCTGTGTCTGGCCAAGGGGCCAAGCAGACTCTTGACAGGAGCGTCTGAGCCCATCAAAGTTGGTTATCTCATTCTGGAAGGTGTTGTAGGACTTAGGTTGTTGCCCACATGACTTTGATGAGGTTTGTACCTGAAAACAAAAAACATGAACAATAACATTGTAGTTCTAAACAAGATTAATATAGTAAACTACAATACTATTTCGCTTGGAACAATGCGGCTTTCACATTGTGGCAGGAGAATTTGTTGATGTTGCAACAACCTCACCTTGTTAATGAAGCAACGCAGAAAGTGCAAGAGTGTTAATAACAGCAAAACCTCCCAAGACTAAGACCTCGATGATCATCTCTTTAGTCTTCTGAGTGCCGAGCTGTCTGCAGGGAAACAGGGAATGGTCGCTGGAGGTGTCAATGACTGAGAGAGACGTTGATGTGAGCTGCTAACGATTGATTGACAAAGATTAAGTCACCCAAAAGGTGGCACGGGCATGAATAGCCCGTAAGTGGTGGCCCTTTTGAGCCATTACCAGTATCAAGAGCTGATACTGGAGATTTGTGGAGGTGCAACTGCACCCTGCGTGACGGGAGATGTCTCCCGTAATTATTAATTTTTTTTCTTTTTTCTTTTTTTTTTCCCCCAGTGTTCTGAAGTTGCATTCAACCATCAAGCTGTTATCGTGGGGGAGGATACTGCTTCACAGTCTTTATGAGGGTGTCCAGCTGCTGGACACCTTTGTTGACCAGGAGAGTGGCTGTGTTGATGGCTTCAGGGTGGCCACTGCATAATTCTCTCAGGAACTCTTAAAGCTCTTCTAAGGTCATTGGTTGCTTCACATTCCAGAAGATAGTGAAGTAATGGCTTTTCTGTGACAGTTTGGCAGAAGATGCACTCTCTCTGTCGGGGTTCACCAATCTCCCAGTTGCATCTGTAACCTAGACGTAGTCTATATAGCCTAACTGCTATTTCCCTGTGGATTCCTTTTGGGATATTTAACCTTTCTAATTTGGTTGCCTGAAGATACCATGTTGCAGATGGCGAACCTTCAGCTATTCTCTGGTGTAGGTAGGCTTTGTTGAGATGTGAGAGTTTTTTGGTGATGATGTTTTTTATGTTCTCTAGGCTGGGTTGAATTGTTTTATGTATCACTGGATGGCGAGTTGCCAATTTAGCAATTTCATCAGCTTTTTCATTTAATGGGATTCCAATATGGGATGGGATCCAGTTTAAAGTTATGTTGAGGCCTTTGCCTTTAGCGACTGCTCCTTGATACAGAATGGTGGTAATTATTTCCACATTATCTTTCCACTGTTTTTGTCCTAGTATTTGAAGTGCAGCTTTTGAGTCTGTGTGTATGATTGCATTTTGAGTGTTTTGTGCAAGCTGCTAACACAGCTCTCTTGGTCATATAGTCCTTAATGGCCCGCCTCACTCCCCCTCCACAAACCACCAGCTGAGGCCTACCCGTAGAATAAAGGTAAATGCAGAAGGTATATTCACCCTTGTGTGTGTTTTTAGCGTGAGAGTAGTGGGAAAAGGGAATACACTTCAGGAACAGGTTGTGGAAGCAAATACTATTCATAATTTTAAAACCAGGTATGATAGGGAAATGGGACAGGAGTCATTGCTGTAAACAACCGATGCTCGAAAGGCGGGATCCAAGAGTCAATGCTCGATCCTGCAGACACAACTAGTTGAGTACAACTAGGTGAGTACACACACACACTTGCCTTGTGCTTCACCAATAAGTGGTTTAAAAGGGTATTAAAAGTATCAACACAAGACAGAACACAAACCAATGGGTATAAATTGGATAAGTTTAGATTTAGGAAAGACGTGGGTATAATTCTTGTTCGGTAACAGGGTTGTTGATTTATGGAACCAATTACCACGTAACATAATATAAGTAGGATCCCTTGATTGTTTCAAGCGCAGGTTAGACATATATATGAATGAGATTAGGTGGTTATAAATAGGAGCGCCAATAGGCCTTCTGCAGTTACCTTTGTTCTTATGTTCTTATGTCCCCACCCACATAGATGTTCGGCTGAAGGCATATTGTTAAGTTCCTCTTTCTTACATAGAAAAATATTTATTAAAAATACTACTCATCTCTTCGTCATTATCCGTTACCTGTCCTGTCTCAGTTTTTAAAGGACCTATAAGAAGAACATAAGAACAAAGGCAACTGCAGAAGGCCTATTGGCCCATACGAGGCAGCTCCTATTTATAACCACCCAATCCCACTCATATACATGTCCAACCCATGCTTGAAACAATCGAGGGACCCCACCTCCACAATGTTACGCGGCAATTTGTTCCACAAATCAACAACCCTGTTACTGTTATTTACCCAAGTCTGTCCTAAATCTAAACTTATCCAATTCATACCCATTGTTTCGTGTTCTGTCTTGTGTTGATATTTTTATTACCCTATTAATATCCCCTTTGTTATGTCCATTCATCCACTTGTAAACCTCTATCATGTCACCCCTAACTCTTCGTGAATGCAACTTAAGCTTTGTTAATCTTTCTTCATATGAAAAATTTCTAATTTGGGGAATTAACTTAGTCATCCTACGCTGGACACGTTCAAGTGAATTTATATCCATTCTATAATACGGTGACCAAAAGTGAACTGCATAATCTAAATGGGGCCTAACCAGAGCAAGATATAGCTTAAGAACCACACCAGGTGTCTTGTTACTAACGCTTCGATTAATAAATCCCAGTGTCCTATTCGCCTTATTACGAACATTCATGCATTGATCCTTTTGTTTTAAATTCTTACTAATCATAACTCTCAGATCCCTTTCGCAATTCGACTTCGCAATTTCAACACCATCTAGCTCGTATCTTGTAACTCTATCATCATTACCTAGCCTCAGAACTTTACATTTATCAGCATTAAACTGCATTTGCCAATCCTTTGACCATTTCAAAACCCTATCAAGATCAACTTGAAGTGATAGGGAGTCCTCCTCCGAATTAATTTCCCTACCGATTTTCGTATCATCTGCAAATTTGCAGATGTTGCTACTCAAATCTGAATCTAAATCATTTATATATATTATAAACAACAAAGTTCCCAGGACAGAGCCCTGAGGTACTCCACTAACAACATTATCCCACTCTGACTTAACCCCTTTATACTAACTCTGTTTCCTTTGGAATAGCCATGCCCTAATCAAACTTAATATAGCATCCCCCAATACAAAGAGCTTATATTTTTTTAATTAGTCTTTTATGTGGGACTGTATCAAAAGCTTTGCTAAAGTCAAGGTACACAACATCACAATCTACCTTACCTTACCATACTCAACATCACCTTACCACTATCAACTGCCTCAACTATGCTGGAATAAAAAGTTAGCAAATTTGTTAAACATGAACGGCCATTTGTAAAACCATGTTGCGACTCATTTATTAATTTATGTTTTTCAAGATGGAGACGAATTGTATTTGCAATTATTGATTCAAGTAACTATCCCACAATAGGCGTTAGGCTAATGGGCCGATAGTTTGACGCAAGTGATCTATCTCCTTTCTTAAAAATTGGTACCACATTAGCTACCTTCCATGACTCTTGCACTCTGCCTGACTCTATTGATTTATTAAATATGGTAGACAGTGGCTCGGAAAGCTCCTCTTTGCATTCTTTAATCACCCTGGCAAACACTTCATCCGGCCCTGGGGATTTGTTTGGTTTTAGTTTTTCTAATTGTTTAACTAAATCCTCCCTGGTAACTGCTAAACTAGTCAAACAGTCCTCATCCCCATCCACATAGACTTGTTCGGCTGGAGGCATATTGTTAAGTTCTTCTTTAGTAAATACAGATATAAAATATTTGCTAAAAATACTACTCATCTCCTTGTCATTACCCGTTATTTGACCTGTCTCAGATTTTAATGGACCTATCCTTTCCCTAGTCTTAGTTCAATATAACTGAAAAAAACTTTAGGATTTGACTTTGCTTGCTCTGCGATGCGAACTTCATAGTTTCTTTTTGCTTTCCTAAACTTTTTTTAACATTGCTAACCAGTTGTATGAATTCCTGAAATATACAATGTAACAGGGTTGTTGATTTGTGGAACCAATTGCCGCGTAAGGTGGTGAAGGTGGGATCCCTCGATTGTTTCAAGCGCGGGTTGGACAAGTATATGAGTGGGATTGGGTGGTTATAGATAGGAGCTGCCTCGTATGGGCCAATAGGCCTTCTGCAGTTCTATGTTCTTATCCTGCATATAGGAAAAGAGGCACATAATCTAGGGCTGTCAATTACCCTAAATTGGATACAAGTCATACTGGCATAGATGGTAATGAAAAGGCAGACTCACTAGCAAACACTGTCGCTGCCCTGCCTGTTGGACAGGTTAAAATATCAAACTTTTCACAGATTAAGAAGCAAATCAAGAGGAAAATATTCTCAAATATCAAAATTTGCCTTAGAATTTTGAAGCCTTAGAGCCAAAGTAGCGGAAGGAAGATCGACTGGGTTATGGTACGAACAAACAACTGGGTACTACTCTTTCAAGCCTGACAAAAAGATATCCAGAGACATTGCAGTAGCCATACACAGACTCAGACTTGGTTACAAATGCTGCTGGGAGGTAATAACCCAATAGTTAAAGAGTGTCACATCTGTGGAACAGAAGCAGAGGCGCCACTATTGCACTACTTACTGGAATGTGAAGCTACTGAAGCCCTGACCATCAAACTCAACATTAATCCAACGACAGCAGCTGCATTATATGCACATTCCACCGCGACTAGAATGATTAGAAAAGCCGTTGAGGAATGGGACTCACAAGTGAACTTTCTGCATCTAGAGCCACCAAGATAATGTTATTAAAACTAGACTAAAACAGAAGCGAAAAAGAATCAGGGAAAAAGGAGGAAACCCAACCTACATATAAAACCATGACCCAAATATCACAGTAACAAGGTTATCATGAATTACCGAACTCAATTACGGGCTCACCATAGCCCGTGCTACACGGACATTTCGTTCTGAGTATCTAAATCTCCAACAACAACAGCGTAAAGTTTGTGTTGTATCTCTGCTACTCTCCACCTTGGTGTTAACTCGAGACCTGTTTCTGCCCTTCTCCCTGGCGACACTCTCTCCTACTGCCTCCATCTACTGCTATCATTACCAGTTAGTCAATATCTAAGACAATACCTCAATATTTAACAGTTTTCTCAAAATCTCTAATATTATACGATTGTCAAGTACAAAGTAACGGCATCAAATTGTACAGTTACAGAGACTAATTCCAGAATAAAAACGATCTATCAATAAATGATGTATAATATATTATTGCTTCCCTTAACAAGTATTTAAATGATGGGAAAATAAATTATAAACTGGGTTTATGTTCATGTTTTATTGGAGTAAACTGTGTAGACTACAAGCAGTGAGTTATGAGTAACTTCCAGGACCACTTAATGTGGAAAACAACAGTTTGAAACACTTGATAGACAGGACACTAGAGCCTCTTCCATCTGGTCGAGGCAGTGTGACGTGTTAGAGCCAAGGCTTGCCTGACTATGCCCCTGGTCGCTTGGTGGGACTGGTCGCTGCCAGGATGACAAGACATCAAAGGTATTGATGTCTTGTCTTTCATAGTATCAGAAGCCATACTAATGTCCTCTGAAGGCTGGCCCAGGAATAGAGAGATTTCGTGGAATCGAGAGATTTCCTCCAAAGTAGGCACTCTCTGGGCTGTTGACTGCGGGCAGGGAGAGGCTGGTGACTTGACCTCTGAAGTGTTGACAGGAGCCTTAACCTGGAAGATGGTAAATGTTGGCCTCGGCACATGCAGAGAGCTGCTGGCGACACTCGGGGCGTGGAGAACATTCTGTGTCTGGGCAAGGGGCCAAGCAGACTCTTGACAGGAGCGTCTGAGCCCATCAAAGTTGGTTATCTCATTCTGGAAGGTGTTGTAGGACTTAGGTTGTTGCCCACATGACTTTGATGAGGTTTGTACCTGAAAACAAAAAACATGAACAATAACATTGTAGTTCTAAACAAGATTAATATAGTAAACTACAATACTATTTCGCTTGGAACAATGCGGCTTTCACATTGTGGCAGGAGAATTTGTTGATGTTGCAACAACCTCACCTTGTTAATGAAGCAACGCAGAAAGTGCAAGAGTGTTAATAACAGCAAAACCTCCCAAGACTAAGACCTCGATGATCATCTCTTTAGTCTTCTGAGTGCCGAGCTGTCTGCAGGGAAACAGGGAATGGTCGCTGGAGGTGTCAATGACTGAGAGAGACGTTGATGTGAGCTGCTAACGATTGATTGACAAAGATTAAGACACCCAAAAGGTGGCACGAATAGCCCGTAAGTGGTGGCCCTTTTGAGCCATTACCAGTATCAAGAGCTGATACTGGAGATTTGTGGAGGTGCAACTGCACCCTGCGTGACGGGAGATGTCTCCCGTAATTATTAATTTTTTTTCTTTTTTCTTTTTTTTTCCCCCCAGTGTTCTGAGGTTGCATTCAACCATCAAGCTGTTATCGTGGGGGAGGATACTGCTTCACAGTCTTTATGAGGGTGTCCAGCTGCTGGACACCTTTGTTGACCAGGAGAGTGGCTGTGTTGATGGCTTCAGGGTGGCCACTGCATAATTCAGGAACTCTTAAAGCTCTTCTAAGGTCATTGGTTGCTTCACATTCCAGAAGATAGTGAAGTAATGGCTTTTCTGTGACAGTTTGGCAGAAGATGCACTCTCTCTGTCGGGGTTCACCAATCTCCCAGTTGCATCTGTAACCTAGACGTAGTCTATATAGCCTAACTGCTATTTCCCTGTGGATTCCTTTTGGGATATTTAACCTTTCTAATTTGGTTGCCTGAAGATACCATGTTGCAGATGGCGAACCTTCAGCTATTCTCTGGTGTAGGTAGGCTTTGTTGAGATGTGAGAGTTTTTTGGTGATGATGTTTTTTATGTTCTCTAGGCTGGGTTGAATTGTTTTATGTATCACTGGATGACGAGTTGCCAATTTAGCAATTTCATCAGCTTTTTCATTTAATGGGATTCCAATATGGGATGGGATCCAGTTTAAAGTTATGTTGAGGCCTTTGCCTTTAGCGACTGCTCCTTGATACAGAATGGTGGTAATTATTTCCACATTATCTATCCACTGTTTTTGTCCTAGTATTTGAAGTGCAGCTTTTGAGTCTGTGTGTATGATTGCATTTTGAGTGTTTTGTGCAAGCTGCTAACACAGCTCTCTTGGTCATATAGTCCTTAATGGCCCGCCTCACTCCCCCTCCACAAACCACCAGCTGAGGCCTACCCGTAGAATAAGAACATAAGAACATAAGAACAAAGGTAACTGCAGAAGGCCTATTGGCCCATACGAGGCAGCTCCTATTCTATAACCACCCAATCCCACTCATATACTTGTCCAACCCGTGCTTGAAACAATCGAGGGACCCCACCTCCACAATGTTACGCGGCAATTGGTTCCACAAATCAACAACCCTGTTACTGAACCAGTATTTACCCAAGTCTTTCCTAAATCTAAACTTATCCAATTTATATCCATTGTTTCGTGTTCTGTCCTGTGTTGATACTTTTAATACCCTATTAATATCCCCCCGGTTATGTCCATTCATCCACTTATAAACCTCTGTCATGTCACCCCTAACTCTTCGCCTTTCCAGTGAATGCAACTTAAGCTTTGTTAATCTTTCTTCATATGAAAGATTTCTAATTTGGGGAATTAACTTAGTCATCCTACGCTGGACACGTTCAAGTGAATTTATATCCATTCTATAATATGGCGACCAAAACTGAACTGCATAATCTAAATGGGGCCTAACTAGAGCAAGATATAGCTTGAGAACCACACCAGGTGTCTTGTTACTGACGCTGCGATTAATAAATCCAAGTGTCCGATTTGCCTTATTACGAACATTTATGCATTGATCCTTTTGTTTTAAATTCTTACTAATCATAACTCCCAGATCCCTTTCGCAATCCGACTTCGCAATCACAACACCATCTAGCTCGTATCTTGTAACTATCATCATTACCTAACCTCAGAACTTTACATTTATCAGCATTAAACTGCATCTGCCAATCCTTTGACCATTTCAAAACCCTATCTAGATCAACTTGAAGTGATAGTGAGTCCTCCTCCGAATTAATTTCCCTACCGATTTTCGTATCATCGGCAAATTTGCAAATGTTGCTACTCAAACCTGAATCTAAATCATTTATATATATTATAAACAACAGAGGTCCCAGGACAGAGCCTTGAGGCACTCCACTTACAACATTTTCCCACTCTGACTTGATTCCATTTATACTAACTCTCTGTTTCCTTTGGTATAGCCATGCCCTAATCCAGCTTAATATAGCACCCCCAATACCATGAGACTCTATCTTTTTAATCAGTCTTTCATGTGGCACTGTATCAAAAGCTTTGCTAAAGTCAAGGTATGCAACATCGCAATCCTTACCACTATCAACTGCCTCAACAATGCTAGAATAAAAAGATAACAAATTTGTTAAACATGAACGGCCATTTATAAAACCATGTTGGGACTCAATTATTAATTTATGCATTTAAATAAAGGTAAATGCAGAAGGTATATTCACCCTTGTGTGTGTTTTTAGCGTGAGAGTAGTGGGAAAATGGAATACACTTCAGGAACAGGTTGTGGAAGCAAATACTATTCATAATTTTAAAACCAATTATGATAGGGAAATGGGACAGGAGTCATTGCTGTAAACAAACGATGCTCGAAAGGCGGGATCCAAGAGTCAATGCTCGATCCTGCAGACACAACTAGTTGAGTACAACTAGGTGAGTACACACACACACTTGCCTTGTGCTTCACCAATAAGTGGTTTAAAAGGGTATTAAAAGTATCAACACAAGACAGAACACAAACCAATGGGTATAAATTGGATAAGTTTAGATTTAGGAAAGACGTGGGTATAATTCTTGTTCGGTAACAGGGTTGTTGATTTATGGAACCAATTACCACGTAACATAATATAAGTAGGATCCCTTGATTGTTTCAAGCGCAGGTTAGACATATATATGAATGAGATTAGGTGGTTATAAATAGGAGCGCCAATAGGCCTTCTGCAGTTACCTTTTTTCTTATGTTCTTATGTCCCCACCCACATAGATGTTCGGCTGAAGGCATATTGTTAAGTTCCTCTTTCTTACATAGAAAAATATTTATTAAAAATACTACTCATCTCTTCGTCATTATCCGTTACCTGTCCTGTCTCAGTTTTTAAAGGACCTATAAGAAGAACATAAGAACAAAGGCAACTGCAGAAGGCCTATTGGCCCATACGAGGCAGCTCCTATTTATAACCACCCAATCCCACTCATATACATGTCCAACCCATGCTTGAAACAATCGAGGGACCCCACCTCCACAATGTTACGCGGCAATTGGTTCCACAAATCAACAACCCTGTTACTGTTATTTACCCAAGTCTGTCCTAAATCTAAACTTATCCAATTCATACCCATTGTTTCGTGTTCTGTCTTGTGTTGATATTTTTAATACGTTATTAATATCCCCTTTGTTATGTCCATTCATCCACTTGTAAACCTCTATCATGTCACCCCTAACTCTTCGTGAATGCAACTTAAGCTTTGTTAATCTTTCTTCATATGAAAAATT
The DNA here is from genome assembly GCF_040958095.1 of Procambarus clarkii. Lineage (NCBI taxonomy): Eukaryota > Metazoa > Arthropoda > Malacostraca > Decapoda > Cambaridae > Procambarus > Procambarus clarkii. The sequence goes on along the minus strand of NC_091230.1, from coordinate 10,877,046 downwards.
TCTAATTTGGGGAATTAACTTAGTCATCCTACGCTGGACACGTTCAAGTGAATTTATATCCATTCTATAATACGGTGACCAAAAGTGAACTGCATAATCTAAATGGGGCCTAACCACAGCAAGATATAGCTTAAGAACCACACCAGGTGTCTTGTTACTAACGCTTCGATTAATAAATCCCAGTGTCCTATTCGCCTTATTACGAACATTCATGCATTGATCCTTTTGTTTTAAATTCTTACTAATCATAACTCTCAGATCCCTTTCGCAATTCGACTTCGCAATTTCAACACCATCTAGCTCGTATCTTGTAACTCTATCATCATTACCTAGCCTCAGAACTTTACATTTATCAGCATTAAACTGCATTTGCCAATCCTTTGACCATTTCAAAACCCTATCAAGATCAACTTGAAGTGATAGGGAGTCCTCCTCCGAATTAATTTCCCTACCAATTTTCCGATCTGCAAATTTGCAGATGTTGCAACTCAAATCTGAATCTAAATCATTTATATATATTATAAACAACAAAGTTCCCAGGACAGAGCCCTGAGGTACTCCACTAACAACATTATCCCACTCTGACTTAACCCCTTTATACTAACTCTGTTTCCTTTGGAATAGCCATGCCCTAATCAAACTTAATATAGCATCCCCCAATACAAAGAGCTTATATTTTTTTAATTAGTCTTTTATGTGGGACTGTATCAAAAGCTTTGCTAAAGTCAAGGTACACAACATCACAATCTACCTTACCTTACCATACTCAACATCACCTTACCACTATCAACTGCCTCAACTATGCTGGAATAAAAAGTTAGCAAATTTGTTAAACATGAACGGCCATTTGTAAAACCATGTTGCGACTCATTTATTAATTTATGTTTTTCAAGATGGAGACGAATTGTATTTGCAATTATTGATTCAAGTAACTATCCCACAATAGGCGTTAGGCTAATGGGTCGATAGTTTGAAGCAAGTGATCTATCTCCTTTCTTAAAAATTGGTACCACATTAGCTACCTTCCATGACTCTTGCACTCTGCCTGACTCTATTGATTTATTAAATATGGTAGACAGTGGCTCGGAAAGCTCCTCTTTGCATTCTTTAAGCACCCTGGCAAACACTTCATCCGGCCCTGGGGATTTGTTTGGTTTTAGTTTTTCTAATTGTTTAACTAAATCCTCCCTGGTAACTGCTAATCTAGTCAAACAGTCCTCATCCCCATCCACATAGACTTGTTCGGCTGGAGGCATATTGTTAAGTTCTTCTTTAGTAAATACAGATATAAAATATTTGTTAAAAATACTACTCATCTCCTTGTCATTACCCGTTATTTGACCTGTCTCAGATTTTAATGGACCTATCCTTTCCCTAGTCTTAGTTCAATATAACTGAAAAACCCCTTTAGGATTTGACTTTGCTTGCTCTGCTATGCGAACTTCATAGTTTCTTTTTGCTTTCCTAAACTTTTTTTAACATTGCTAACCAGTTGTATAAATTCCTGAAATATACAATGTAACAGGGTTGTTGATTTGTGGAACCAATTGCCGCGTAAGGTGGTGAAGGTGGGATCCCTCGATTGTTTCAAGCGCGGGTTGGACAAGTATATGAGTGGGATTGGGTGGTTATAGATAGGAGCTGCCTCGTATTGGGCCAATAGGCCTTCTGCAGTTCTATGTTCTTATCCTGCATATAGGAAAAGAGGCACATAATCTAGGGCTGTCAATTACCCTAAATTGGATACAAGTCATACTGGCATAGATGGTAATGAAAAGGCAGACTCACTAGCAAACACTGTCGCTGCCCTGCCTGTTGGACAGGTTAAAATATCAAACTTTTCACAGATTAAGAAGCAAATCAAGAGGAAAATATTCTCAAATATCAAAATTTGCCTTAGAATTTTGAAGCCTTAGAGCCAAAGTAGCGGAAGGAAGATCGACTGGGTTATGGTACGAACAAACAACTGGGTACTACTCTTTCAAGCCTGACAAAAAGATATCCAGAGACATTGCAGTACCCATACACAGACTCAGACTTGGTTACAAGTGCTGCTGGGAGGTAATAACCCAATAGTTAAAGAGTGTCACATCTGTGGAACAGAAGCAGAGGCGCCACTATTGCACTACTTACTGGAATGTGAAGCTACTGAAGCCCTGACCATCAAACTCAACATTAATCCAACGACAGCAGCTGCATTATATGCACATTCCACCGCGACTACAATGATTAGAAAAGCCGTTGAGGAATGGGACTCACAAGTGAACTTTCTGCATCTAGAGCCACCAAGATAATGTTATTAAAACAAGACTAAAACAGAAGCGAAAAAGAATCAGGGAAAAAGGAGGAAACCCAACCTACATATAAAACCATGACCCAAATATCACAGTAACAAGGTTATCATGAATTACCGAACTCAATTACGGGCTCACCATAGCCCGTGCTACACGGACATTTCGTTCTGAGTATCTAAATCTCCAACAACAACAACAGCGTAAAGTTTGTGTTGTATCTCTGCTACTCTCCACCTTGGTGTTAACTCGAGACCTGTTTCTGCCCTTCTCCCTGGCGACACTCTCTCCTACTGCCTCCATCTACTGCTATCATTACCAGTTAGTCAATATCTAAGACAATACCTCAATATTTAACAGTTTTCTCAAAATCTCTAATATTATACGATTGTCAAGTACGAAGTAACGGCATCAAATTGTACAGTTACAGAGACTAATTCCAGAATAAAAACGATCTATCAATAAATGATGCATAATATATTATTGCTTCCCTTAACAAGTATTTAAATGATGGGAAAATAAATTATAAACTGGGTTTATGTTCATGTTTTATTGGAGTAAACTGTGTAGACTACAAGCAGTGAGTTATGAGTAACTTCCAGGACCACTTAATGTGGAAAACAACAGTTTGAAACACTTGATAGACAGGACACTAGAGCCTCTTCCATCTGGTCGAGGCAGTGTGACGTGTTAGAGCCAAGGCTTGCCTGACTATGCCCCTGGTCGCTTGGTGGGACTGGTCGCTGCCAGGATGTACCTCTACCAAGGTCATGTCTCTCAAAGGTATTGATGTCTTGTCTTTCATAGTATCAGAAGCCATACTAATGTCCTCTGAAGGCTGGCCCAGGAATAGAGAGATTTCGTGGAATCGAGAGATTTCCTCCAAAGTAGGCACTCTCTGGGCTGTTGACTGCGGGCAGGGAGAGGCTGGTGACTTGACCTCTGAAGTGTTGACAGGAGCCTTAACCTGGAAGGTGGTAAATGTTGGCCTCGGCACATGCAGAGAGCTGCTGGCGACACTCAGGGCGTGGAGAACATTCTGTGTCTGGCCAAGGGGCCAAGCAGACTCTTGACAGGAGCGTCTGAGCCCATCAAAGTTGGTTATCTCATTCTGGAAGGTGTTGTAGGACTTAGGTTGTTGCCCACATGACTTTGATGAGGTTTGTACCTGACAACAAAAAACATGAACAATAACATTGTAGTTCTAAACAAGATTAATATAGTAAACTACAATACTATTTCGCTTGGAACAATGCGGCTTTCACATTGTGGCAGGAGAATTTGTTGATGTTGGAACAACCTCACCTTGTTAATGAAGCAACGCAGAAAGTGCAAGAGTGTTAATAACAGCAAAAGTCCTCCCAAGACTAAGACCTCGATGATCATCTCTTTAGTCTTCTGAGTGCCGAGCTGTCTGCAGGGAAACAGGGAATGGTCGCTGGAGGTGTCAATGACTGAGAGAGACGTTGATGTGAGCTTCTAACACAGCTCTCTTGGTCATATAGTCCTTAATGGCCCGCCTCACTCCCCCTCCACAAACCACCAGCTGAGGCCTACCCGTAGAATAAAGGTAAATGCAGAAAGTATATTCACCCTTGTGTGTGTTTTTAGCGTGAGAGTAGTGGGAAAAGGGAATACACTTCAGGAACAGGTTGTGGAAGCAAATACTATTCATAATTTTAAAACCAGGTATGATAGGGAAATGGGACAGGAGTCATTGCTGTAAACAACCGGTGCTCGAAAGGCGGGATCCAAGAGTCAATGCTCGATCCTGCAGACACAACTAGTTGAGTACAACTAGGTGAGTACACACACACACTTGCCTTGTGCTTCACCAATAAGTGGTTTAAAAGGGTATTAAAAGTATCAACACAAGACAGAACACAAACCAATGGGTATAAATTGGATAAGTTTAGATTTAGGAAAGACGGGTATAATTCTTGTTCGGTAACAGGGTTGTTGATTTATGGAACCAATTACCACGTAACATAATATAAGTAGGATCCCTTGATTGTTTCAAGCGCAGGTTAGACATATATATGAATGAGATTAGGTGGTTATAACCTAATCTCATTCATATATATATAAATCATTCATATTTTAGGAGCGCCAATAGGCCTTCTGCAGTTACCTTTGTTCTTATGTCCCCACCCACATAGATGTTCGGCTGAAGGCATATTGTTAAGTTCCTCTTTCTTACATAGAAAAATATTTATTAAAAATACTACTCATCTCTTCGTCATTATCCGTTACCTGTCCTGTCTCAGTTTTTAAAGGACCTATAAGAAGAACATAAGAACAAAGGCAACTGCAGAAGGCCTATTGGCCCATACGAGGCAGCTCCTATTTATAACCACCCAATCCCACTCATATACATGTCCAACCCATGCTTGAAACAATCGAGGGACCCCACCTCCACAATGTTACGCGGCAATTGGTTCCACAAATCAACAACCCTGTTACTGAACCCTGTTACTGTTATTTACCCAAGTCTGTCCTAAATCTAAACTTATCCAATTCATACCCATTGTTTCGTGTTCTGTCTTGTGTTGATATTTTTAATACCCTATTAATATCCCCTTTGTTATGTCCATTCATCCACTTGTAAACCTCTATCATGTCACCCCTAACTCTTCGTGAATGCAACTTAAGCTTTGTTAATCTTTCTTCATATGAAAAATTTCTAATTTGGGGAATTAACTTAGTCATCCTACGCTGGACACGTTCAAGTGAATTTATATCCATTCTATAATACGGTGACCAAAAGTGAACTGCATAATCTAAATGGGGCCTAACCACAGCAAGATATAGCTTAAGAACCACACCAGGTGTCTTGTTACTAACGCTTCGATTAATAAATCCCAGTGTCCTATTCGCCTTATTACGAACATTCATGCATTGATCCTTTTGTTTTAAATTCTTACTAATCATAACTCTCAGATCCCTTTCGCAATTCGACTTCGCAATTTCAACACCATCTAGCTCGTATCTTGTAACTCTATCATCATTACCTAGCCTCAGAACTTTACATTTATCAGCATTAAACTGCATTTGCCAATCCTTTGACCATTTCAAAACCCTATCAAGATCAACTTGAAGTGATAGGGAGTCCTCCTCCGAATTAATTTCCCTACCGATTTTCGTATCATCTGCAAATTTGCAGATGTTGCTACTCAAATCTGAATCTAAATCAGATTTAGATTCAGATCTAAATTAGTAGGGAAATTAGGGAAATAAATTCGGAGGAGGACTCACTATCACTTCAAGTTGATCTAGATAGGGTTTTGAAATGGTCAAAGGATTGGCAGATGCAGTTTAATGCTGATAAATGTAAAGTTCTGAGGTTAGGTAATGATGATAGAGTTACAAGATACGAGCTAGATGGTGTTGAGATTGCGAAGTCGGATTGCGAAAGGGATCTGGGAGTTATGATTAGTAAGAATTTAAAACAAAAGGATCAATGCATAAATGTTCGTAATAAGGCAAATCGGACACTTGGATTTATTAATCGCAGCGTTAGTAACAAGACACCTGGTGTGGTTCTCAAGCTATATCTTGCTCTAGTTAGGCCCCATTTAGATTATGCAGTTCAGTTTTGGTCGCCATATTATAGAATGGATATAAATTCACTTGAACGTGTCCAGCGTAGGATGACTAAGTTAATTCCCCAAATTAGAAATCTTTCATATGAAGAAAGATTAACAAAGCTTAAGTTGCATTCACTGGAAAGGCGAAGAGTTAGGGGTGACATGATAGAGGTTTACAAGTGGATGAATGGACATAACCGGGGGGATATTAATAGGGTATTAAAAGTATCAACACAGGACAGAACACGAAACAATGGATATAAATTGGATAAGTTTAGATTTAGGAAAGACTTGGGTAAATACTGGTTCAGTAACAGGGTTGTTGATTTGTGGAACCAATTGCCGCGTAACATTGTGGAGGTGGGGTCCCTCGATTGTTTCAAGCACGGGTTGGACAAGTATATGAGTGGGATTGGGTGGTTATAGAATAGGAGCTGCCTCGTATGGGCCAATAGGCCTTCTGCAGTTACCTTTGTTCTTATGTTCTTATGTTCTTAATCATTTATATATATTATAAACAACAAAGTTCCCAGGACAGAGCCCTGAGGTACTCCACTAACAACATTATCCCACTCTGACTTAACCCCTTTATACTAACTCTGTTTCCTTTGGAATAGCCATGCCCTAATCAAACTTAATATAGCATCCCCCAATACAAAGAGCTTATATTTTTTTAATTAGTCTTTTATGTGGGACTGTATCAAAAGCTTTGCTAAAGTCAAGGTACACAACATCACAATCTACCTTACCTTACCATACTCAACATCACCTTACCACTATCAACTGCCTCAACTATGCTGGAATAAAAAGTTAGCAAATTTGTTAAACATGAACGGCCATTTGTAAAACCATGTTGCGACTCATTTATTAATTTATGTTTTTCAAGATGGAGACGAATTGTATTTGCAATTATTGATTCAAGTAACTATCCCACAATAGGCGTTAGGCTAATGGGCCGATAGTTTGAAGCAAGTGATCTATCTCCTTTCTTAAAAATTGGTACCACATTAGCTACCTTCCATGACTCTTGCACTCTGCCTGACTCTATTGATTTATTAAATATGGTAGACAGTGGCTCGGAAAGCTCCTCTTTGCATTCTTTAAGCACCCTGGCAAACACTTCATCCGGCCCTGGGGATTTGTTTGGTTTTAGTTTTTCTAATTGTTTAACTAAATCCTCCCTGGTAACTGCTAATCTAGTCAAACAGTCCTCATCCCCATCCACATAGACTTGTTCGGCTGGAGGCATATTGTTAAGTTCTTCTTTAGTAAATACAGATATAAAATATTTGTTAAAAATACTACTCATCTCCTTGTCATTACCCGTTATTTGACCTGTCTCAGATTTTAATGGACCTATCCTTTCCCTAGTCTTAGTTCAATATAACTGAAAAAACCCTTTAGGATTTGACTTTGCTTGCTCTGCTATGCGAACTTCATAGTTTCTTTTTGCTTTCCTAAACTTTTTTTAACATTGCTAACCAGTTGTATAAATTCCTGAAATATACAATGTAACAGGGTTGTTGATTTGTGGAACCAATTGCCGCGTAAGGTGGTGAAGGTGGGATCCCTCGATTGTTTCAAGCGCGGGTTGGACAAGTATATGAGTGGGATTGGGTGGTTATAGATAGGAGCTGCCTCGTATTGGGCCAATAGGCCTTCTGCAGTTCTATGTTCTTATCCTGCATATAGGAAAAGAGGCACATAATCTAGGGCTGTCAATTACCCTAAATTGGATACAAGTCATACTGGCATAGATGGTAATGAAAAGGCAGACTCACTAGCAAACACTGTCGCTGCCCTGCCTGTTGGACAGGTTAAAATATCAAACTTTTCACAGATTAAGAAGCAAATCAAGAGGAAAATATTCTCAAATATCAAAATTTGCCTTAGAATTTGAAGCCTTAGAGCCAAAGTAGCGGAAGGAAGATCGACTGGGTTATGGTACGAACAAACAACTGGGTACTACTCTTTCAAGCCTGACAAAAAGATATCCAGAGACATTGCAGTACCCATACACAGACTCAGACTTGGTTACAAGTGCTGCTGGGAGGTAATAACCCAATAGTTAAAGAGTGTCACATCTGTGGAACAGAAGCAGAGGCGCCACTATTGCACTACTTACTGGAATGTGAAGCTACTGAAGCCCTGACCATCAAACTCAACATTAATCCAACGACAGCAGCTGCATTATATGCACATTCCACCGCGACTACAATGATTAGAAAAGCCGTTGAGGAATGGGACTCACAAGTGAACTTTCTGCATCTAGAGCCACCAAGATAATGTTATTAAAACAAGACTAAAACAGAAGCGAAAAAGAATCAGGGAAAAAGGAGGAAACCCAACCTACATATAAAACCATGACCCAAATATCACAGTAACAAGGTTATCATGAATTACCGAACTCAATTACGGGCTCACCATAGCCCGTGCTACACGGACATTTCGTTCTGAGTATCTAAATCTCCAACAACAACAACAGCGTAAAGTTTGTGTTGTATCTCTGCTACTCTCCACCTTGGTGTTAACTCGAGACCTGTTTCTGCCCTTCTCCCTGGCGACACTCTCTCCTACTGCCTCCATCTACTGCTATCATTACCAGTTAGTCAATATCTAAGACAATACCTCAATATTTAACAGTTTTCTCAAAATCTCTAATATTATACGATTGTCAAGTACGAAGTAACGGCATCAAATTGTACAGTTACAGAGACTAATTCCAGAATAAAAACGATCTATCAATAAATGATGCATAATATATTATTGCTTCCCTTAACAAGTATTTAAATGATGGGAAAATAAATTATAAACTGGGTTTATGTTCATGTTTTATTGGAGTAAACTGTGTAGACTACAAGCAGTGAGTTATGAGTAACTTCCAGGACCACTTAATGTGGAAAACAACAGTTTGAAACACTTGATAGACAGGACACTAGAGCCTCTTCCATCTGGTCGAGGCAGTGTGACGTGTTAGAGCCAAGGCTTGCCTGACTATGCCCCTGGTCGCTTGGTGGGACTGGTCGCTGCCAGGATGTACCTCTACCAAGGTCATGTCTCTCAAAGGTATTGATGTCTTGTCTTTCATAGTATCAGAAGCCATACTAATGTCCTCTGAAGGCTGGCCCAGGAATAGAGAGATTTCGTGGAATCGAGAGATTTCCTCCAAAGTAGGCACTCTCTGGGCTGTTGACTGCGGGCAGGGAGAGGCTGGTGACTTGACCTCTGAAGTGTTGACAGGAGCCTTAACCTGGAAGGTGGTAAATGTTGGCCTCGGCACATGCAGAGAGCTGCTGGCGACACTCAGGGCGTGGAGAACATTCTGTGTCTGGCCAAGGGGCCAAGCAGACTCTTGACAGGAGCGTCTGAGCCCATCAAAGTTGGTTATCTCATTCTGGAAGGTGTTGTAGGACTTAGGTTGTTGCCCACATGACTTTGATGAGGTTTGTACCTGACAACAAAAACATGAACAATAACATTGTAGTTCTAAACAAGATTAATATAGTAAACTACAATACTATTTCGCTTGGAACAATGCGGCTTTCACATTGTGGCAGGAGAATTTGTTGATGTTGGAACAACCTCACCTTGTTAATGAAGCAACGCAGAAAGTGCAAGAGTGTTAATAACAGCAAAAGTCCTCCCAAGACTAAGACCTCGATGATCATCTCTTTAGTCTTCTGAGTGCCGAGCTGTCTGCAGGGAACAGGGAATGGTCGCTGGAGGTGTCAATGACTGAGAGAGACGTTGATGTGAGCTTCTAACACAGCTCTCTTGGTCATATAGTCCTTAATGGCCCGCCTCACTCCCCCTCCACAAACCACCAGCTGAGGCCTACCCGTAGAATAAAGGTAAATGCAGAAAGTATATTCACCCTTGTGTGTGTTTTTAGCGTGAGAGTAGTGGGAAAAGGGAATACACTTCAGGAACAGGTTGTGGAAGCAAATACTATTCATAATTTTAAAACCAGGTATGATAGGGAAATGGGACAGGAGTCATTGCTGTAAACAACCGGTGCTCGAAAGGCGGGATCCAAGAGTCAATGCTCGATCCTGCAGACACAACTAGTTGAGTACAAACTAGGTGAGTACACACACCACACTTGCCTTGTGCTTCACCAATAAGTGGTTTAAAAGGGTATTAAAAGTATCAACACAAGACAGAACACAAACCAATGGGTATAAATTGGATAAGTTTAGATTTAGGAAAGACGGGTATAATTCTTGTTCGGTAACAGGGTTGTTGATTTATGGAACCAATTACCACGTAACATAATATAAGTAGGATCCCTTGATTGTTTCAAGCGCAGGTTTAGACATATATATGAATGAGATTAGGTGGTTATAAATAGGAGCGCCAATAGGCCTTCTGCAGTTACCTTTGTTCTTATGTCCCCACCCACATAGATGTTCGGCTGAAGGCATATTGTTAAGTTCCTCTTCTTACATAGAAAAATATTTATTAAAAATACTACTCATCTCTTCGTCATTATCCGTTACCTGTCCTGTCTCAGTTTTTAAAGGACCTATAAGAAGAACATAAGAACAAAGGCAACTGCAGAAGGCCTATTGGCCCATACGAGGCAGCTCCTATTTATAACCACCCAATCCCACTCATATACATGTCCAACCCATGCTTGAAACAATCGAGGGACCCCACCTCCACAATGTTACGCGGCAATTGGTTCCACAAATCAACAACCCTGTTACTGAACCCTGTTACTGTTATTTACCCAAGTCTGTCCTAAATCTAAACTTATCCAATTCATACCCATTGTTTCGTGTTCTGTCTTGTGTTGATATTTTTAATACCCTATTAATATCCCCTTTGTTATGTCCATTCATCCACTTGTAAACCTCTATCATGTCACCCCTAACTCTTCGTGAATGCAACTTAAGCTTTGTTAATCTTTCTTCATATGAAAAATTTCTAATTTGGGGAATTAACTTAGTCATCCTACGCTGGACACGTTCAAGTGAATTTATATCCATTCTATAATACGGTGACCAAAACTGAACTGCATAATCTAAATGGGGCCTAACCACAGCAAGATATAGCTTAAGAACCACACCAGGTGTCTTGTTACTAACGCTTCGATTAATAAATCCCAGTGTCCTATTCGCCTTATTACGAACATTCATGCATTGATCCTTTTGTTTTAAATTCTTACTAATCATAACTCTCAGATCCCTTTCGCAATTCGACTTCGCAATTTCAACACCATCTAGCTCGTATCTTGTAACTCTATCATCATTACCTAGCCTCAGAACTTTACATTTATCAGCATTAAACTGCATTTGCCAATCCTTTGACCATTTCAAAACCCTATCAAGATCAACTTGAAGTGATAGGGAGTCCTCCTCCGAATTAATTTCCCTACCGATTTTCGTATCATCTGCAAATTTGCAGATGTTGCTACTCAAATCTGAATCTAAATCAGATTTAGATTCAGATCTAAATTAGTAGGGAAATTAGGGAAATAAATTCGGAGGAGGACTCACTATCACTTCAAGTTGATCTAGATAGGGTTTTGAAATGGTCAAAGGATTGGCAGATGCAGTTTAATGCTGATAAATGTAAAGTTCTGAGGTTAGGTAATGATGATAGAGTTACAAGATACGAGCTAGATGGTGTTGAGATTGCGAAGTCGGATTGCGAAAGGGATCTGGGAGTTATGATTAGTAAGAATTTAAAACAAAAGGATCAATGCATAAATGTTCGTAATAAGGCAAATCGGACACTTGGATTTATTAATCGCAGCGTTAGTAACAAGACACCTGGTGTGGTTCTCAAGCTATATCTTGCTCTAGTTAGGCCCCATTTAGATTATGCAGTTCAGTTTTGGTCGCCATATTATAGAATGGATATAAATTCACTTGAACGTGTCCAGCGTAGGATGACTAAGTTAATTCCCCAAATTAGAAATCTTTCATATGAAGAAAGATTAACAAAGCTTAAGTTGCATTCACTGGAAAGGCGAAGAGTTAGGGGTGACATGATAGAGGTTTACAAGTGGATGAATGGACATAACCGGGGGGATATTAATAGGGTATTAAAAGTATCAACACAGGACAGAACACGAAACAATGGATATAAATTGGATAAGTTTAGATTTAGGAAAGACTTGGGTAAATACTGGTTCAGTAACAGGGTTGTTGATTTGTGGAACCAATTGCCGCGTAACATTGTGGAGGTGGGGTCCCTCGATTGTTTCAAGCACGGGTTGGACAAGTATATGAGTGGGATTGGGTGGTTATAGAATAGGAGCTGCCTCGTATGGGCCAATAGGCCTTCTGCAGTTACCTTTGTTCTTATGTTCTTATGTTCTTAATCATTTATATATATTATAAACAACAAAGTTCCCAGGACAGAGCCCTGAGGTACTCCACTAACAACATTATCCCACTCTGACTTAACCCCTTTATACTAACTCTGTTTCCTTTGGAATAGCCATGCCCTAATCAAACTTAATATAGCATCCCCCAATACAAAGAGCTTATATTTTTTTAATTAGTCTTTTATGTGGGACTGTATCAAAAGCTTTGCTAAAGTCAAGGTACACAACATCACAATCTACCTTACCTTACCATACTCAACATCACCTTACCACTATCAACTGCCTCAACTATGCTGGAATAAAAAGTTAGCAAATTTGTTAAACATGAACGGCCATTTGTAAAACCATGTTGCGACTCATTTATTAATTTATGTTTTTCAAGATGGAGACGAATTGTATTTGCAATTATTGATTCAAGTAACTATCCCACAATAGGCGTTAGGCTAATGGGCCGATAGTTTGAAGCAAGTGATCTATCTCCTTTCTTAAAAATTGGTACCACATTAGCTACCTTCCATGACTCTTGCACTCTGCCTGACTCTATTGATTTATTAAATATGGTAGACAGTGGCTCGGAAAGCTCCTCTTTGCATTCTTTAAGCACCCTGGCAAACACTTCATCCGGCCCTGGGGATTTGTTTGGTTTTAGTTTTTCTAATTGTTTAACTAAATCCTCCCTGGTAACTGCTAATCTAGTCAAACAGTCCTCATCCCCATCCACATAGACTTGTTCGGCTGGAGGCATATTGTTAAGTTCTTCTTTAGTAAATACAGATATAAAATATTTGTTAAAAATACTACTCATCTCCTTGTCATTACCCGTTATTTGACCTGTCTCAGATTTTAATGGACCTATCCTTTCCCTAGTCTTAGTTCAATATAACTGAAAAAACCCTTTAGGATTTGACTTTGCTTGCTCTGCTATGCGAACTTCATAGTTTCTTTTTGCTTTCCTAAACTTTTTTTAACATTGCTAACCAGTTGTATAAATTCCTGAAATATACAATGTAACAGGGTTGTTGATTTGTGGAACCAATTGCCGCGTAAGGTGGTGAAGGTGGGATCCCTCGATTGTTTCAAGCGCGGGTTGGACAAGTATATGAGTGGGATTGGGTGGTTATAGATAGGAGCTGCCTCGTATTGGGCCAATAGGCCTTCTGCAGTTCTATGTTCTTATCCTGCATATAGGAAAAGAGGCACATAATCTAGGGCTGTCAATTACCCTAAATTGGATACAAGTCATACTGGCATAGATGGTAATGAAAAGGCAGACTCACTAGCAAACACTGTCGCTGCCCTGCCTGTTGGACAGGTTAAAATATCAAACTTTTCACAGATTAAGAAGCAAATCAAGAGGAAAATATTCTCAAATATCAAAATTTGCCTTAGAATTTTGAAGCCTTAGAGCCAAAGTAGCGGAAGGAAGATCGACTGGGTTATGGTACGAACAAACAACTGGGTACTACTCTTTCAAGCCTGACAAAAAGATATCCAGAGACATTGCAGTACCCATACACAGACTCAGACTTGGTTACAAGTGCTGCTGGGAGGTAATAACCCAATAGTTAAAGAGTGTCACATCTGTGGAACAGAAGCAGAGGCGCCACTATTGCACTACTTACTGGAATGTGAAGCTACTGAAGCCCTGACCATCAAACTCAACATTAATCCAACGACAGCAGCTGCATTATATGCACATTCCACCGCGACTACAATGATTAGAAAAGCCGTTGAGGAATGGGACTCACAAGTGAACTTTCTGCATCTAGAGCCACCAAGATAATGTTATTAAAACAAGACTAAAACAGAAGCGAAAAAGAATCAGGGAAAAAGGAGGAAACCCAACCTACATATAAAACCATGACCCAAATATCACAGTAACAAGGTTATCATGAATTACCGAACTCAATTACGGGCTCACCATAGCCCGTGCTACACGGACATTTCGTTCTGAGTATCTAAATCTCCAACAACAACAACAGCGTAAAGTTTGTGTTGTATCTCTGCTACTCTCCACCTTGGTGTTAACTCGAGACCTGTTTCTGCCCTTCTCCCTGGCGACACTCTCTCCTACTGCCTCCATCTACTGCTATCATTACCAGTTAGTCAATATCTAAGACAATACCTCAATATTTAACAGTTTTCTCAAAATCTCTAATATTATACGATTGTCAAGTACGAAGTAACGGCATCAAATTGTACAGTTACAGAGACTAATTCCAGAATAAAAACGATCTATCAATAAATGATGCATAATATATTATTGCTTCCCTTAACAAGTATTTAAATGATGGGAAAATAAATTATAAACTGGGTTTATGTTCATGTTTTATTGGAGTAAACTGTGTAGACTACAAGCAGTGAGTTATGAGTAACTTCCAGGACCACTTAATGTGGAAAACAACAGTTTGAAACACTTGATAGACAGGACACTAGAGCCTCTTCCATCTGGTCGAGGCAGTGTGACGTGTTAGAGCCAAGGCTTGCCTGACTATGCCCCTGGTCGCTTGGTGGGACTGGTCGCTGCCAGGATGTACCTCTACCAAGGTCATGTCTCTCAAAGGTATTGATGTCTTGTCTTTCATAGTATCAGAAGCCATACTAATGTCCTCTGAAGGCTGGCCCAGGAATAGAGAGATTTCGTGGAATCGAGAGATTTCCTCCAAAGTAGGCACTCTCTGGGCTGTTGACTGCGGGCAGGGAGAGGCTGGTGACTTGACCTCTGAAGTGTTGACAGGAGCCTTAACCTGGAAGGTGGTAAATGTTGGCCTCGGCACATGCAGAGAGCTGCTGGCGACACTCAGGGCGTGGAGAACATTCTGTGTCTGGCCAAGGGGCCAAGCAGACTCTTGACAGGAGCGTCTGAGCCCATCAAAGTTGGTTATCTCATTCTGGAAGGTGTTGTAGGACTTAGGTTGTTGCCCACATGACTTTGATGAGGTTTGTACCTGACAACAAAAAACATGAACAATAACATTGTAGTTCTAAACAAGATTAATATAGTAAACTACAATACTATTTCGCTTGGAACAATGCGGCTTTCACATTGTGGCAGGAGAATTTGTTGATGTTGAACAACCTCACCTTGTTAATGAAGCAACGCAGAAAGTGCAAGAGTGTTAATAACAGCAAAAGTCCTCCCAAGACTAAGACCTCGATGATCATCTCTTTAGTCTTCTGAGTGCCGAGCTGTCTGCAGGGAAACAGGGAATGGTCGCTGGAGGTGTCAATGACTGAGAGAGACGTTGATGTGAGCTTCTAACACAGCTCTCTTGGTCATATAGTCCTTAATGGCCCGCCTCACTCCCCCTCCACAAACCACCAGCTGAGGCCTACCCGTAGAATAAAGGTAAATGCAGAAGTATATTCACCCTTGTGTGTGTTTTAGCGTGAGAGTAGTGGGAAAAGGGAATACACTTCAGGAACAGGTTGTGGAAGCAAATACTATTCATAATTTTAAAACCAGGTATGATAGGGAAATGGGACAGGAGTCATTGCTGTAAACAACCGGTGCTCGAAAGGCGGGATCCAAGAGTCAATGCTCGATCCTGCAGACACAACTAGTTGAGTACAACTAGGTGAGTACACACACACACTTGCCTTGTGCTTCACCAATAAGTGGTTTAAAAGGGTATTAAAAGTATCAACACAAGACAGAACACAAACCAATGGGTATAAATTGGATAAGTTTAGATTTAGGAAAGACGGGTATAATTCTTGTTCGGTAACAGGGTTGTTGATTTATGGAACCAATTACCACGTAACATAATATAAGTAGGATCCCTTGATTGTTTCAAGCGCAGGTTAGACATATATATGAATGAGATTAGGTGGTTATAAATAGGAGCGCCAATAGGCCTTCTGCAGTTACCTTTGTTCTTATGTCCCCACCCACATAGATGTTCGGCTGAAGGCATATTGTTAAGTTCCTCTTTCTTACATAGAAAAATATTTATTAAAAATACTACTCATCTCTTCGTCATTATCCGTTACCTGTCCTGTCTCAGTTTTTAAAGGACCTATAAGAAGAACATAAGAACAAAGGCAACTGCAGAAGGCCTATTGGCCCATACGAGGCAGCTCCTATTTATAACCACCCAATCCCACTCATATACATGTCCAACCCATGCTTGAAACAATCGAGGGACCCCACCTCCACAATGTTACGCGGCAATTGGTTCCACAAATCAACAACCCTGTTACTGAACCCTGTTACTGTTATTTACCCAAGTCTGTCCTAAATCTAAACTTATCCAATTCATACCCATTGTTTCGTGTTCTGTCTTGTGTTGATATTTTTAATACCCTATTAATATCCCCTTTGTTATGTCCATTCATCCACTTGTAAACCTCTATCATGTCACCCCTAACTCTTCGTGAATGCAACTTAAGCTTTGTTAATCTTTCTTCATATGAAAAATTTCTAATTTGGGGAATTAACTTAGTCATCCTACGCTGGACACGTTCAAGTGAATTTATATCCATTCTATAATACGGTGACCAAAACTGAACTGCATAATCTAAATGGGGCCTAACCACAGCAAGATATAGCTTAAGAACCACACCAGGTGTCTTGTTACTAACGCTTCGATTAATAAATCCCAGTGTCCTATTCGCCTTATTACGAACATTCATGCATTGATCCTTTTGTTTTAAATTCTTACTAATCATAACTCTCAGATCCCTTTCGCAATTCGACTTCGCAATTTCAACACCATCTAGCTCGTATCTTGTAACTCTATCATCATTACCTAGCCTCAGAACTTTACATTTATCAGCATTAAACTGCATTTGCCAATCCTTTGACCATTTCAAAACCCTATCAAGATCAACTTGAAGTGATAGGGAGTCCTCCTCCGAATTAATTTCCCTACCGATTTTCGTATCATCTGCAAATTTGCAGATGTTGCTACTCAAATCTGAATCTAAATCAGATTTAGATTCAGATCTAAATTAGTAGGGAAATTAGGGAAATAAATTCGGAGGAGGACTCACTATCACTTCAAGTTGATCTAGATAGGGTTTTGAAATGGTCAAAGGATTGGCAGATGCAGTTTAATGCTGATAAATGTAAAGTTCTGAGGTTAGGTAATGATGATAGAGTTACAAGATACGAGCTAGATGGTGTTGAGATTGCGAAGTCGGATTGCGAAAGGGATCTGGGAGTTATGATTAGTAAGAATTTAAAACAAAAGGATCAATGCATAAATGTTCGTAATAAGGCAAATCGGACACTTGGATTTATTAATCGCAGCGTTAGTAACAAGACACCTGGTGTGGTTCTCAAGCTATATCTTGCTCTAGTTAGGCCCCATTTAGATTATGCAGTTCAGTTTTGGTCGCCATATTATAGAATGGATATAAATTCACTTGAACGTGTCCAGCGTAGGATGACTAAGTTAATTCCCCAAATTAGAAATCTTTCATATGAAGAAAGATTAACAAAGCTTAAGTTGCATTCACTGGAAAGGCGAAGAGTTAGGGGTGACATGATAGAGGTTTACAAGTGGATGAATGGACATAACCGGGGGGATATTAATAGGGTATTAAAAGTATCAACACAGGACAGAACACGAAACAATGGATATAAATTGGATAAGTTTAGATTTAGGAAAGACTTGGGTAAATACTGGTTCAGTAACAGGGTTGTTGATTTGTGGAACCAATTGCCGCGTAACATTGTGGAGGTGGGGTCCCTCGATTGTTTCAAGCACGGGTTGGACAAGTATATGAGTGGGATTGGGTGGTTATAGAATAGGAGCTGCCTCGTATGGGCCAATAGGCCTTCTGCAGTTACCTTTGTTCTTATGTTCTTATGTTCTTAATCATTTATATATATTATAAACAACAAAGTTCCCAGGACAGAGCCCTGAGGTACTCCACTAACAACATTATCCCACTCTGACTTAACCCCTTTATACTAACTCTGTTTCCTTTGGAATAGCCATGCCCTAATCAAACTAAATATAGCATCCCCCAATACAAAGAGCTTATATTTTTTAATTAGTCTTTTATGTGGGACTGTATCAAAAGCTTTGCTAAAGTCAAGGTACACAACATCACAATCTACCTTACCATACTCAACATCACCTTACCACTATCAACTGCCTCAACTATGCTGGAATAAAAAGTTAGCAAATTTGTTAAACATGAACGGCCATTTCTAAAACCATGTTGCGACTCATTTATTAATTTATGTTTTCAAGATGGAGACGAATTGTATTTGCAATTATTGATTCAAGTAACTATCCCACAATAGGCGTTAGGCTAATGGGCCGATAGTTTGACGCAAGTGATCTATCTCCTTTCTTAGAAATTGGTACCACATTAGCTACCTTCCATAACTCTTGCACCTTCCTTCTGCCTGACTCTATTGATTTATTAAATATGGTAGACAGTGGCTCGGAAAGCTCCTCTTTGCATTCTTTAAGCACCCTGGCAAACACTTCATCCGGCCCTGGGGATTTGTTTGGTTTTAGTTTTTCTAATTGTTTAACTAAATCCTCCCTGGTAACTGCTAAACTAGTCAAACAGTCCTCATCCCCATCCACATAGACTTGTTCGGCTGGAGGCATATTGTTAAGTTCTTCTTTAGTAAATACAGATATAAAATATTTGTTAAAAATACTACTCATCTCCTTGTCATTACCCGTTATTTGACCTGTCTCAGATTTTAATGGACCTATCCTTTCCCTAGTCTTAGTTCAATATAACTGAAAAAACCCTTTAGGATTTGACTTTGCTTGCTCTGCTATGCGAACTTCATAGTTTCTTTTTGCTTTCCTAAACTTTTTTTAACATTGCTAACCAGTTGTATGAATTCCTGAAATATACAATGTAACAGGGTTGTTGATTTGTGGAACCAATTGCCGCGTAAGGTGGTGAAGGTGGGATCCCTCGATTGTTTCAAGCGCGGGTTGGACAAGTATATGAGTGGAATTGGGTGGTTATAGATAGGAGCTGCCTCGTATGGGCCAATAGGCCTTCTGCAGTTCTATGTTCTTATCCTGCATATAGGAAAAGAGGCACATAATCTAGGGCTGTCAATTACCCTAAATTGGATACAAGTCATACTGGCATAGATGGTAATGAAAAGGCAGACTCACTAGCAAACACTGTCGCTGCCCTGCCTGTTGGACAGGTTAAAATATCAAACTTTTCACAGATTAAGAAGCAAATCAAGAGGAAAATATTCTCAAATATCAAAATTTGCCTTAGAATTTTGAAGCCTTAGAGCCAAAGTAGCGGAAGGAAGATCGACTGGGTTATGGTACGAACAAACAACTGGGTACTACTCTTTCAAGCCTGACAAAAAGATATCCAGAGACATTGCAGTAGCCATACACAGACTCAGACTTGGTTACAAGTGCTGCTGGGAGGTAATAACCCAATAGTTAAAGAGTGTCACATCTGTGGAACAGAAGCAGAGGCGCCACTATTGCACTACTTACTGGAATGTGAAGCTACTGAAGCCCTGACCATCAAACTCAACATTAATCCAACGACAGCAGCTGCATTATATGCACATTCCACCGCGACTACAATGATTAGAAAAGCCGTTGAGGAATGGGACTCACAAGTGAACTTTCTGCATCTAGAGCCACCAAGATAATGTTATTAAAACAAGACTAAAACAGAAGCGAAAAAGAATCAGGGAAAAAGGAGGAAACCCAACCTACATATAAAACCATGACCCAAATATCACAGTAACAAGGTTATCATGAATTACCGAACTCAATTACGGGCTCACCATAGCCCGTGCTACACGGACATTTCGTTCTGAGTATCTAAATCTCCAACAACAACAACAGCGTAAAGTTTGTGTTGTATCTCTGCTACTCTCCACCTTGGTGTTAACTCGAGACCTGTTTCTGCCCTTCTCCCTGGCGACACTCTCTCCTACTGCCTCCATCTACTGCTATCATTACCAGTTAGTCAATATCTAAGACAATACCTCAATATTTAACAGTTTTCTCAAAATCTCTAATATTATACGATTGTCAAGTACAAAGTAACGGCATCAAATTGTACAGTTACAGAGACTAATTCCAGAATAAAAACGATCTATCAATAAATGATGTATAATATATTATTGCTTCCCTTAATAAGTATTTAAATGATGGGAAAATAAATTATAAACTGGGTTTATGTTCATGTTTTATTGGAGTAAACTGTGTAGACTACAAGCAGTGAGTTATGAGTAACTTCCAGGACCACTTAATGTGGAAAACAACAGTTTGAAACACTTGATAGACAGGACACTAGAGCCTCTTCCATCTGGTCGAGGCAGTGTGACGTGTTAGAGCCAAGGCTTGCCTGACTATGCCCCTGGTCGCTTGGTGGGACTGGTCGCTGCCAGGATGTACCTCTACCAAGGTCATGTCTCTCAAAGGTATTGATGTCTTGTCTTTCATAGTATCAGAAGCCATACTAATGTCCTCTGAAGGCTGGCCCAGGAATAGAGAGATTTCGTGGAATCGAGAGATTTCCTCCAAAGTAGGCACTCTCTGGGCTGTTGACTGCGGGCAGGGAGAGGCTGGTGACTTGACCTCTGAAGTGTTGACAGGAGCCTTAACCTGGAAGGTGGTAAATGTTGGCCTCGGCACATGCAGAGAGCTGCTGGCGACACTCAGGGCGTGGAGAACATTCTGTGTCTGGCCAAGGGGCCAAGCAGACTCTTGACAGGAGCGTCTGAGCCCATCAAAGTTGGTTATCTCATTCTGGAAGGTGTTGTAGGACTTAGGTTGTTGCCCACATGACTTTGATGAGGTTTGTACCTGAAAACAAAAAACATGAACAATAACATTGTAGTTCTAAACAAGATTAATATAGTAAACTACAGTACTATTTCGCTTGGAACAATGCGGCTTTCACATTGTGGCAGGAGAATTTGTTGATGTTGCAACAACCTCACCTTGTTAATGAAGCAACGCAGAAAGTGCAAGAGTGTTAATAACAGCAAAAGTCCTCCCAAGACTAAGACCTCGATGATCATCTCTTTAGTCTTCTGAGTGCCGAGCTGTCTGCAGGGAAACAGGGAATGGTCGCTGGAGGTGTCAATGACTGAGAGAGACGTTGATGTGAGCTGCTAACACAGCTCTCTTGGTCATATAGTCCTTAATGGCCCGCCTCACTCCCCCTCCACAAACCACCAGCTGAGGCCTACCCGTAGAATAAAGGTAAATGCAGAAGGTATATTCACCCTTGTGTGTGTTTTTAGCGTGAGAGTAGTGGGAAAATGGAATACACTTCAGGAACAGGTTGTGGAAGCAAATACTATTCATAATTTTAAAACCAATTATGATAGGGAAATGGGACAGGAGTCATTGCTGTAAACAAACGATGCTCGAAAGGCGGGATCCAAGAGTCAATGCTCGATCCTGCAGACACAACTAGTTGAGTACAACTAGGTGAGTACACACACACACTTGCCTTGTGCTTCACCAATAAGTGGTTTAAAAGGGTATTAAAAGTATCAACACAAGACAGAACACAAACCAATGGGTATAAATTGGATAAGTTTAGATTTAGGAAAGACGTGGGTATAATTCTTGTTCGGTAACAGGGTTGTTGATTTATGGAACCAATTACCACGTAACATAATATAAGTAGGATCCCTTGATTGTTTCAAGCGCAGGTTAGACATATATATGAATGAGATTAGGTGGTTATAAATAGGAGCGCCAATAGGCCTTCTGCAGTTACCTTTGTTCTTATGTTCTTATGTCCCCACCCACATAGATGTTCGGCTGAAGGCATATTGTTAAGTTCCTCTTTCTTACATAGAAAAATATTTATTAAAAATACTACTCATCTCTTCGTCATTATCCGTTACCTGTCCTGTCTCAGTTTTTAAAGGACCTATAAGAAGAACATAAGAACAAAGGCAACTGCAGAAGGCCTATTGGCCCATACGAGGCAGCTCCTATTTATAACCACCCAATCCCACTCATATACATGTCCAACCCATGCTTGAAACAATCGAGGGACCCCACCTCCACAATGTTACGCGGCAATTGGTTCCACAAATCAACAACCCTGTTACTGAACCCTGTTACTGTTATTTACCCAAGTCTGTCCTAAATCTAAACTTATCCAATTCATACCCATTGTTTCGTGTCTGTTCTGTCTTGTGTTGATATTTTTAATACCCCTATTAATATCCCCTTTGTTATGTCCATTCATCCACTTGTAAACCTCTATCATGTCACCCCTAACTCTTCGTGAATGCAACTTAAGCTTTGTTAATCTTTCTTCATATGAAAAATTTCTAATTTGGGGAATTAACTTAGTCATCCTACGCTGGACACGTTCAAGTGAATTTATATCCATTCTATAATACGGTGACCAAAAGTGAACTGCATAATCTAAATGGGGCCTAACCACAGCAAGATATAGCTTAAGAACCACACCAGGTGTCTTGTTACTAACGCTTCGATTAATAAATCCCAGTGTCCTATTCGCCTTATTACGAACATTCATGCATTGATCCTTTTGTTTTAAATTCTTACTAATCATAACTCTCAGATCCCTTTCGCAATTCGACTTCGCAATTTCAACACCATCTAGCTCGTATCTTGTAACTCTATCATCATTACCTAGCCTCAGAACTTTACATTTATCAGCATTAAACTGCATTTGCCAATCCTTTGACCATTTCAAAACCCTATCAAGATCAACTTGAAGTGATAGGGAGTCCTCCTCCGAATTAATTTCCCTACCGATTTTCGTATCATCTGCAAATTTGCAGATGTTGCTACTCAAATCTGAATCTAAATCATTTATATATATTATAAACAACAAAGTTCCCAGGACAGAGCCCTGAGGTACTCCACTAACAACATTATCCCACTCTGACTTAACCCCTTTATACTAACTGTGTTTCCTTTGGAATAGCCATGCCCTAATCAAACTTAATATAGCATCCCCCAATACAAAGAGCTTATATTTTTTTAATTAGTCTTTTATGTGGGACTGTATCAAAAGCTTTGCTAAAGTCAAGGTACACAACATCACAATCTACCTTACCTTACCATACTCAACATCACTTTACCACTATCAACTGCCTCAACTATGCTGGAATAAAAAGTTAGCAAATTTGTTAAACATGAACGGCCATTTGTAAAACCATGTTGCGACTCATTTATTAATTTATGTTTTTCAAGATGGAGACGAATTGTATTTGCAATTATTGACTCAAGTAACTATCCCACAATAGGCGTTAGGCTAATGGGCCGATAGTTTGACGCAAGTGATCTATCTCCTTTCTTAAAAATTGGTACCACATTAGCTACCTTCCATGACTCTTGTACTCTGCCTGACTCTATTGATTTATTAAATATGGTAGATAGTGGCTCGGAAAGCTCCTCTTTGCATTCTTTAAGCACCCTGGCAAACACTTCATCCGGCCCTGGGGATTTGTCTGGTTTTAGTTTTTCTAATTGTTTAACTAAATCCTCCCTGGTAACTGCTAAACTAGTCAAACAGTCCTCATCCCCATCCACATAGACTTGTTCGGCTGGAGGCATATTGTTAAGTTCTTCTTTAGTAAATACAGATATAAAATATTTGTTAAAAATACTACTCATCTCCTTGTCATTACCCGTTATTTGACCTGTCTCAGATTTTAATGGACCTATCCTTTCCCTAGTCTTAGTTCAATATAACTGAAAAAACCCTTTAGGATTTGACTTTGCTTGCTCTGCTATGCGAACTTCATAGTTTCTTTTTGCTTTCCTAAACTTTTTTTAACATTGCTAACCAGTTGTATGAATTCCTGAAATATACAATGTAACAGGGTTGTTGATTTGTGGAACCAATTGCCGCGTAAGGTGGTGAAGGTGGGATCCCTCGATTGTTTCAAGCGCGGGTTGGACAAGTATATGAGTGGGATTGGGTGGTTATAGATAGGAGCTGCCTCGTATGGGCCAATAGGCCTTCTGCAGTTCTATGTTCTTATCCTGCATATAGGAAAAGAGGCACATAATCTAGGGCTGTCAATTACCCTAAATTGGATACAAGTCATACTGGCATAGATGGTAATGAAAAGGCAGACTCACTAGCAAACACTGTCGCTGCCCTGCCTGTTGGACAGGTTAAAATATCAAACTTTTCACAGATTAAGAAGCAAATCAAGAGGAAAATATTCTCAAATATCAAAATTTGCCTTAGAATTTTGAAGCCTTAGAGCCAAAGTAGCGGAAGGAAGATCGACTGGGTTATGGTACGAACAAACAACTGGGTACTACTCTTTCAAGCCTGACAAAAAGATATCCAGAGACATTGCAGTAGCCATACACAGACTCAGACTTGGTTACAAGTGCTGCTGGGAGGTAATAACCCAATAGTTAAAGAGTGTCACATCTGTGGAACAGAAGCAGAGGCGCCACTATTGCACTACTTACTGGAATGTGAAGCTACTGAAGCCCTGACCATCAAACTCAACATTAATCCAACGACAGCAGCTGCATTATATGCACATTCCACCGCGACTACATTGATTAGAAAAGCCGTTGAGGAATGGGACTCACAAGTGAACTTTCTGCATCTAGAGCCACCAAGATAATGTTATTAAAACAAGACTAAAACAGAAGCGAAAAAGAATCAGGGAAAAAGGAGGAAACCCAACCTACATATAAAACCATGACCCAAATATCACAGTAACAAGGTTATCATGAATTACCGAACTCAATTACGGGCTCACCATAGCCCGTGCTACACGGACATTTCGTTCTGAGTATCTAAATCTCCAACAGCAACAACAGCGTAAAGTTTGTGTTGTATCTCTGCTACTCTCCACCTTGGTGTTAACTCGAGACCTGTTTCTGCCCTTCTCCCTGGCGACACTCTCTCCTACTGCCTCCATCTACTGCTATCATTACCAGTTAGTCAATATCTAAGACAATACCTCAATATTTAACAGTTTTCTCAAAATCTCTAATATTATACGATTGTCAAGTACAAAGTAACGGCATCAAATTGTACAGTTACAGAGACTAATTCCATAATAAAAACGATCTATCAATAAATGATGTATAATATATTATTGCTTCCCTTAACAAGTATTTAAATGATGGGAAAATAAATTATAAACTGGGTTTATGTTCATGTTTTATTGGAGTAAACTGTGTAGACTACAAGCAGTGAGTTATGAGTAACTTCCAGGACCACTTAATGTGGAAAACAACAGTTTGAAACACTTGATAGACAGGACACTAGAGCCTCTTCCATCTGGTCGAGGCAGTGTGACGTGTTAGAGCCAAGGCTTGCCTGACTATGCCCCTGGTCGCTTGGTGGGACTGGTCGCTGCCAGGATGTACCTCTACCAAGGTCATGTCTCTCAAAGGTATTGATGTCTTGTCTTTCATAGTATCAGAAGCCATACTAATGTCCTCTGAAGGCTGGCCCAGGAATAGAGAGATTTCGTGGAATCGAGAGATTTCCTCCAAAGTAGGCACTCTCTGGGCTGTTGACTGCGGGCAGGGAGAGGCTGGTGACTTGACCTCTGAAGTGTTGACAGGAGCCTTAACCTGGAAGGTGGTAAATGTTGGCCTCGGCACATGCAGAGAGCTGCTGGCGACACTCAGGGCGTGGAGAACATTCTGTGTCTGGCCAAGGGGCCAAGCAGACTCTTGACAGGAGCGTCTGAGCCCATCAAAGTTGGTTATCTCATTCTGGAAGGTGTTGTAGGACTTAGGTACCTGAAAACAAAAAACATGAACAATAACATTGTAGTTCTAAACAAGATTAATATAGTAAACTACAGTACTATTTCGCTTGGAACAATGCGGCTTTCACATTGTGGCAGGAGAATTTGTTGATGTTGCAACAACCTCACCTTGTTAATGAAGCAACGCAGAAAGTGCAAGAGTGTTAATAACAGCAAAAGTCCTCCCAAGACTAAGACCTCGATGATCATATCTTTAGTCTTCTGAGTGCCGAGCTGTCTGCAGGGAAACAGGGAATGGTCGCTGGAGGTGTCAATGACTGAGAGAGACGTTGATGTGAGCTGCTAACACAGCTCTCTTGGTCATATAGTCCTTAATGGCCCGCCTCACTCCCCCTCCACAAACCACCAGCTGAGGCCTACCCGTAGAATAAAGGTAAATGCAGAAGGTATATTCACCCTTGTGTGTGTTTTTAGCGTGAGAGTAGTGGGAAAATGGAATACACTTCAGGAACAGGTTGTGGAAGCAAATACTATTCATAATTTTAAAACCAATTATGATAGGGAAATGGGACAGGAGTCACTGCTGTAAACAAACGATGCTCGAAAGGCGGGATCCAAGAGTCAATGCTCGATCCTGCAGACACAACTAGTTGAGTACAACTAGGTGAGTACACACACACACTTGCCTTGTGCTTCACCAATAAGTGGTTTAAAAGGGTATTAAAAGTATCAACACAAGACAGAACACAAACCAATGGGTATAAATTGGATAAGTTTAGATTTAGGAAAGACGTGGGTATAATTCTTGTTCGGTAACAGGGTTGTTGATTTATGGAACCAATTACCACGTAACATAATATAAGTAGGATCCCTTGATTGTTTCAAGCGCAGGTTAGACATATATATGAATGAGATTAGGTGGTTATAAATAGGAGCGCCAATAGGCCTTCTGCAGTTACCTTTGTTCTTATGTTCTTATGTCCCCACCCACATAGATGTTCGGCTGAAGGCATATTGTTAAGTTCCTCTTTCTTACATAGAAAAATATTTAAAAAATACTACTCATCTCTTCGTCATTATCCGTTACCTGTCCTGTCTCAGTTTTTAAAGGACCTATAAGAAGAACATAAGAACAAAGGCAACTGCAGAAGGCCTATTGGCCCATACGAGGCAGCTCCTATTTATAACCACCCAATCCCACTCATATACATGTCCAACCCATGCTTGAAACAATCGAGGGACCCCACCTCCACAATGTTACGCGGCAATTGGTTCCACAAATCAACAACCCTGTTACTGAACCCTGTTACTGTTATTTACCCAAGTCTGTCCTAAATCTAAACTTATCCAATTCATACCCATTGTTTCGTGTTCTGTCTTGTGTTGATATTTTTAATACGTTATTAATATCCCTTTGTTATGTCCATTCATCCACTTGTAAACCTCTATCATGTCACCCCTAACTCTTCGTGAATGCAACTTAAGCTTTGTTAATCTTTCTTCATATGAAAAATTTCTAATTTGGGGAATTAACTTAGTCATCCTACGCTGGACACGTTCAAGTGAATTTTATCCATTCTATAATACGGTGACCAAAAGTGAACTGCATAATCTAAATGGGGCCTAACCAGAGCAAGATATAGCTTAAGAACCACACCAGGTGTCTTGTTACTAACGCTTCGATTAATAAATCCCAGTGTCCTATTCGCCTTATTACGAACATTCATGCATTGATCCTTTTGTTTTAAATTCTTACTAATCATAACTCTCAGATCCCTTTCGCAATTCGACTTCGCAATTTCAACACCATCTAGCTCGTATCTTGTAACTCTATCATCATTACCTAGCCTCAGAACTTTACATTTATCAGCATTAAACTGCATTTGCCAATCCTTTGACCATTTCAAAACCCTATCAAGATCAACTTGAAGTGATAGGGAGTCCTCCTCCGAATTAATTTCCCTACCGATTTTCGTATCATCTGCAAATTTGCAGATTGCTACTCAAATCTGAATCTAAATCATTTATATATTATAAACAACAAAGTTCCCAGGACAGAGCCCTGAGGTACTCCACTAACAACATTATCCCACTCTGACTTAACCCCTTTATACTAACTCTGTTTCCTTTGGAATAGCCATGCCCTAATCAAACTTAATATAGCATCCCCCAATACAAAGAGCTTATATTTTTTTAATTAGTCTTTTATGTGGGACTGTATCAAAAGCTTTGCTAAAGTCAAGGTACACAACATCACAATCTACCTTACCTTACCATACTCAACATCACCTTACCACTATCAACTGCCTCAACTATGCTGGAATAAAAAGTTAGCAAATTTGTTAAACATGAACGGCCATTTGTAAAACCATGTTGCGACTCATTTATTAATTTATGTTTTTCAAGATGGAGACGAATTGTATTTGCAATTATTGATTCAAGTAACTATCCCACAATAGGCGTTAGGCTAATGGGCCGATAGTTTGAAGCAAGTGATCTATCTCCTTTCTTAAAAATTGGTACCACATTAGCTACCTTCCATGACTCTTGCACTCTGCCTGACTCTATTGATTTATTAAATATGGTAGACAGTGGCTCGGAAAGCTCCTCTTTGCATTCTTTAAGCACCCTGGCAAACACTTCATCCGGCCCTGGGGATTTGTTTGGTTTTAGTTTTTCTAATTGTTTAACTAAATCCTCCCTGGTAACTGCTAATCTAGTCAAACAGTCCTCATCCCCCATCCACATAGACTTGTTCGGCTGGAGGCATATTGTTAAGTTCTTCTTTAGTAAATACAGATATAAAATATTTGTTAAAAATACTACTCATCTCCTTGTCATTACCCGTTATTTGACCTGTCTCAGATTTTAATGGACCTATCCTTTCCCTAGTCTTAGTTCAATATAACTGAAAAAACCCTTTAGGATTTGACTTTGCTTGCTCTGCTATGCGAACTTCATAGTTTCTTTTTGCTTTCCTAAACTTTTTTTAACATTGCTAACCAGTTGTATGAATTCCTGAAATATACAATGTAACAGGGTTGTTGATTTGTGGAACCAATTGCCGCGTAAGGTGGTGAAGGTGGGATCCCTCGATTGTTTCAAGCGCGGGTTGGACAAGTATATGAGTGGGATTGGGTGGTTATAGATAGGAGCTGCCTCGTATGGGCCAATAGGCCTTCTGCAGTTCTATGTTCTTATCCTGCATATAGGAAAAGAGGCACATAATCTAGGGCTGTCAATTACCCTAAATTGGATACAAGTCATACTGGCATAGATGGTAATGAAAAGGCAGACTCACTAGCAAACACTGTCGCTGCCCTGCCTGTTGGACAGGTTAAAATATCAAACTTTTCACAGATTAAGAAGCAAATCAAGAGGAAAATATTCTCAAATATCAAAATTTGCCTTAGAATTTTGAAGCCTTAGAGCCAAAGTAGCGGAAGGAAGATCGACTGGGTTATGGTACGAACAAACAACTGGGTACTACTCTTTCAAGCCTGACAAAAAGATATCCAGAGACATTGCAGTAGCCATACACAGACTCAGACTTGGTTACAAGTGCTGCTGGGAGGTAATAACCCAATAGTTAAAGAGTGTCACATCTGTGGAACAGAAGCAGAGGCGCCACTATTGCACTACTTACTGGAATGTGAAGCTACTGAAGCCCTGACCATCAAACTCAACATTAATCCAACGACAGCAGCTGCATTATATGCACATTCCACCGCGACTACATTGATTAGAAAAGCCGTTGAGGAATGGGACTCACAAGTGAACTTTCTGCATCTAGAGCCACCAAGATAATGTTATTAAAACAAGACTAAAACAGAAGCGAAAAAGAATCAGGGAAAAAGGAGGAAACCCAACCTACATATAAAACCATGACCCAAATATCACAGTAACAAGGTTATCATGAATTACCGAACTCAATTACGGGCTCACCATAGCCCGTGCTACACGGACATTTCGTTCTGAGTATCTAAATCTCCAACAACAACAACAGCGTAAAGTTTGTGTTGTATCTCTGCTACTCTCCACCTTGGTGTTAACTCGAGACCTGTTTCTGCCCTTCTCCCTGGCGACACTCTCTCCTACTGCCTCCATCTACTGCTATCATTACCAGTTAGTCAATATCTAAGACAATACCTCAATATTTAACAGTTTTCTCAAAATCTCTAATATTATACGATTGTCAAGTACAAAGTAACGGCATCAAATTGTACAGTTACAGAGACTAATTCCAGAATAAAAACGATCTATCAATAAATGATGTATAATATATTATTGCTTCCCTTAACAAGTATTTAAATGATGGGAAAATAAATTATAAACTGGGTTTATGTTCATGTTTTATTGGAGTAAACTGTGTAGACTACAAGCAGTGAGTTATGAGTAACTTCCAGGACAACTTAATGTGGAAAACAACAGTTTGAAACACTTGATAGACAGGACACTAGAGCCTCTTCCATCTGGTCGAGGCAGTGTGACGTGTTAGAGCCAAGGCTTGCCTGACTATGCCCCTGTCGCTTGGTGGGACTGGTCGCTGCCAGGATGACAAGACATCAAAGGTATTGATGTCTTGTCTTTCATAGTATCAGAAGCCATACTAATGTCCTCTGAAGGCTGGCCCAGGAATAGAGAGATTTCGTGGAATCGAGAGATTTCCTCCAAAGTAGGCACTCTCTGGGCTGTTGACTGCGGGCAGGGAGAGGCTGGTGACTTGACCTCTGAAGTGTTGACAGGAGCCTTAACCTGGAAGATGGTAAATGTTGGCCTCGGCACATGCAGAGAGCTGCTGGCGACACTCGGGGCGTGGAGAACATTCTGTGTCTGGGCAAGGGGCCAAGCAGACTCTTGACAGGAGCGTCTGAGCCCATCAAAGTTGGTTATCTCATTCTGGAAGGTGTTGTAGGACTTAGGTTGTTGCCCACATGACTTTGATGAGGTTTGTACCTGAAAACAAAAAACATGAACAATAACATTGTAGTTCTAAACAAGATTAATATAGTAAACTACAATACTATTTCGCTTGGAACAATGCGGCTTTCACATTGTGGCAGGAGAATTTGTTGATGTTGCAACAACCTCACCTTGTTAATGAAGCAACGCAGAAAGTGCAAGAGTGTTAATAACAGCAAAACCTCCCAAGACTAAGACCTCGATGATCATCTCTTTAGTCTTCTGAGTGCCGAGCTGTCTGCAGGGAAACAGGGAATGGTCGCTGGAGGTGTCAATGACTGAGAGAGACGTTGATGTGAGCTGCTAACGATTGATTGACAAAGATTAAGACACCCAAAAGGTGGCACGAATAGCCCGTAAGTGGTGGCCCTTTTGAGCCATTACCAGTATCAAGAGCTGATACTGGAGATTTGTGGAGGTGCAACTGCACCCTGCGTGACGGGAGATGTCTCCCGTAATTATTAATTTTTTTTCTTTTTTCTTTTTTTTTCCCCCAGTGTTCTGAGGTTGCATTCAACCATCAAGCTGTTATCGTGGGGGAGGATACTGCTTCACAGTCTTTATGAGGGTGTCCAGCTGCTGGACACCTTTGTTGACCAGGAGAGTGGCTGTGTTGATGGCTTCAGGGTGGCCACTGCATAATTCAGGAACTCTTAAAGCTCTTCTAAGGTCATTGGTTGCTTCACATTCCAGAAGATAGTGAAGTAATGGCTTTTCTGTGACAGTTTGGCAGAAGATGCACTCTCTCTGTCGGGGTTCACCAATCTCCCAGTTGCATCTGTAACCTAGACGTAGTCTATATAGCCTAACTGCTATTTCCCTGTGGATTCCTTTTGGGATATTTAACCTTTCTAATTTGGTTGCCTGAAGATACCATGTTGCAGATGGCGAACCTTCAGCTATTCTCTGGTGTAGGTAGGCTTTGTTGAGATGTGAGAGTTTTTTGGTGATGATGTTTTTTATGTTCTCTAGGCTGGGTTGAATTGTTTTATGTATCACTGGATGACGAGTTGCCAATTTAGCAATTTCATCAGCTTTTTCATTTAATGGGATTCCAATATGGGATGGGATCCAGTTTAAAGTTATGTTGAGGCCTTTGCCTTTAGCGACTGCTCCTTGATACAGAATGGTGGTAATTATTTCCACATTATCTATCCACTGTTTTTGTCCTAGTATTTGAAGTGCAGCTTTTGAGTCTGTGTGTATGATTGCATTTTGAGTGTTTTGTGCAAGCTGCTAACACAGCTCTCTTGGTCATATAGTCCTTAATGGCCCGCCTCACTCCCCCTCCACAAACCACCAGCTGAGGCCTACCCGTAGAATAAGAACATAAGAACATAAGAACAAAGGTAACTGCAGAAGGCCTATTGGCCCATACGAGGCAGCTCCTATTCTATAACCACCCAATCCCACTCATATACTTGTCCAACCCGTGCTTGAAACAATCGAGGGACCCCACCTCCACAATGTTACGCGGCAATTGGTTCCACAAATCAACAACCCTGTTACTGAACCAGTATTTACCCAAGTCTTTCCTAAATCTAAACTTATCCAATTTATATCCATTGTTTCGTGTTCTGTCCTGTGTTGATACTTTTAATACCCTATTAATATCCCCCCGGTTATGTCCATTCATCCACTTATAAACCTCTGTCATGTCACCCCTAACTCTTCGCCTTTCCAGTGAATGCAACTTAAGCTTTGTTAATCTTTCTTCATATGAAAGATTTCTAATTTGGGGAATTAACTTAGTCATCCTACGCTGGACACGTTCAAGTGAATTTATATCCATTCTATAATATGGCGACCAAAACTGAACTGCATAATCTAAATGGGGCCTAACTAGAGCAAGATATAGCTTGAGAACCACACCAGGTGTCTTGTTACTGACGCTGCGATTAATAAATCCAAGTGTCCGATTTGCCTTATTACGAACATTTATGCATTGATCCTTTTGTTTTAAATTCTTACTAATCATAACTCCCAGATCCCTTTCGCAATCCGACTTCGCAATCACAACACCATCTAGCTCGTATCTTGTAACTATCATCATTACCTAACCTCAGAACTTTACATTTATCAGCATTAAACTGCATCTGCCAATCCTTTGACCATTTCAAAACCCTATCTAGATCAACTTGAAGTGATAGTGAGTCCTCCTCCGAATTAATTTCCCTACCGATTTTCGTATCATCGGCAAATTTGCAAATGTTGCTACTCAAACCTGAATCTAAATCATTTATATATATTATAAACAACAGAGGTCCCAGGACAGAGCCTTGAGGCACTCCACTTACAACATTTTCCCACTCTGACTTGATTCCATTTATACTAACTCTCTGTTTCCTTTGGTATAGCCATGCCCTAATCCAGCTTAATATAGCACCCCCAATACCATGAGACTCTATCTTTTTAATCAGTCTTTCATGTGGCACTGTATCAAAAGCTTTGCTAAAGTCAAGGTATGCAACATCGCAATCCTTACCACTATCAACTGCCTCAACAATGCTAGAATAAAAAGATAACAAATTTGTTAAACATGAACGGCCATTTATAAAACCATGTTGGGACTCAATTATTAATTTATGCATTTAAATAAAGGTAAATGCAGAAGGTATATTCACCCTTGTGTGTGTTTTTAGCGTGAGAGTAGTGGGAAAATGGAATACACTTCAGGAACAGGTTGTGGAAGCAAATACTATTCATAATTTTAAAACCAATTATGATAGGGAAATGGGACAGGAGTCATTGCTGTAAACAAACGATGCTCGAAAGGCGGGATCCAAGAGTCAATGCTCGATCCTGCAGACACAACTAGTTGAGTACAACTAGGTGAGTACACACACACACTTGCCTTGTGCTTCACCAATAAGTGGTTTAAAAGGGTATTAAAAGTATCAACACAAGACAGAACACAAACCAATGGGTATAAATTGGATAAGTTTAGATTTAGGAAAGACGTGGGTATAATTCTTGTTCGGTAACAGGGTTGTTGATTTATGGAACCAATTACCACGTAACATAATATAAGTAGGATCCCTTGATTGTTTCAAGCGCAGGTTAGACATATATATGAATGAGATTAGGTGGTTATAAATAGGAGCGCCAATAGGCCTTCTGCAGTTACCTTTTTTCTTATGTTCTTATGTCCCCACCCACATAGATGTTCGGCTGAAGGCATATTGTTAAGTTCCTCTTTCTTACATAGAAAAATATTTATTAAAAATACTACTCATCTCTTCGTCATTATCCGTTACCTGTCCTGTCTCAGTTTTTAAAGGACCTATAAGAAGAACATAAGAACAAAGGCAACTGCAGAAGGCCTATTGGCCCATACGAGGCAGCTCCTATTTATAACCACCCAATCCCACTCATATACATGTCCAACCCATGCTTGAAACAATCGAGGGACCCCACCTCCACAATGTTACGCGGCAATTGGTTCCACAAATCAACAACCCTGTTACTGTTATTTACCCAAGTCTGTCCTAAATCTAAACTTATCCAATTCATACCCATTGTTTCGTGTTCTGTCTTGTGTTGATATTTTTAATACGTTATTAATATCCCCTTTGTTATGTCCATTCATCCACTTGTAAACCTCTATCATGTCACCCCTAACTCTTCGTGAATGCAACTTAAGCTTTGTTAATCTTTCTTCATATGAAAAATTTCTAATTTGGGGAATTAACTTAGTCATCCTACGCTGGACACGTTCAAGTGAATTTATATCCATTCTATAATACGGTGACCAAAAGTGAACTGCATAATCTAAATGGGGCCTAACCACAGCAAGATATAGCTTAAGAACCACACCAGGTGTCTTGTTACTAACGCTTCGATTAATAAATCCCAGTGTCCTATTCGCCTTATTACGAACATTCATGCATTGATCCTTTTGTTTTAAATTCTTACTAATCATAACTCTCAGATCCCTTTCGCAATTCGACTTCGCAATTTCAACACCATCTAGCTCGTATCTTGTAACTCTATCATCATTACCTAGCCTCAGAACTTTACATTTATCAGCATTAAACTGCATTTGCCAATCCTTTGACCATTTCAAAACCCTATCAAGATCAACTTGAAGTGATAGGGAGTCCTCCTCCGAATTAATTTCCCTACCAATTTTCCGATCTGCAAATTTGCAGATGTTGCAACTCAAATCTGAATCTAAATCATTTATATATATTATAAACAACAAAGTTCCCAGGACAGAGCCCTGAGGTACTCCACTAACAACATTATCCCACTCTGACTTAACCCTTTATACTAACTCTGTTTCCTTTGGAATAGCCATGCCCTAATCAAACTTAATATAGCATCCCCCAATACAAAGAGCTTATATTTTTTTAATTAGTCTTTTATGTGGGACTGTATCAAAAGCTTTGCTAAAGTCAAGGTACACAACATCACAATCTACCTTACCTTACCATACTCAACATCACCTTACCACTATCAACTGCCTCAACTATGCTGGAATAAAAAGTTAGCAAATTTGTTAAACATGAACGGCCATTTGTAAAACCATGTTGCGACTCATTTATTAATTTATGTTTTTCAAGATGGAGACGAATTGTATTTGCAATTATTGATTCAAGTAACTATCCCACAATAGGCGTTAGGCTAATGGGTCGATAGTTTGAAGCAAGTGATCTATCTCCTTTCTTAAAAATTGGTACCACATTAGCTACCTTCCATGACTCTTGCACTCTGCCTGACTCTATTGATTTATTAAATATGGTAGACAGTGGCTCGGAAAGCTCCTCTTTGCATTCTTTAAGCACCCTGGCAAACACTTCATCCGGCCCTGGGGATTTGTTTGGTTTTAGTTTTTCTAATTGTTTAACTAAATCCTCCCTGGTAACTGCTAATCTAGTCAAACAGTCCTCATCCCCATCCACATAGACTTGTTCGGCTGGAGGCATATTGTTAAGTTCTTCTTTAGTAAATACAGATATAAAATATTTGTTAAAAATACTACTCATCTCCTTGTCATTACCCGTTATTTGACCTGTCTCAGATTTTAATGGACCTATCCTTTCCCTAGTCTTAGTTCAATATAACTGAAAAACCCCTTTAGGATTTGACTTTGCTTGCTCTGCTATGCGAACTTCATAGTTTCTTTTTGCTTTCCTAAACTTTTTTTAACATTGCTAACCAGTTGTATAAATTCCTGAAATATACAATGTAACAGGGTTGTTGATTTGTGGAACCAATTGCCGCGTAAGGTGGTGAAGGTGGGATCCCTCGATTGTTTCAAGCGCGGGTTGGACAAGTATATGAGTGGGATTGGGTGGTTATAGATAGGAGCTGCCTCGTATTGGGCCAATAGGCCTTCTGCAGTTCTATGTTCTTATCCTGCATATAGGAAAAGAGGCACATAATCTAGGGCTGTCAATTACCCTAAATTGGATACAAGTCATACTGGCATAGATGGTAATGAAAAGGCAGACTCACTAGCAAACACTGTCGCTGCCCTGCCTGTTGGACAGGTTAAAATATCAAACTTTTCACAGATTAAGAAGCAAATCAAGAGGAAAATATTCTCAAATATCAAAATTTGCCTTAGAATTTTGAAGCCTTAGAGCCAAAGTAGCGGAAGGAAGATCGACTGGGTTATGGTACGAACAAACAACTGGGTACTACTCTTTCAAGCCTGACAAAAAGATATCCAGAGACATTGCAGTACCCATACACAGACTCAGACTTGGTTACAAGTGCTGCTGGGAGGTAATAACCCAATAGTTAAAGAGTGTCACATCTGTGGAACAGAAGCAGAGGCGCCACTATTGCACTACTTACTGGAATGTGAAGCTACTGAAGCCCTGACCATCAAACTCAACATTAATCCAACGACAGCAGCTGCATTATATGCACATTCCACCGCGACTACAATGATTAGAAAAGCCGTTGAGGAATGGGACTCACAAGTGAACTTTCTGCATCTAGAGCCACCAAGATAATGTTATTAAAACAAGACTAAAACAGAAGCGAAAAAGAATCAGGGAAAAAGGAGGAAACCCAACCTACATATAAAACCATGACCCAAATATCACAGTAACAAGGTTATCATGAATTACCGAACTCAATTACGGGCTCACCATAGCCCGTGCTACACGGACATTTCGTTCTGAGTATCTAAATCTCCAACAACAACAACAGCGTAAAGTTTGTGTTGTATCTCTGCTACTCTCCACCTTGGTGTTAACTCGAGACCTGTTTCTGCCCTTCTCCCTGGCGACACTCTCTCCTACTGCCTCCATCTACTGCTATCATTACCAGTTAGTCAATATCTAAGACAATACCTCAATATTTAACAGTTTTCTCAAAATCTCTAATATTATACGATTGTCAAGTACGAAGTAACGGCATCAAATTGTACAGTTACAGAGACTAATTCCAGAATAAAAACGATCTATCAATAAATGATGCATAATATATTATTGCTTCCCTTAACAAGTATTTAAATGATGGGAAAATAAATTATAAACTGGGTTTATGTTCATGTTTTATTGGAGTAAACTGTGTAGACTACAAGCAGTGAGTTATGAGTAACTTCCAGGACCACTTAATGTGGAAAACAACAGTTTGAAACACTTGATAGACAGGACACTAGAGCCTCTTCCATCTGGTCGAGGCAGTGTGACGTGTTAGAGCCAAGGCTTGCCTGACTATGCCCCTGGTCGCTTGGTGGGACTGGTCGCTGCCAGGATGTACCTCTACCAAGGTCATGTCTCTCAAAGGTATTGATGTCTTGTCTTTCATAGTATCAGAAGCCATACTAATGTCCTCTGAAGGCTGGCCCAGGAATAGAGAGATTTCGTGGAATCGAGAGATTTCCTCCAAAGTAGGCACTCTCTGGGCTGTTGACTGCGGGCAGGGAGAGGCTGGTGACTTGACCTCTGAAGTGTTGACAGGAGCCTTAACCTGGAAGGTGGTAAATGTTGGCCTCGGCACATGCAGAGAGCTGCTGGCGACACTCAGGGCGTGGAGAACATTCTGTGTCTGGCCAAGGGGCCAAGCAGACTCTTGACAGGAGCGTCTGAGCCCATCAAAGTTGGTTATCTCATTCTGGAAGGTGTTGTAGGACTTAGGTTGTTGCCCACATGACTTTGATGAGGTTTGTACCTGACAACAAAAAACATGAACAATAACATTGTAGTTCTAAACAAGATTAATATAGTAAACTACAATACTATTTCGCTTGGAACAATGCGGCTTTCACATTGTGGCAGGAGAATTTGTTGATGTTGGAACAACCTCACCTTGTTAATGAAGCAACGCAGAAAGTGCAAGAGTGTTAATAACAGCAAAAGTCCTCCCAAGACTAAGACCTCGATGATCATCTCTTTAGTCTTCTGAGTGCCGAGCTGTCTGCAGGGAAACAGGGAATGGTCGCTGGAGGTGTCAATGACTGAGAGAGACGTTGATGTGAGCTTCTAACACAGCTCTCTTGGTCATATAGTCCTTAATGGCCCGCCTCACTCCCCCTCCACAAACCACCAGCTGAGGCCTACCCGTAGAATAAAGGTAAATGCAGAAAGTATATTCACCCTTGTGTGTGTTTTTAGCGTGAGAGTAGTGGGAAAAGGGAATACACTTCAGGAACAGGTTGTGGAAGCAAATACTATTCATAATTTTAAAACCAGGTATGATAGGGAAATGGGACAGGAGTCATTGCTGTAAACAACCGGTGCTCGAAAGGCGGGATCCAAGAGTCAATGCTCGATCCTGCAGACACAACTAGTTGAGTACAACTAGGTGAGTACACACACACACTTGCCTTGTGCTTCACCAATAAGTGGTTTAAAAGGGTATTAAAAGTATCAACACAAGACAGAACACAAACCAATGGGTATAAATTGGATAAGTTTAGATTTAGGAAAGACGGGTATAATTCTTGTTCGGTAACAGGGTTGTTGATTTATGGAACCAATTACCACGTAACATAATATAAGTAGGATCCCTTGATTGTTTCAAGCGCAGGTTAGACATATATATGAATGAGATTAGGTGGTTATAAATATTCATATATATATAAATCAGGAGCGCCAATAGGCCTTCTGCAGTTACCTTTGTTCTTATGTCCCCACCCACATAGATGTTCGGCTGAAGGCATATTGTTAAGTTCCTCTTTCTTACATAGAAAAATATTTATTAAAAATACTACTCATCTCTTCGTCATTATCCGTTACCTGTCCTGTCTCAGTTTTTAAAGGACCTATAAGAAGAACATAAGAACAAAGGCAACTGCAGAAGGCCTATTGGCCCATACGAGGCAGCTCCTATTTATAACCACCCAATCCCACTCATATACATGTCCAACCCATGCTTGAAACAATCGAGGGACCCCACCTCCACAATGTTACGCGGCAATTGGTTCCACAAATCAACAACCCTGTTACTGAACCCTGTTACTGTTATTTACCCAAGTCTGTCCTAAATCTAAACTTATCCAATTCATACCCATTGTTTCGTGTTCTGTCTTGTGTTGATATTTTTAATACCCTATTAATATCCCCTTTGTTATGTCCATTCATCCACTTGTAAACCTCTATCATGTCACCCCTAACTCTTCGTGAATGCAACTTAAGCTTTGTTAATCTTTCTTCATATGAAAAATTTCTAATTTGGGGAATTAACTTAGTCATCCTACGCTGGACACGTTCAAGTGAATTTATATCCATTCTATAATACGGTGACCAAAAGTGAACTGCATAATCTAAATGGGGCCTAACCACAGCAAGATATAGCTTAAGAACCACACCAGGTGTCTTGTTACTAACGCTTCGATTAATAAATCCCAGTGTCCTATTCGCCTTATTACGAACATTCATGCATTGATCCTTTTGTTTTAAATTCTTACTAATCATAACTCTCAGATCCCTTTCGCAATTCGACTTCGCAATTTCAACACCATCTAGCTCGTATCTTGTAACTCTATCATCATTACCTAGCCTCAGAACTTTACATTTATCAGCATTAAACTGCATTTGCCAATCCTTTGACCATTTCAAAACCCTATCAAGATCAACTTGAAGTGATAGGGAGTCCTCCTCCGAATTAATTTCCCTACCGATTTTCGTATCATCTGCAAATTTGCAGATGTTGCTACTCAAATCTGAATCTAAATCAGATTTAGATTCAGATCTAAATTAGTAGGGAAATTAGGGAAATAAATTCGGAGGAGGACTCACTATCACTTCAAGTTGATCTAGATAGGGTTTTGAAATGGTCAAAGGATTGGCAGATGCAGTTTAATGCTGATAAATGTAAAGTTCTGAGGTTAGGTAATGATGATAGAGTTACAAGATACGAGCTAGATGGTGTTGAGATTGCGAAGTCGGATTGCGAAAGGGATCTGGGAGTTATGATTAGTAAGAATTTAAAACAAAAGGATCAATGCATAAATGTTCGTAATAAGGCAAATCGGACACTTGGATTTATTAATCGCAGCGTTAGTAACAAGACACCTGGTGTGGTTCTCAAGCTATATCTTGCTCTAGTTAGGCCCCATTTAGATTATGCAGTTCAGTTTTGGTCGCCATATTATAGAATGGATATAAATTCACTTGAACGTGTCCAGCGTAGGATGACTAAGTTAATTCCCCAAATTAGAAATCTTTCATATGAAGAAAGATTAACAAAGCTTAAGTTGCATTCACTGGAAAGGCGAAAGAGTTAGGGGTGACATGATAGAGGTTTACAAGTGGATGAATGGACATAACCGGGGGGATATTAATAGGGTATTAAAAGTATCAACACAGGACAGAACACGAAACAATGGATATAAATTGGATAAGTTTAGATTTAGAAAGACTTGGGTAAATACTGGTTCAGTAACAGGGTTGTTGATTTGTGGAACCAATTGCCGCGTAACATTGTGGAGGTGGGGTCCCT
This sequence comes from Procambarus clarkii, assembly GCF_040958095.1. Taxonomy (NCBI): domain Eukaryota; kingdom Metazoa; phylum Arthropoda; class Malacostraca; order Decapoda; family Cambaridae; genus Procambarus; species Procambarus clarkii. The sequence continues at coordinate 10,836,297 of NC_091230.1, read as the reverse complement.
CGATTGTTTCAAGCACGGGTTGGACAAGTATATGAGTGGGATTGGGTGGTTATAGAATAGGAGCTGCCTCGTATGGGCCAATAGGCCTTCTGCAGTTACCTTTGTTCTTATGTTCTTATGTTCTTAATCATTTATATATATTATAAACAACAAAGTTCCCAGGACAGAGCCCTGAGGTACTCCACTAACAACATTATCCCACTCTGACTTAACCCCTTTATACTAACTCTGTTTCCTTTGGAATAGCCATGCCCTAATCAAACTTAATATAGCATCCCCCAATACAAAGAGCTTATATTTTTTTAATTAGTCTTTTATGTGGGACTGTATCAAAAGCTTTGCTAAAGTCAAGGTACACAACATCACAATCTACCATTACCTTACCATACTCAACATCACCTTACCACTATCAACTGCCTCAACTATGCTGGAATAAAAAGTTAGCAAATTTGTTAAACATGAACGGCCATTTGTAAAACCATGTTGCGACTCATTTATTAATTTATGTTTTTCAAGATGGAGACGAATTGTATTTGCAATTATTGATTCAAGTAACTATCCCACAATAGGCGTTAGGCTAATGGGGCCGATAGTTTGAAGCAAGTGATCTATCTCCTTTCTTAAAAATGGTACCACATTAGCTTACCTTCCATGACTCTTGCACTCTGCCTGACTCTATTGATTTATTAAATATGGTAGAACAGTGGCTCGGAAAGCTCCTCTTTGCATTCTTTAAGCACCCTGGCAAACACTTCATCCGGCCCTGGGGATTTGTTTTGGTTTAGTTTTTCTAATTGTTTAACTAAATCCTCCCTGGTAACTGCTAATCTAGTCAAACAGTCCTCATCCCCATCCACATAGACTTGTTCGGCTGGAGGCATATTGTTAAGTTCTTCTTTAGTAAATACAGATATAAAATATTTGTTAAAAATACTACTCATCTCCTTGTCATTACCCGTTATTTGACCTGTCTCAGATTTTAATGGACCTATCCTTTCCCTAGTCTTAGTTCAATATAACTGAAAAAACCCTTTAGGATTTGACTTTTGCTTGCTCTGCTATGCGAACTTCATAGTTCTCTTTTGCTTTCCTAAACTTTTTTTAACATTGCTAACCAGTTGTATAAATTCCTGAAATATACAATGTAACAGGTTGTTTGATTTGTGGAACAATTGCCGCGTAAGGTGGTGAAGGTGGGATCCCTCGATTGTTTCAAGCGCGGGTTGGACAAGTATATGAGTGGGATTGGGTGGTTATAGATAGGAGCTGCCTCGTATTGGGCCAATAGGCCTTCTGCAGTTCTATGTTCTTATCCTGCATATAGGAAAAGAGGCACATAATCTAGGGCTGTCAATTACCCTAAATTGGATACAAGTCATACTGGCATAGATGGTAATGAAAAAGGCAGACTCACTAGCAAACACTGTCGCTGCCCTGCCTGTTGGACAGGTTAAAATATCAAACTTTTCACAGATTAAGAAGCAAATCAAGAGGAAAATATTCTCAAATATCAAAATTTGCCTTAGAATTTTGAAGCCTTAGAGCCAAAGTAGCGGAAGGAAGATCGACTGGGTTATGGTACGAACAAACAACTGGGTACTACTCTTTCAAGCCTGACAAAAGATATCCAGAGACATTGCAGTACCCATACACAGACTCAGACTTGGTTACAAGTGCTGCTGGGAGGTAATAACCCAATAGTTAAAGAGTGTCACATCTGTGGAACAGAAGCAGAGGCGCACTATTGCACTACTTACTGGAATGTGAAGCTACTGAAGCCCTGACCATCAAACTCAACATTAATCCAACGACAGCAGCTGCATTATATGCACATTCCACCGCGACTACAATGATTAGAAAAGCCGTTGAGGAATGGGACTCACAAGTGAACTTTCTGCATCTAGAGCCACCAAGATAATGTTATTAAAACAAGACTAAAACAGAAGCGAAAAAGAATCAGGGAAAAAGGAGGAAACCCAACCTACATATAAAACCATGACCCAAATATCACAGTAACAAGGTTATCATGAATTACCGAACTCAATTACGGGCTCACCATAGCCCGTGCTACACGGACATTTCGTTCTGAGTATCTAAATCTCCAACAACAACAACAGCGTAAAGTTTGTGTTGTATCTCTGCTACTCTCCACCTTGGTGTTAACTCGAGACCTGTTTCTGCCCTTCTCCCTGGCGACACTCTCTCCTACTGCCTCCATCTACTGCTATCATTACCAGTTAGTCAATATCTAAGACAATACCTCAATATTTAACAGTTTTCTCAAAATCTCTAATATTATACGATTGTCAAGTACGAAGTAACGGCATCAAATTGTACAGTTACAGAGACTAATTCCAGAATAAAAACGATCTATCAATAAATGATGCATAATATATTATTGCTTCCCTTAACAAGTATTTAAATGATGGGAAAATAAATTATAAACTGGGTTTATGTTCATGTTTTATTGGAGTAAAACTGTGTAGACTACAAGCAGTGAGTTATGAGTAACTTCCAGGACCACTTAATGTGGAAAACAACAGTTTGAAACACTTGATAGACAGGACACTAGAGCCTCTTTCCATCTGGTCGAGGCAGTGTGACGTGTTAGAGCCAAGGCTTGCCTGACTATGCCCCTGGTCGCTTGGTGGGACTGGTCGCTGCCAGGATGTACTCTACCAAGGTCATGTCTCTCAAAGGTATTGATGTCTTGTCTTTCATAGTATCAGAAGCCATACTAATGTCCTCTGAAGGCTGGCCCAGGAATAGAGAGATTTCGTGGAATCGAGAGATTTCCTCCAAAGTAGGCACTCTCTGGGCTGTTGACTGCGGCAGGGAGAGGCTGGTGACTTGACCTCTGAAGTGTTGACAGGAGCCTTAACCTGGAAGGTGGTAAATGTTGGCCTCGGCACATGCAGAGAGCTGCTGGCGACACTCAGGGCGTGGAGAACATTCTGTGTCTGGCCAAGGGCCAAGCAGACTCTTGACAGGAGCGTCTGAGCCCATCAAAGTTGGTTATCTCATTCTGGAAGGTGTTGTAGGACTTAGGTTGTTGCCCACATGACTTTGATGAGGTTTGTACCTGACAACAAAAAACATGAACAATAACATTGTAGTTTCTAAAACAAGATTAATATAGTAACTACAATACTTATTTCGCTTGGAACAATGCGGCTTTCACATTGTGGCAGGAGAATTTGTTGATGTTGGAACAACCTCACCTTGTTAATGAAGCAACGCAGAAAGTGCAAGAGTGTTAATAACAGCAAAGTCCTCCCAAGACTAAGACCTCGATGATCATCTCTTTAGTCTTCTGAGTGCCGAGCTGTCTGCAGGGAAACAGGGAATGGTCGCTGGAGGTGTCAATGACTGAGAGAGACGTTGATGTGAGCTTCTAACACAGCTCTCATTGGTCATATAGTCCTTAATGGCCCGCCTCACTCCCCCTCCACAAACCACCAGCTGAGGCCTACCCGTAGAATAAAGGTAAATGCAGAAAGTATATTCACCCTTGTGTGTGTTTTTAGCGTGAGAGTAGTGGGAAAAGGGAATACACTTCAGGAACAGGTTGTGGAAGCAAATACTATTCATAATTTTAAAACCAGGTATGATAGGGAAATGGACAGGAGTCATTGCTGTAAACAAACCGGTGCTCGAAAGGCGGGATCCAAGAGTCAATGCTCGATCCTGCAGACACAACTAGTTGAGTACAACTAGGTGAGTACACACACACACTTGCCTTGTGCTTCACCAATAAGTGGTTTAAAAGGGTATTAAAAGTATCAACACAAGACAGAACACAAACCAATGGGTATAAATTGGATAAGTTTAGATTTAGGAAAGACGGGTATAATTCTTGTTCGGTAACAGGGTTGTTGATTTTATGGAACCAATTACCACGTAACATAATATAAGTAGGATCCCTTGATTGTTTCAAGCGCAGGTTAGACATATATATGAATGAGATTAGGTGGTTATAAATAGGAGCGCCAATAGGCCTTCTGCAGTTACCTTTGTTCTTATGTCCCCACCCACATAGATGTTCGGCTGAAGGCATATTGTTAAGTTCCTCTTTCTTACATAGAAAAATATTTATTAAAAATACTACTCATCTCTTCGTCATTATCCGTTACCTGTCCTGTCTCAGTTTTTAAAGGACCTATAAGAAGAACATAAGAACAAAGGCAACTGCAGAAGGCCTATTGGCCCATACGAGGCAGCTCCTATTTATAACCACCCAATCCCACTCATATACATGTCCAACCCATGCTTGAAACAATCGAGGGACCCCACCTCCACAATGTTACGCGGCAATTGGTTCCACAAATCAACAACCCTGTTACTGAACCCTGTTACTGTTATTTACCCAAGTCTGTCCTAAATCTAAACTTATCCAATTCATACCCATTGTTTCGTGTTCTGTCTTGTGTTGATATTTTTAATACCCTATTAATATCCCCTTTGTTATGTCCATTCATCCACTTGTAAACCTCTATCATGTCACCCCTAACTCTTCGTGAATGCAACTTAAGCTTTGTTAATCTTTCTTCATATGAAAAATTTCTAATTTGGGGAATTAACTTAGTCATCCTACGCTGGACACGTTCAAGTGAATTTATATCCATTCTATAATACGGTGACCAAAACTGAACTGCATAATCTAAATGGGGCCTAACCACAGCAAGATATAGCTTAAGAACCACACCAGGTGTCTTGTTACTAACGCTTCGATTAATAAATCCCAGTGTCCTATTCGCCTTATTACGAACATTCATGCATTGATCCTTTTGTTTTAAATTCTTACTAATCATAACTCTCAGATCCCTTTCGCAATTCGACTTCGCAATTTCAACACCATCTAGCTCGTATCTTGTAACTCTATCATCATTACCTAGCCTCAGAACTTTACATTTATCAGCATTAAACTGCATTTGCCAATCCTTTGACCATTTCAAAACCCTATCAAGATCAACTTGAAGTGATAGGGAGTCCTCCTCCGAATTAATTTCCCTACCGATTTTCGTATCATCTGCAAATTTGCAGATGTTGCTACTCAAATCTGAATCTAAATCAGATTTAGATTCAGATCTAAATTAGTAGGGAAATTAGGGAAATAAATTCGGAGGAGGACTCACTATCACTTCAAGTTGATCTAGATAGGGTTTTGAAATGGTCAAAGGATTGGCAGATGCAGTTTAATGCTGATAAATGTAAAGTTCTGAGGTTAGGTAATGATGATAGAGTTACAAGATACGAGCTAGATGGTGTTGAGATTGCGAAGTCGGATTGCGAAAGGGATCTGGGAGTTATGATTAGTAAGAATTTAAAACAAAAGGATCAATGCATAAATGTTCGTAATAAGGCAAATCGGACACTTGGATTTATTAATCGCAGCGTTAGTAACAAGACACCTGGTGTGGTTCTCAAGCTATATCTTGCTCTAGTTAGGCCCCATTTAGATTATGCAGTTCAGTTTTGGTCGCCATATTATAGAATGGATATAAATTCACTTGAACGTGTCCAGCGTAGGATGACTAAGTTAATTCCCCAAATTAGAAATCTTTCATATGAAGAAAGATTAACAAAGCTTAAGTTGCATTCACTGGAAAGGCGAAGAGTTAGGGGTGACATGATAGAGGTTTACAAGTGGATGAATGGACATAACCGGGGGGATATTAATAGGGTATTAAAAGTATCAACACAGGACAGAACACGAAACAATGGATATAAATTGGATAAGTTTAGATTTAGGAAAGACTTGGGTAAATACTGGTTCAGTAACAGGGTTGTTGATTTGTGGAACCAATTGCCGCGTAACATTGTGGAGGTGGGGTCCCTCGATTGTTTCAAGCACGGGTTGGACAAGTATATGAGTGGGATTGGGTGGTTATAGAATAGGAGCTGCCTCGTATGGGCCAATAGGCCTTCTGCAGTTACCTTTGTTCTTATGTTCTTATGTTCTTAATCATTTATATATATTATAAACAACAAAGTTCCCAGGACAGAGCCCTGAGGTACTCCACTAACAACATTATCCCACTCTGACTTAACCCCTTTATACTAACTCTGTTTCCTTTGGAATAGCCATGCCCTAATCAAACTTAATATAGCATCCCCCAATACAAAGAGCTTATATTTTTTTAATTAGTCTTTTATGTGGGACTGTATCAAAAGCTTTGCTAAAGTCAAGGTACACAACATCACAATCTACCTTACCTTACCATACTCAACATCACCTTACCACTATCAACTGCCTCAACTATGCTGGAATAAAAAGTTAGCAAATTTGTTAAACATGAACGGCCATTTGTAAAACCATGTTGCGACTCATTTATTAATTTATGTTTTTCAAGATGGAGACGAATTGTATTTGCAATTATTGATTCAAGTAACTATCCCACAATAGGCGTTAGGCTAATGGGCCGATAGTTTGAAGCAAGTGATCTATCTCCTTTCTTAAAAATTGGTACCACATTAGCTACCTTCCATGACTCTTGCACTCTGCCTGACTCTATTGATTTATTAAATATGGTAGACAGTGGCTCGGAAAGCTCCTCTTTGCATTCTTTAAGCACCCTGGCAAACACTTCATCCGGCCCTGGGGATTTGTTTGGTTTTAGTTTTTCTAATTGTTTAACTAAATCCTCCCTGGTAACTGCTAATCTAGTCAAACAGTCCTCATCCCCATCCACATAGACTTGTTCGGCTGGAGGCATATTGTTAAGTTCTTCTTTAGTAAATACAGATATAAAATATTTGTTAAAAATACTACTCATCTCCTTGTCATTACCCGTTATTTGACCTGTCTCAGATTTTAATGGACCTATCCTTTCCCTAGTCTTAGTTCAATATAACTGAAAAAACCCTTTAGGATTTGACTTTGCTTGCTCTGCTATGCGAACTTCATAGTTTCTTTTTGCTTTCCTAAACTTTTTTTAACATTGCTAACCAGTTGTATAAATTCCTGAAATATACAATGTAACAGGGTTGTTGATTTGTGGAACCAATTGCCGCGTAAGGTGGTGAAGGTGGGATCCCTCGATTGTTTCAAGCGCGGGTTGGACAAGTATATGAGTGGGATTGGGTGGTTATAGATAGGAGCTGCCTCGTATTGGGCCAATAGGCCTTCTGCAGTTCTATGTTCTTATCCTGCATATAGGAAAAGAGGCACATAATCTAGGGCTGTCAATTACCCTAAATTGGATACAAGTCATACTGGCATAGATGGTAATGAAAAGGCAGACTCACTAGCAAACACTGTCGCTGCCCTGCCTGTTGGACAGGTTAAAATATCAAACTTTTCACAGATTAAGAAGCAAATCAAGAGGAAAATATTCTCAAATATCAAAATTTGCCTTAGAATTTTGAAGCCTTAGAGCCAAAGTAGCGGAAGGAAGATCGACTGGGTTATGGTACGAACAAACAACTGGGTACTACTCTTTCAAGCCTGACAAAAAGATATCCAGAGACATTGCAGTACCCATACACAGACTCAGACTTGGTTACAAGTGCTGCTGGGAGGTAATAACCCAATAGTTAAAGAGTGTCACATCTGTGGAACAGAAGCAGAGGCGCCACTATTGCACTACTTACTGGAATGTGAAGCTACTGAAGCCCTGACCATCAAACTCAACATTAATCCAACGACAGCAGCTGCATTATATGCACATTCCACCGCGACTACAATGATTAGAAAAGCCGTTGAGGAATGGGACTCACAAGTGAACTTTCTGCATCTAGAGCCACCAAGATAATGTTATTAAAACAAGACTAAAACAGAAGCGAAAAAGAATCAGGAAAAAGGAGGAAACCCAACCTACATATAAAACCATGACCCAAATATCACAGTAACAAGGTTATCATGAATTACCGAACTCAATTACGGGCTCACCATAGCCCGTGCTACACGGACATTTCGTTCTGAGTATCTAAATCTCCAACAACAACAACAGCGTAAAGTTTGTGTTGTATCTCTGCTACTCTCCACCTTGGTGTTAACTCGAGACCTGTTTCTGCCCTTCTCCCTGGCGACACTCTCTCCTACTGCCTCCATCTACTGCTATCATTACCAGTTAGTCAATATCTAAGACAATACCTCAATATTTAACAGTTTTCTCAAAATCTCTAATATTATACGATTGTCAAGTACGAAGTAACGGCATCAAATTGTACAGTTACAGAGACTAATTCCAGAATAAAAACGATCTATCAATAAATGATGCATAATATATTATTGCTTCCCTTAACAAGTATTTAAATGATGGGAAAATAAATTATAAACTGGGTTTATGTTCATGTTTTATTGGAGTAAACTGTGTAGACTACAAGCAGTGAGTTATGAGTAACTTCCAGGACCACTTAATGTGGAAAACAACAGTTTGAAACACTTGATAGACAGGACACTAGAGCCTCTTCCATCTGGTCGAGGCAGTGTGACGTGTTAGAGCCAAGGCTTGCCTGACTATGCCCCTGGTCGCTTGGTGGGACTGGTCGCTGCCAGGATGTACCTCTACCAAGGTCATGTCTCTCAAAGGTATTGATGTCTTGTCTTTCATAGTATCAGAAGCCATACTAATGTCCTCTGAAGGCTGGCCCAGGAATAGAGAGATTTCGTGGAATCGAGAGATTTCCTCCAAAGTAGGCACTCTCTGGGCTGTTGACTGCGGGCAGGGAGAGGCTGGTGACTTGACCTCTGAAGTGTTGACAGGAGCCTTAACCTGGAAGGTGGTAAATGTTGGCCTCGGCACATGCAGAGAGCTGCTGGCGACACTCAGGGCGTGGAGAACATTCTGTGTCTGGCCAAGGGGCCAAGCAGACTCTTGACAGGAGCGTCTGAGCCCATCAAAGTTGGTTATCTCATTCTGGAAGGTGTTGTAGGACTTAGGTTGTTGCCCACATGACTTTGATGAGGTTTGTACCTGACAACAAAAAACATGAACAATAACATTGTAGTTCTAAACAAGATTAATATAGTAAACTACAATACTATTTCGCTTGGAACAATGCGGCTTTCACATTGTGGCAGGAGAATTTGTTGATGTTGGAACAACCTCACCTTGTTAATGAAGCAACGCAGAAAGTGCAAGAGTGTTAATAACAGCAAAAGTCCTCCCAAGACTAAGACCTCGATGATCATCTCTTTAGTCTTCTGAGTGCCGAGCTGTCTGCAGGGAAACAGGGAATGGTCGCTGGAGGTGTCAATGACTGAGAGAGACGTTGATGTGAGCTTCTAACACAGCTCTCTTGGTCATATAGTCCTTAATGGCCCGCCTCACTCCCCCTCCACAAACCACCAGCTGAGGCCTACCCGTAGAATAAAGGTAAATGCAGAAAGTATATTCACCCTTGTGTGTGTTTTTAGCGTGAGAGTAGTGGGAAAAGGGAATACACTTCAGGAACAGGTTGTGGAAGCAAATACTATTCATAATTTTAAAACCAGGTATGATAGGGAAATGGGACAGGAGTCATTGCTGTAAACAACCGGTGCTCGAAAGGCGGGATCCAAGAGTCAATGCTCGATCCTGCAGACACAACTAGTTGAGTACAACTAGGTGAGTACACACACACACTTGCCTTGTGCTTCACCAATAAGTGGTTTAAAAGGGTATTAAAAGTATCAACACAAGACAGAACACAAACCAATGGGTATAAATTGGATAAGTTTAGATTTAGGAAAGACGGGTATAATTCTTGTTCGGTAACAGGGTTGTTGATTTATGGAACCAATTACCACGTAACATAATATAAGTAGGATCCCTTGATTGTTTCAAGCGCAGGTTAGACATATATATGAATGAGATTAGGTGGTTATAAATAGGAGCGCCAATAGGCCTTCTGCAGTTACCTTTGTTCTTATGTCCCCACCCACATAGATGTTCGGCTGAAGGCATATTGTTAAGTTCCTCTTTCTTACATAGAAAAATATTTATTAAAAATACTACTCATCTCTTCGTCATTATCCGTTACCTGTCCTGTCTCAGTTTTTAAAGGACCTATAAGAAGAACATAAGAACAAAGGCAACTGCAGAAGGCCTATTGGCCCATACGAGGCAGCTCCTATTTATAACCACCCAATCCCACTCATATACATGTCCAACCCATGCTTGAAACAATCGAGGGACCCCACCTCCACAATGTTACGCGGCAATTGGTTCCACAAATCAACAACCCTGTTACTGAACCCTGTTACTGTTATTTACCCAAGTCTGTCCTAAATCTAAACTTATCCAATTCATACCCATTGTTTCGTGTTCTGTCTTGTGTTGATATTTTTAATACCCTATTAATATCCCCTTTGTTATGTCCATTCATCCACTTGTAAACCTCTATCATGTCACCCCTAACTCTTCGTGAATGCAACTTAAGCTTTGTTAATCTTTCTTCATATGAAAAATTTCTAATTTGGGGAATTAACTTAGTCATCCTACGCTGGACACGTTCAAGTGAATTTATATCCATTCTATAATACGGTGACCAAAACTGAACTGCATAATCTAAATGGGGCCTAACCACAGCAAGATATAGCTTAAGAACCACACCAGGTGTCTTGTTACTAACGCTTCGATTAATAAATCCCAGTGTCCTATTCGCCTTATTACGAACATTCATGCATTGATCCTTTTGTTTTAAATTCTTACTAATCATAACTCTCAGATCCCTTTCGCAATTCGACTTCGCAATTTCAACACCATCTAGCTCGTATCTTGTAACTCTATCATCATTACCTAGCCTCAGAACTTTACATTTATCAGCATTAAACTGCATTTGCCAATCCTTTGACCATTTCAAAACCCTATCAAGATCAACTTGAAGTGATAGGGAGTCCTCCTCCGAATTAATTTCCCTACCGATTTTCGTATCATCTGCAAATTTGCAGATGTTGCTACTCAAATCTGAATCTAAATCAGATTTAGATTCAGATCTAAATTAGTAGGGAAATTAGGGAAATAAATTCGGAGGAGGACTCACTATCACTTCAAGTTGATCTAGATAGGGTTTTGAAATGGTCAAAGGATTGGCAGATGCAGTTTAATGCTGATAAATGTAAAGTTCTGAGGTTAGGTAATGATGATAGAGTTACAAGATACGAGCTAGATGGTGTTGAGATTGCGAAGTCGGATTGCGAAAGGGATCTGGGAGTTATGATTAGTAAGAATTTAAAACAAAAGGATCAATGCATAAATGTTCGTAATAAGGCAAATCGGACACTTGGATTTATTAATCGCAGCGTTAGTAACAAGACACCTGGTGTGGTTCTCAAGCTATATCTTGCTCTAGTTAGGCCCCATTTAGATTATGCAGTTCAGTTTTGGTCGCCATATTATAGAATGGATATAAATTCACTTGAACGTGTCCAGCGTAGGATGACTAAGTTAATTCCCCAAATTAGAAATCTTTCATATGAAGAAAGATTAACAAAGCTTAAGTTGCATTCACTGGAAAGGCGAAGAGTTAGGGGTGACATGATAGAGGTTTACAAGTGGATGAATGGACATAACCGGGGGGATATTAATAGGGTATTAAAAGTATCAACACAGGACAGAACACGAAACAATGGATATAAATTGGATAAGTTTAGATTTAGGAAAGACTTGGGTAAATACTGGTTCAGTAACAGGGTTGTTGATTTGTGGAACCAATTGCCGCGTAACATTGTGGAGGTGGGGTCCCTCGATTGTTTCAAGCACGGGTTGGACAAGTATATGAGTGGGATTGGGTGGTTATAGAATAGGAGCTGCCTCGTATGGGCCAATAGGCCTTCTGCAGTTACCTTTGTTCTTATGTTCTTATGTTCTTAATCATTTATATATATTATAAACAACAAAGTTCCCAGGACAGAGCCCTGAGGTACTCCACTAACAACATTATCCCACTCTGACTTAACCCCTTTATACTAACTCTGTTTCCTTTGGAATAGCCATGCCCTAATCAAACTAAATATAGCATCCCCCAATACAAAGAGCTTATATTTTTTTAATTAGTCTTTTATGTGGGACTGTATCAAAAGCTTTGCTAAAGTCAAGGTACACAACATCACAATCTACCTTACCTTACCATACTCAACATCACCTTACCACTATCAACTGCCTCAACTATGCTGGAATAAAAAGTTAGCAAATTTGTTAAACATGAACGGCCATTTCTAAAACCATGTTGCGACTCATTTATTAATTTATGTTTTTCAAGATGGAGACGAATTGTATTTGCAATTATTGATTCAAGTAACTATCCCACAATAGGCGTTAGGCTAATGGGCCGATAGTTTGACGCAAGTGATCTATCTCCTTTCTTAGAAATTGGTACCACATTAGCTACCTTCCATAACTCTTGCACCTTCCTTCTGCCTGACTCTATTGATTTATTAAATATGGTAGACAGTGGCTCGGAAAGCTCCTCTTTGCATTCTTTAAGCACCCTGGCAAACACTTCATCCGGCCCTGGGGATTTGTTTGGTTTTAGTTTTTCTAATTGTTTAACTAAATCCTCCCTGGTAACTGCTAAACTAGTCAAACAGTCCTCATCCCCATCCACATAGACTTGTTCGGCTGGAGGCATATTGTTAAGTTCTTCTTTAGTAAATACAGATATAAAATATTTGTTAAAAATACTACTCATCTCCTTGTCATTACCCGTTATTTGACCTGTCTCAGATTTTAATGGACCTATCCTTTCCCTAGTCTTAGTTCAATATAACTGAAAAAACCCTTTAGGATTTGACTTTGCTTGCTCTGCTATGCGAACTTCATAGTTTCTTTTTGCTTTCCTAAACTTTTTTTAACATTGCTAACCAGTTGTATGAATTCCTGAAATATACAATGTAACAGGGTTGTTGATTTGTGGAACCAATTGCCGCGTAAGGTGGTGAAGGTGGGATCCCTCGATTGTTTCAAGCGCGGGTTGGACAAGTATATGAGTGGAATTGGGTGGTTATAGATAGGAGCTGCCTCGTATGGGCCAATAGGCCTTCTGCAGTTCTATGTTCTTATCCTGCATATAGGAAAAGAGGCACATAATCTAGGGCTGTCAATTACCCTAAATTGGATACAAGTCATACTGGCATAGATGGTAATGAAAAGGCAGACTCACTAGCAAACACTGTCGCTGCCCTGCCTGTTGGACAGGTTAAAATATCAAACTTTTCACAGATTAAGAAGCAAATCAAGAGGAAAATATTCTCAAATATCAAAATTTGCCTTAGAATTTTGAAGCCTTAGAGCCAAAGTAGCGGAAGGAAGATCGACTGGGTTATGGTACGAACAAACAACTGGGTACTACTCTTTCAAGCCTGACAAAAAGATATCCAGAGACATTGCAGTAGCCATACACAGACTCAGACTTGGTTACAAGTGCTGCTGGGAGGTAATAACCCAATAGTTAAAGAGTGTCACATCTGTGGAACAGAAGCAGAGGCGCCACTATTGCACTACTTACTGGAATGTGAAGCTACTGAAGCCCTGACCATCAAACTCAACATTAATCCAACGACAGCAGCTGCATTATATGCACATTCCACCGCGACTACAATGATTAGAAAAGCCGTTGAGGAATGGGACTCACAAGTGAACTTTCTGCATCTAGAGCCACCAAGATAATGTTATTAAAACAAGACTAAAACAGAAGCGAAAAAGAATCAGGGAAAAAGGAGGAAACCCAACCTACATATAAAACCATGACCCAAATATCACAGTAACAAGGTTATCATGAATTACCGAACTCAATTACGGGCTCACCATAGCCCGTGCTACACGGACATTTCGTTCTGAGTATCTAAATCTCCAACAACAACAACAGCGTAAAGTTTGTGTTGTATCTCTGCTACTCTCCACCTTGGTGTTAACTCGAGACCTGTTTCTGCCCTTCTCCCTGGCGACACTCTCTCCTACTGCCTCCATCTACTGCTATCATTACCAGTTAGTCAATATCTAAGACAATACCTCAATATTTAACAGTTTTCTCAAAATCTCTAATATTATACGATTGTCAAGTACAAAGTAACGGCATCAAATTGTACAGTTACAGAGACTAATTCCAGAATAAAAACGATCTATCAATAAATGATGTATAATATATTATTGCTTCCCTTAATAAGTATTTAAATGATGGGAAAATAAATTATAAACTGGGTTTATGTTCATGTTTTATTGGAGTAAACTGTGTAGACTACAAGCAGTGAGTTATGAGTAACTTCCAGGACCACTTAATGTGGAAAACAACAGTTTGAAACACTTGATAGACAGGACACTAGAGCCTCTTCCATCTGGTCGAGGCAGTGTGACGTGTTAGAGCCAAGGCTTGCCTGACTATGCCCCTGGTCGCTTGGTGGGACTGGTCGCTGCCAGGATGTACCTCTACCAAGGTCATGTCTCTCAAAGGTATTGATGTCTTGTCTTTCATAGTATCAGAAGCCATACTAATGTCCTCTGAAGGCTGGCCCAGGAATAGAGAGATTTCGTGGAATCGAGAGATTTCCTCCAAAGTAGGCACTCTCTGGGCTGTTGACTGCGGGCAGGGAGAGGCTGGTGACTTGACCTCTGAAGTGTTGACAGGAGCCTTAACCTGGAAGGTGGTAAATGTTGGCCTCGGCACATGCAGAGAGCTGCTGGCGACACTCAGGGCGTGGAGAACATTCTGTGTCTGGCCAAGGGGCCAAGCAGACTCTTGACAGGAGCGTCTGAGCCCATCAAAGTTGGTTATCTCATTCTGGAAGGTGTTGTAGGACTTAGGTTGTTGCCCACATGACTTTGATGAGGTTTGTACCTGAAAACAAAAAACATGAACAATAACATTGTAGTTCTAAACAAGATTAATATAGTAAACTACAGTACTATTTCGCTTGGAACAATGCGGCTTTCACATTGTGGCAGGAGAATTTGTTGATGTTGCAACAACCTCACCTTGTTAATGAAGCAACGCAGAAAGTGCAAGAGTGTTAATAACAGCAAAAGTCCTCCCAAGACTAAGACCTCGATGATCATCTCTTTAGTCTTCTGAGTGCCGAGCTGTCTGCAGGGAAACAGGGAATGGTCGCTGGAGGTGTCAATGACTGAGAGAGACGTTGATGTGAGCTGCTAACACAGCTCTCTTGGTCATATAGTCCTTAATGGCCCGCCTCACTCCCCCTCCACAAACCACCAGCTGAGGCCTACCCGTAGAATAAAGGTAAATGCAGAAGGTATATTCACCCTTGTGTGTGTTTTTAGCGTGAGAGTAGTGGGAAAATGGAATACACTTCAGGAACAGGTTGTGGAAGCAAATACTATTCATAATTTTAAAACCAATTATGATAGGGAAATGGGACAGGAGTCATTGCTGTAAACAAACGATGCTCGAAAGGCGGGATCCAAGAGTCAATGCTCGATCCTGCAGACACAACTAGTTGAGTACAACTAGGTGAGTACACACACACACTTGCCTTGTGCTTCACCAATAAGTGGTTTAAAAGGGTATTAAAAGTATCAACACAAGACAGAACACAAACCAATGGGTATAAATTGGATAAGTTTAGATTTAGGAAAGACGTGGGTATAATTCTTGTTCGGTAACAGGGTTGTTGATTTATGGAACCAATTACCACGTAACATAATATAAGTAGGATCCCTTGATTGTTTCAAGCGCAGGTTAGACATATATATGAATGAGATTAGGTGGTTATAAATAGGAGCGCCAATAGGCCTTCTGCAGTTACCTTTGTTCTTATGTTCTTATGTCCCCACCCACATAGATGTTCGGCTGAAGGCATATTGTTAAGTTCCTCTTTCTTACATAGAAAAATATTTATTAAAAATACTACTCATCTCTTCGTCATTATCCGTTACCTGTCCTGTCTCAGTTTTTAAAGGACCTATAAGAAGAACATAAGAACAAAGGCAACTGCAGAAGGCCTATTGGCCCATACGAGGCAGCTCCTATTTATAACCACCCAATCCCACTCATATACATGTCCAACCCATGCTTGAAACAATCGAGGGACCCCACCTCCACAATGTTACGCGGCAATTGGTTCCACAAATCAACAACCCTGTTACTGAACCCTGTTACTGTTATTTACCCAAGTCTGTCCTAAATCTAAACTTATCCAATTCATACCCATTGTTTCGTGTTCTGTTCTGTCTTGTGTTGATATTTTTAATACCCCTATTAATATCCCCTTTGTTATGTCCATTCATCCACTTGTAAACCTCTATCATGTCACCCCTAACTCTTCGTGAATGCAACTTAAGCTTTGTTAATCTTTCTTCATATGAAAAATTTCTAATTTGGGGAATTAACTTAGTCATCCTACGCTGGACACGTTCAAGTGAATTTATATCCATTCTATAATACGGTGACCAAAAGTGAACTGCATAATCTAAATGGGGCCTAACCACAGCAAGATATAGCTTAAGAACCACACCAGGTGTCTTGTTACTAACGCTTCGATTAATAAATCCCAGTGTCCTATTCGCCTTATTACGAACATTCATGCATTGATCCTTTTGTTTTAAATTCTTACTAATCATAACTCTCAGATCCCTTTCGCAATTCGACTTCGCAATTTCAACACCATCTAGCTCGTATCTTGTAACTCTATCATCATTACCTAGCCTCAGAACTTTACATTTATCAGCATTAAACTGCATTTGCCAATCCTTTGACCATTTCAAAACCCTATCAAGATCAACTTGAAGTGATAGGGAGTCCTCCTCCGAATTAATTTCCCTACCGATTTTCGTATCATCTGCAAATTTGCAGATGTTGCTACTCAAATCTGAATCTAAATCATTTATATATATTATAAACAACAAAGTTCCCAGGACAGAGCCCTGAGGTACTCCACTAACAACATTATCCCACTCTGACTTAACCCCTTTATACTAACTGTGTTTCCTTTGGAATAGCCATGCCCTAATCAAACTTAATATAGCATCCCCCAATACAAAGAGCTTATATTTTTTTAATTAGTCTTTTATGTGGGACTGTATCAAAAGCTTTGCTAAAGTCAAGGTACACAACATCACAATCTACCTTACCTTACCATACTCAACATCACTTTACCACTATCAACTGCCTCAACTATGCTGGAATAAAAAGTTAGCAAATTTGTTAAACATGAACGGCCATTTGTAAAACCATGTTGCGACTCATTTATTAATTTATGTTTTTCAAGATGGAGACGAATTGTATTTGCAATTATTGACTCAAGTAACTATCCCACAATAGGCGTTAGGCTAATGGGCCGATAGTTTGACGCAAGTGATCTATCTCCTTTCTTAAAAATTGGTACCACATTAGCTACCTTCCATGACTCTTGTACTCTGCCTGACTCTATTGATTTATTAAATATGGTAGATAGTGGCTCGGAAAGCTCCTCTTTGCATTCTTTAAGCACCCTGGCAAACACTTCATCCGGCCCTGGGGATTTGTCTGGTTTTAGTTTTTCTAATTGTTTAACTAAATCCTCCCTGGTAACTGCTAAACTAGTCAAACAGTCCTCATCCCCATCCACATAGACTTGTTCGGCTGGAGGCATATTGTTAAGTTCTTCTTTAGTAAATACAGATATAAAATATTTGTTAAAAATACTACTCATCTCCTTGTCATTACCCGTTATTTGACCTGTCTCAGATTTTAATGGACCTATCCTTTCCCTAGTCTTAGTTCAATATAACTGAAAAAACCCTTTAGGATTTGACTTTGCTTGCTCTGCTATGCGAACTTCATAGTTTCTTTTTGCTTTCCTAAACTTTTTTTAACATTGCTAACCAGTTGTATGAATTCCTGAAATATACAATGTAACAGGGTTGTTGATTTGTGGAACCAATTGCCGCGTAAGGTGGTGAAGGTGGGATCCCTCGATTGTTTCAAGCGCGGGTTGGACAAGTATATGAGTGGGATTGGGTGGTTATAGATA
Organism: Procambarus clarkii; assembly: GCF_040958095.1. Classification (NCBI taxonomy): domain Eukaryota; kingdom Metazoa; phylum Arthropoda; class Malacostraca; order Decapoda; family Cambaridae; genus Procambarus; species Procambarus clarkii. The sequence goes on along the minus strand of NC_091230.1, from coordinate 10,818,407 downwards.
GGAGCTGCCTCGTATGGGCCAATAGGCCTTCTGCAGTTCTATGTTCTTATCCTGCATATAGGAAAAGAGGCACATAATCTAGGGCTGTCAATTACCCTAAATTGGATACAAGTCATACTGGCATAGATGGTAATGAAAAGGCAGACTCACTAGCAAACACTGTCGCTGCCCTGCCTGTTGGACAGGTTAAAATATCAAACTTTTCACAGATTAAGAAGCAAATCAAGAGGAAAATATTCTCAAATATCAAAATTTGCCTTAGAATTTTGAAGCCTTAGAGCCAAAGTAGCGGAAGGAAGATCGACTGGGTTATGGTACGAACAAACAACTGGGTACTACTCTTTCAAGCCTGACAAAAAGATATCCAGAGACATTGCAGTAGCCATACACAGACTCAGACTTGGTTACAAGTGCTGCTGGGAGGTAATAACCCAATAGTTAAAGAGTGTCACATCTGTGGAACAGAAGCAGAGGCGCCACTATTGCACTACTTACTGGAATGTGAAGCTACTGAAGCCCTGACCATCAAACTCAACATTAATCCAACGACAGCAGCTGCATTATATGCACATTCCACCGCGACTACATTGATTAGAAAAGCCGTTGAGGAATGGGACTCACAAGTGAACTTTCTGCATCTAGAGCCACCAAGATAATGTTATTAAAACAAGACTAAAACAGAAGCGAAAAAGAATCAGGGAAAAAGGAGGAAACCCAACCTACATATAAAACCATGACCCAAATATCACAGTAACAAGGTTATCATGAATTACCGAACTCAATTACGGGCTCACCATAGCCCGTGCTACACGGACATTTCGTTCTGAGTATCTAAATCTCCAACAGCAACAACAGCGTAAAGTTTGTGTTGTATCTCTGCTACTCTCCACCTTGGTGTTAACTCGAGACCTGTTTCTGCCCTTCTCCCTGGCGACACTCTCTCCTACTGCCTCCATCTACTGCTATCATTACCAGTTAGTCAATATCTAAGACAATACCTCAATATTTAACAGTTTTCTCAAAATCTCTAATATTATACGATTGTCAAGTACAAAGTAACGGCATCAAATTGTACAGTTACAGAGACTAATTCCATAATAAAAACGATCTATCAATAAATGATGTATAATATATTATTGCTTCCCTTAACAAGTATTTAAATGATGGGAAAATAAATTATAAACTGGGTTTATGTTCATGTTTTATTGGAGTAAACTGTGTAGACTACAAGCAGTGAGTTATGAGTAACTTCCAGGACCACTTAATGTGGAAAACAACAGTTTGAAACACTTGATAGACAGGACACTAGAGCCTCTTCCATCTGGTCGAGGCAGTGTGACGTGTTAGAGCCAAGGCTTGCCTGACTATGCCCCTGGTCGCTTGGTGGGACTGGTCGCTGCCAGGATGTACCTCTACCAAGGTCATGTCTCTCAAAGGTATTGATGTCTTGTCTTTCATAGTATCAGAAGCCATACTAATGTCCTCTGAAGGCTGGCCCAGGAATAGAGAGATTTCGTGGAATCGAGAGATTTCCTCCAAAGTAGGCACTCTCTGGGCTGTTGACTGCGGGCAGGGAGAGGCTGGTGACTTGACCTCTGAAGTGTTGACAGGAGCCTTAACCTGGAAGGTGGTAAATGTTGGCCTCGGCACATGCAGAGAGCTGCTGGCGACACTCAGGGCGTGGAGAACATTCTGTGTCTGGCCAAGGGGCCAAGCAGACTCTTGACAGGAGCGTCTGAGCCCATCAAAGTTGGTTATCTCATTCTGGAAGGTGTTGTAGGACTTAGGTACCTGAAAACAAAAAACATGAACAATAACATTGTAGTTCTAAACAAGATTAATATAGTAAACTACAGTACTATTTCGCTTGGAACAATGCGGCTTTCACATTGTGGCAGGAGAATTTGTTGATGTTGCAACAACCTCACCTTGTTAATGAAGCAACGCAGAAAGTGCAAGAGTGTTAATAACAGCAAAAGTCCTCCCAAGACTAAGACCTCGATGATCATATCTTTAGTCTTCTGAGTGCCGAGCTGTCTGCAGGGAAACAGGGAATGGTCGCTGGAGGTGTCAATGACTGAGAGAGACGTTGATGTGAGCTGCTAACACAGCTCTCTTGGTCATATAGTCCTTAATGGCCCGCCTCACTCCCCCTCCACAAACCACCAGCTGAGGCCTACCCGTAGAATAAAGGTAAATGCAGAAGGTATATTCACCCTTGTGTGTGTTTTTAGCGTGAGAGTAGTGGGAAAATGGAATACACTTCAGGAACAGGTTGTGGAAGCAAATACTATTCATAATTTTAAAACCAATTATGATAGGGAAATGGGACAGGAGTCACTGCTGTAAACAAACGATGCTCGAAAGGCGGGATCCAAGAGTCAATGCTCGATCCTGCAGACACAACTAGTTGAGTACAACTAGGTGAGTACACACACACACTTGCCTTGTGCTTCACCAATAAGTGGTTTAAAAGGGTATTAAAAGTATCAACACAAGACAGAACACAAACCAATGGGTATAAATTGGATAAGTTTAGATTTAGGAAAGACGTGGGTATAATTCTTGTTCGGTAACAGGGTTGTTGATTTATGGAACCAATTACCACGTAACATAATATAAGTAGGATCCCTTGATTGTTTCAAGCGCAGGTTAGACATATATATGAATGAGATTAGGTGGTTATAAATAGGAGCGCCAATAGGCCTTCTGCAGTTACCTTTGTTCTTATGTTCTTATGTCCCCACCCACATAGATGTTCGGCTGAAGGCATATTGTTAAGTTCCTCTTTCTTACATAGAAAAATATTTATTAAAAATACTACTCATCTCTTCGTCATTATCCGTTACCTGTCCTGTCTCAGTTTTTAAAGGACCTATAAGAAGAACATAAGAACAAAGGCAACTGCAGAAGGCCTATTGGCCCATACGAGGCAGCTCCTATTTATAACCACCCAATCCCACTCATATACATGTCCAACCCATGCTTGAAACAATCGAGGGACCCCACCTCCACAATGTTACGCGGCAATTGGTTCCACAAATCAACAACCCTGTTACTGAACCCTGTTACTGTTATTTACCCAAGTCTGTCCTAAATCTAAACTTATCCAATTCATACCCATTGTTTCGTGTTCTGTCTTGTGTTGATATTTTTAATACGTTATTAATATCCCCTTTGTTATGTCCATTCATCCACTTGTAAACCTCTATCATGTCACCCCTAACTCTTCGTGAATGCAACTTAAGCTTTGTTAATCTTTCTTCATATGAAAAATTTCTAATTTGGGGAATTAACTTAGTCATCCTACGCTGGACACGTTCAAGTGAATTTTTATCCATTCTATAATACGGTGACCAAAAGTGAACTGCATAATCTAAATGGGGCCTAACCAGAGCAAGATATAGCTTAAGAACCACACCAGGTGTCTTGTTACTAACGCTTCGATTAATAAATCCCAGTGTCCTATTCGCCTTATTACGAACATTCATGCATTGATCCTTTTGTTTTAAATTCTTACTAATCATAACTCTCAGATCCCTTTCGCAATTCGACTTCGCAATTTCAACACCATCTAGCTCGTATCTTGTAACTCTATCATCATTACCTAGCCTCAGAACTTTACATTTATCAGCATTAAACTGCATTTGCCAATCCTTTGACCATTTCAAAACCCTATCAAGATCAACTTGAAGTGATAGGGAGTCCTCCTCCGAATTAATTTCCCTACCGATTTTCGTATCATCTGCAAATTTGCAGATGTTGCTACTCAAATCTGAATCTAAATCATTTATATATATTATAAACAACAAAGTTCCCAGGACAGAGCCCTGAGGTACTCCACTAACAACATTATCCCACTCTGACTTAACCCCTTTATACTAACTCTGTTTCCTTTGGAATAGCCATGCCCTAATCAAACTTAATATAGCATCCCCCAATACAAAGAGCTTATATTTTTTTAATTAGTCTTTTATGTGGGACTGTATCAAAAGCTTTGCTAAAGTCAAGGTACACAACATCACAATCTACCTTACCTTACCATACTCAACATCACCTTACCACTATCAACTGCCTCAACTATGCTGGAATAAAAAGTTAGCAAATTTGTTAAACATGAACGGCCATTTGTAAAACCATGTTGCGACTCATTTATTAATTTATGTTTTTCAAGATGGAGACGAATTGTATTTGCAATTATTGATTCAAGTAACTATCCCACAATAGGCGTTAGGCTAATGGGCCGATAGTTTGAAGCAAGTGATCTATCTCCTTTCTTAAAAATTGGTACCACATTAGCTACCTTCCATGACTCTTGCACTCTGCCTGACTCTATTGATTTATTAAATATGGTAGACAGTGGCTCGGAAAGCTCCTCTTTGCATTCTTTAAGCACCCTGGCAAACACTTCATCCGGCCCTGGGGATTTGTTTGGTTTTAGTTTTTCTAATTGTTTAACTAAATCCTCCCTGGTAACTGCTAATCTAGTCAAACAGTCCTCATCCCCCATCCACATAGACTTGTTCGGCTGGAGGCATATTGTTAAGTTCTTCTTTAGTAAATACAGATATAAAATATTTGTTAAAAATACTACTCATCTCCTTGTCATTACCCGTTATTTGACCTGTCTCAGATTTTAATGGACCTATCCTTTCCCTAGTCTTAGTTCAATATAACTGAAAAAACCCTTTAGGATTTGACTTTGCTTGCTCTGCTATGCGAACTTCATAGTTTCTTTTTGCTTTCCTAAACTTTTTTTAACATTGCTAACCAGTTGTATGAATTCCTGAAATATACAATGTAACAGGGTTGTTGATTTGTGGAACCAATTGCCGCGTAAGGTGGTGAAGGTGGGATCCCTCGATTGTTTCAAGCGCGGGTTGGACAAGTATATGAGTGGGATTGGGTGGTTATAGATAGGAGCTGCCTCGTATGGGCCAATAGGCCTTCTGCAGTTCTATGTTCTTATCCTGCATATAGGAAAAGAGGCACATAATCTAGGGCTGTCAATTACCCTAAATTGGATACAAGTCATACTGGCATAGATGGTAATGAAAAGGCAGACTCACTAGCAAACACTGTCGCTGCCCTGCCTGTTGGACAGGTTAAAATATCAAACTTTTCACAGATTAAGAAGCAAATCAAGAGGAAAATATTCTCAAATATCAAAATTTGCCTTAGAATTTTGAAGCCTTAGAGCCAAAGTAGCGGAAGGAAGATCGACTGGGTTATGGTACGAACAAACAACTGGGTACTACTCTTTCAAGCCTGACAAAAAGATATCCAGAGACATTGCAGTAGCCATACACAGACTCAGACTTGGTTACAAGTGCTGCTGGGAGGTAATAACCCAATAGTTAAAGAGTGTCACATCTGTGGAACAGAAGCAGAGGCGCCACTATTGCACTACTTACTGGAATGTGAAGCTACTGAAGCCCTGACCATCAAACTCAACATTAATCCAACGACAGCAGCTGCATTATATGCACATTCCACCGCGACTACATTGATTAGAAAAGCCGTTGAGGAATGGGACTCACAAGTGAACTTTCTGCATCTAGAGCCACCAAGATAATGTTATTAAAACAAGACTAAAACAGAAGCGAAAAAGAATCAGGGAAAAAGGAGGAAACCCAACCTACATATAAAACCATGACCCAAATATCACAGTAACAAGGTTATCATGAATTACCGAACTCAATTACGGGCTCACCATAGCCCGTGCTACACGGACATTTCGTTCTGAGTATCTAAATCTCCAACAACAACAACAGCGTAAAGTTTGTGTTGTATCTCTGCTACTCTCCACCTTGGTGTTAACTCGAGACCTGTTTCTGCCCTTCTCCCTGGCGACACTCTCTCCTACTGCCTCCATCTACTGCTATCATTACCAGTTAGTCAATATCTAAGACAATACCTCAATATTTAACAGTTTTCTCAAAATCTCTAATATTATACGATTGTCAAGTACAAAGTAACGGCATCAAATTGTACAGTTACAGAGACTAATTCCAGAATAAAAACGATCTATCAATAAATGATGTATAATATATTATTGCTTCCCTTAACAAGTATTTAAATGATGGGAAAATAAATTATAAACTGGGTTTATGTTCATGTTTTATTGGAGTAAACTGTGTAGACTACAAGCAGTGAGTTATGAGTAACTTCCAGGACAACTTAATGTGGAAAACAACAGTTTGAAACACTTGATAGACAGGACACTAGAGCCTCTTCCATCTGGTCGAGGCAGTGTGACGTGTTAGAGCCAAGGCTTGCCTGACTATGCCCCTGGTCGCTTGGTGGGACTGGTCGCTGCCAGGATGTACCTCTACCAAGGTCATGTCTCTCAAAGGTATTGATGTCTTGTCTTTCATAGTATCAGAAGCCATACTAATGTCCTCTGAAGGCTGGCCCAGGAATAGAGAGATTTCGTGGAATCGAGAGATTTCCTCCAAAGTAGGCACTCTCTGGGCTGTTGACTGCGGGCAGGGAGAGGCTGGTGACTTGACCTCTGAAGTGTTGACAGGAGCCTTAACCTGGAAGGTGGTAAATGTTGGCCTCGGCACATGCAGAGAGCTGCTGGCGACACTCAGGGCGTGGAGAACATTCTGTGTCTGGCCAAGGGGCCAAGCAGACTCTTGACAGGAGCGTCTGAGCCCATCAAAGTTGGTTATCTCATTCTGGAAGGTGTTGTAGGACTTAGGTTGTTGCCCACATGACTTTGATGATGTTTGTACCTGAAAACAAAAAACATGAACAATAACATTGTAGTTCTAAACAAGATTAATATAGTAAACTACAGTACTATTTCGCTTGGAACAATGCGGCTTTCACATTGTGGCCGGAGAATTTGTTGATGTTGCAACAACCTCACCTTGTTAATGAAGCAACGCAGAAAGTGCAAGAGTGTTAATAACAGCAAAAGTCCTCCCAAGACTAAGACCTCGATGATCATCTCTTTAGTCTTCTGAGTGCCGAGCTGTCTGCAGGGAAACAGGGAATGGTCGCTGGAGGTGTCAATGACTGAGAGAGACGTTGATGTGAGCTGCTAACACAGCTCTCTTGGTCATATAGTCCTTAATGGCCCGCCTCACTCCCCCTCCACAAACCACCAGCTGAGGCCTACCCGTAGAATAAAGGTAAATGCAGAAGGTATATTCACCCTTGTGTGTGTTTTTAGCGTGAGAGTAGTGGGAAAATGGAATACACTTCAGGAACAGGTTGTGGAAGCAAATACTATTCATAATTTTAAAACCAGGTATGATAGGGACAGGAGTCATTGCTGTAAACAACCGATGCTCGAAAGGCGGGATCCAAGAGTCAATGCTCGATCCTGCAGACACAACTAGTTGAGTACAACTAGGTGAGTACACACACACACTTGCCTTGTGCTTCACCAATAAGTGGTTTAAAAGGGTATTAAAAGTATCAACACAAGACAGAACACAAACCAATGGGTATAAATTGGATAAGTTTAGATTTAGGAAAGACGTGGGTATAATTCTTGTTCGGTAACAAAGTTGTTGATTTATGGCACCAATTATCATGTAACATAATATAAGTAGGATCCCTTGATTGTTTCAAGCATAGGTTAGACATATATATGAGTGGTTATAAATAGGAGCTGCCTCGTATGGGCCAATTGGCCTTCTGCACTTATCTTTGTTCTTATGTCTCCACCCACATAGATTTCCGGCTGAAGGCATATTGTTAAGTTCCTCTTTAGTAAATACATAAAAAAATATTTATTAAACATACTACTCATCTCTTCATCTTCAGGTTATTTGACCTGTCTCAGTTTTTAATGGACCTATCCTTTCCCTGGTCTTAGTTCGGTATAACTGAAAAAACCCTTTAGGATTTATCTTCGCTTGCTCTGCTATACGAACTTCATAGTTTCTTTTTGCTTTCCTTATCTCTTTTTTTTAACATTTCTAATTCGAAATCTTGTTCTAAACTGACTTCCCCATTCTTATTCCTTTTGTACCACGCTCTCTTTACCTATAAGATTCTTCAGATCCTTTGTTATCCACTTTGGGTCATTAGGAACTGCTAATGAGTAAATCTATTCAATTTACATGGTATACTACGTTTCTGGGCTTTGCTTAGAATATTTTTAAATCAGTTATATTTATCCTTTCCTTAATATTCGTTCTATATAACTGAAATAAAACATTAGGATCTGTCTGTGCTTGTCCTGCTATACGAACTTCATAGTTTCTTTTTGCCCTCTTTGCCCTTTGGGGAGCCGGTCGGCCGAGTGGACAGCGCACTGGACTTTTGATCCTGTGGTCCCGGATTCGATCCCGGGCGCCGGCGAGAAACAATGGGCATCGTTTCTTTCACCCTATGCACCTGTTACCTAGCAGTAAAATAGGTACCTGTTGTTAGACAGCTGTCACGGGCTGCTTCCTGGGGGTGGAGGCCTGGTCGAGGACCGGGCCGCGGGGACACTAAAGTCCCGAAATCATCTCAAGATAACCCCAAGATATAACCTCCTTATCTCTTTTCTAACATTTATAACCCATTCAAGAAACAAGAAAACTCCCATTATTTATCCATTTGTACCAAGCTTTCTGTGCCTTCTGTGCTTTGCTTAGAATATTTTTAAATATTTATAAACAACCCTAATTAACTGGGTTTTTGATTTGTGGCACCAGTTACCGCGTAACGTGGTGGACGTGGGGTCCCTCGATTGTTTCAAGCGCGGGTTGGACATTGTTTCAAGCGCGGGTTTTGAAAAACATAAATTAATAATTGAGTTGCAACATGGTTTTATAAATGGCCGTTCATGTTTAACAAATTCGTTATTTTTATTCTAGCATAGTTGAGGCAGTTGATAGTGGTAAGGATTGTGATGTTGTGTACCTTGACTTTAGCAAAGTCAGTGCCACATGAAAGACTGATGAAAATAATAGAGGCTCATGGTATTGGGGGTGCTATATTAACTTGGATTAGGGCATGGCTGTTCCAAAGGAAACGGAGTTAGTATAAATGGGGTTAAGTCAGAGTGGGATAATGTTGTTAGTGGAGTACTTCAGGGCTGTGTCTTGGGACCTATGTTATTTTTAATATATATAAATGATTTAGATTTAGGTTTGAGTAGCAACATCTGCAAATTTGCAGATGATACAAAAATCGGTAGGGAAATTAACACGGAAGAAGACTCACTATCACTTCAAGTTGATCTAAATAGGGTTTTGAAATGGTCAAAAGATTGGCAGATGCAGTTTAATGCTGATAAATGTAAAGTTCTGAGGCTAGGTAATGATGATAGAGTTACAAGATACGAGCTAGATGGTGTTGAGATTGCGAAAGGGATCTGGGAATTATGATTAGTAAGAATTTAAAACTATAGGATCAGTGCCTGAATGTTCGTAATAAGGCAAATAGGACACCGGGATTTATTAATCAAAGCGTTAGTAACAAGACACCTGGTGTGGTTCTCCAGCTATAACTTGCTCTGGTTAGGCCCCATTTAGATTATGCAGTTCAGTTTTGGTCACCGTACTATAGAATAGACAAAAATTCACTTGAATGTGTCCAGCATAGGATGACTAAGTTAATTCCCCAAATTACAAATCTTTCATATGCAGAAAGATTAACAAAACTTAAGTTGCATTCACTGGAAAGGCGAAGAGTTAGGGGTGACATGATAAAGGTTTACAAGTGGATGAATGAACATAACAAAGGAGATATTAATAGGGCATTAAAAGTATCAACACAAGACGGAACACGAAACGATGGGTATAAATTGGATAAGTTTAGATTTAGGAAAGACTTGGGTAAATACTGGTTCGGTAACAGGGTTGTTGATTTGTGGAACCAATTACCGCGTAACGTGGTGGAGGTGGGGTCCCTCGATTGTTTCAAGCGCGGGTTGGACATGTATATGAGTGGGATTGGGTGGTTATAGATAGGAGCTGCCTCGTATGCGCCAATAGGCCTTCTGCAGTTACCTTTGTTCTTATGTTCTTAAGCTTTGTCAATCTCTCTTCATATGGAAGGTCTCTAATATGAAGGACTAACTTTGTCATGGACGCGTAGTTTTCTGTCAAACTGGGTGAACAAAACAGGGAATAGTGAAGCAGAAGATTTTGTCCTCGCCTGGAGCTGTATTTTTAGTTTTCTTTGTAGCACTTCTGAGTTCTTTTAGATTGGAAGGTTGGTGTAGTTCGTCAGGTAAGGCTAAAGTATCATCTATTTTTTTCCATCTTGCTGCTTGAAGTCTTTGTTGGTGAGTCAGAGTTGCTTGAGGAAGTTGAGTGGAACTGGCTCTTGAAGCAAATAGATTTGCTAGCCTTTCTGCTTCTTGCTCTGGATGAACATGGTGCGGCGGAGCAGGAGACGATTTTCCTTTGGCCTTGTTGATCTGCCTCCAGATGTCGCCCAAGGACGTATGCTGATTTAGCTTGGCACACCACTCGAGCCATTTTTCTTCTTGGATTTTTGCTGTTTCTTCGTGCACATGATCTCTGACAGCTCTAAGAAGTCCTAGATTAGCTTCGGTTCTATCTCTTCTGAAATTCTTTCGTGCACGATTTAGTCTGTTATGTAGCTCTTTGATCTTATCACAGTAATACCAATGGTCCTTGTGTTGTTGGGTGATTGTTTTCCTCTTGGGGATGGCGTGATTTGCTGCTCTATGTATTGCATTTACTAAATCTTTTTCCATTTCTTCGGTGTTGTCAGGAGGAGTGTAGTTTTGGTGCCAAGTTTCGAGAGCTTCCTAAAACTTCGTCCAATCTGCTTTGATAAAGTCCCATCCGGGCTCGGGAGCTGGAGGTCTAGGAGGTAGTGCTATATTAATAACTGTTTTTGTGGCAAAGTGGTCACTAGTCAGAACATGATCCACTGACCAATGACACAGCTCATAAACACTGGTGGAAACAAACGTGAGATCCAACTTTCCCCCACCAGTGTGGGTTGGTTCCGTCGAATTCAGCAGACTGATTTCTGGCACTTCATCCAAAAGATGTTCAATATGTCTTCCGTTGGCGTTGGTTCTTGGTGAATCAAGAAGTAATTCACTATGAGCGTTGAAGTCACCAGAGATGATAGTAGGTGTAGTGACTGCTATTTCAAAGATTGTTGAGAGATCCATGTCATGTTCTCTCTGGTTCTTGTATACATTGAAAATGGACAGCGTTGAGTTCCTCATAGTGAGCTTAACTCCCATAATTTCGACGTTCTCGCCACAGTTGGGCAGGTCTGTGATTGCCGTGGCAGTGATATGATTTCTTACTAGAATTGAAATGCCTCTGGTGCCACCTTGTGCCATAGGGCAGTGGAATCCTTGATATTCTGGAATATTGATAAATCTGCCAGTCCTGGTGAGTGTTTCTTGGAGTAGAACAATATCAATGCTACCCTTGAGAAGCACTGCTCTGAGTGTTTGTGCTTTGCCTTTGAATCCTTGAATATTCCATTGTATAATTTTGAGATTGTCCATTTTTCCGTTTATAGTGGAATCATTGAGTCCATGGTTTTTATAGTACTGGTTTTCCCGACCGTTTGTGTCTTCTTGGCTAGAGTGGAGACTTCCTTCTTGGCGGGTGAGGTGACTCCTGGTTGGGCCGAAGCGCCCCTGCTACATCCAGCCACTGAGGCACCCGATGATGCAGGGATCATCATTCCTGCCTGGGAGGTCCCAGAGGCAACGGCAGGCTTTTTCGCCCTGTCGCCCCGATCCATTCTGTTGCTGTCTCCCAGTGGAGCAGCGCCCCCCCTGCCCCCTCCAGTTGTTGGAGGCCCCGTCCTTGCCCAGACCAGAAGGACCCGGCGCGCCAGACTGTTGCTGATCTTCATTTATTCGGACTTGCCGAGGGGTGTACCACTGGCTTTTTACCGAGGGTCTGATCGATTGGGGTCTCGAAGTAGTTACTTTGGGTTGCTGGGTTGATCCGAAAGCTAGTATTCTTTTTACCCTTTCTGGACATCGTTTGTTCCAGGCGTGATGTGTATCCCTGCAGTTCGGGCATTTTGCTTTCGTTTGTCTGCCTTCTTTGTGCAGATTCTTGCATATGTCGGTATTACGGAGCTCGCTACATACACCACATCGTTCCGGGTCTCTGCAGCCATCTTTGTGGTGGCCGAAGCGCTGACATCTGTAACAGCGCATGGGTTCTGGGTTGTACAGTCTCAGCCTGAATTGACCATAGATGCCAACACTCAGAGTGTTGATGCGAGGTCCTTTTATTGTTACAAGAACCTGTCTTGTTTCGATATTGTTGAGCTTGCATCTTTCCGCCGTTGTGACATTTGGGCATTCTAGGAGTCTGTTTGCATGAACTTCGACCGGGAAATTTTGAACTATCATTTTGGTGATTTTTTTTTCTTGTTTCAGTTCCACTAGGTGTTCTGTGTTCCTGAGGTTTGTGATTATATCCGGATTAGCTGTGGATATGTTATATCTACCTCTAATGTCGGGCTTGGCTCTAAGATCTGATCCTGGATTATTCTTTTCCAGTGCGGCAATGAAAGCATAAGTGGGACCATCCACTGGTTTTTTGGTCTTGAATATGGTCCTTGGCATTGGTTTGGGTGCTGCTCTTGAGTTCTGGTTGGCTTCTAGTTTGGTTTCTTTGGACGTTACTTCGGTTCTTCTTCGTTTGTTAGCCTTTCCGTTGCCTACAAGTTGCCACGGTGCTTCGTTTAGGGTTGGTTCGTCTTCAGCAATTTTCCTTGCTCTTGCTACTATACCACTGTGTCCTTCTGACGTTAATAATTCAAGAAGGATGGTTAGGAAAGTCATATCCTGGGGAGACATGGCTACACTGTACTAAAAGAGTAACTGAGGGAGTGACTGTAACTGTGTACTGCTACACTCAGCGACTGAAGTGAAGTGACTGCTAACATGTTGTTGTTAAAGATTTAGCTATTCAGGTCGGAGTGTCCATGTAGCACGGGCTATGGTGAGCCCGTAATTGAGTTTGGTGATATACATGATAACCTTTTTCCTGTGATATTTAGGTCTAAGTTTAAAATGGAGGAGAGGACTTCTCCTTTTTCCCTGCTTATTTTGTCGCTTCTGTTTTATTGCACTGGTTTTAATCTTTTTTTATTAACATTATCTTGGTGGCGGATGTAGATGCAGAATGCTCACTAATGAGTCCCATTCCTCAACAGCTTTTCTAATCATTGTAGTTGCGGTGGAATGTGCATCTAATGCAGCTGCTGTCGTTGGATTAATGTTGAGTTTGATGCGCAGGGGTTCAGTAGCTTCACATTCTAGTAAGTAGTGCAATAGCGGCGCCTCTGCCTCAGTTTCACAGATGTGACACTCTTTAACTATTGAGTTTATTACCTCCCAGCAGCACTTGTACCCAAGTCTGAGTCTGTGTATGGCTACTGCAATGTCTCTTGATATCTTTTTGCCAGGCTTGAAAGAGGAGTAACCAGTGGCTTGTTCATACCATATCGCAGTGGATCTTCCTTCCGCTACTTTGGCTCTGTGGCGACTTTTGATAGTTGAGAATATTTTCTTCTTGATTTGCTCCTTTATCTGTGAGAAACTTGGAGGGATTTGAACCTGTACAATAGGTAGAGCAGTGGCAGTTTTTGCTAGTGAGTCTGCCTTTTCATTACCCTTTATGCCAATGTGACTTGGTATCCAATTTAGGATGATTGACAGCCCTCGATTATGGGCATCTTTTCCTATATGTTGAATTTCTGTGAGATGTATATTATCTCTGTGCTGACTGGATAACAATGCCTGGAGCGAAGATTTAGAGTCTGTATAAATGATGACATCATGTAAATTATTCTCAATTGTATAGTTTATTGCCTCCTTCAGGGCATATAATTCTGTTTGCAATGTTGAGCACCCACTATTCATGCTCCAGTAAGCTTCATAGTTGGTAGTGTAAACTGCTGCCCCAGCAGAACCTTTTTCTTGATCAACTGATCCGACTGTGAAGATGTGAGTCGTTGAGGGTCTAGAGATAGTTTCCATTTGTTGCTCTATTACTTCCTTGAGCCTCTGCGGGTCACATGCTGATTTTTTAACTGATAATCTTTCAATGATTTAGAGTCGACTTTAGACTTTAGAATCGACTTTAGAGTCGATTCTTCCCATGGAGGAGGCTGTCGAAAGTGTTGATATGGTCTATCTTCCCCTTTGTTTTTAATGGTCCATTTCATGTACATTTTCTCTAAAATCTTGACCACATTATCCATCCATGAGCTTGTTCTATCAAGTAGGTTTTTCTGAAAGGATCTCTGTATGCTGTCTTTGACAGCCTGGCGGTTGTTCCAGTAAGTTTTCCTATTATGGTGGCTATCCTTTGTTTCATCCTGTTTTCTAATGCTGGTAAATTTGTTTCCATTCTAAGGTTCTCTCTACGCGTCCATATAGGTGCTCCAAGCATTGTTCGCAGAGCATCATTTTGAGACACTTCCAGTTTCTCCCACTTAGAATAAAGGTAAATGCAGAAGGTATATTAACCCATACAACGTAGCCAGAATCTATTTCACCTCAAATACAGTCACAATACCCGTAAAATATTGTCTGGTCTACCCATAAAAATAAACAAAACTGCAGAAGGCTTTTTGACCCTCTATTTACGATCTCCTTCTCTCCACAACACACGCACGTACACACACACAATTGCCTACTGCTTCACCAATAAGTGGTTTAATAGGGTATTAAATGTATCAACAAAAGACAGAACACAAAACAATGGATAAGAACATAAGAACAAAGTTAACTGCAGAAGGCCTATTGGCCCATACGAGGCAGCTCCTATTCTATAACCACCCAATCCCACTCATATACTTGTCCAACCCGCGCTTGAAACAATCGAGGGACACCACCTCCACCACGTTACGGCAATTGGTTAACATAAGAACATAAGAACAAAGGCAACTGCAAAAGGCCTGTTGGCCCATACGAGGCAGCTCCTATTTATAACCACCCAATCCCACTCATATACATGTCCAACCCATGCTTGAACCAATCGAGGGACCCCACCTCCACAATGTTACGCGGCAATTGGTTCCACAAATCAACAACCCTGTTACTGAACCAGTATTTACCCAAGTCTTTCCTAAATCTAAACTTATCCAATTTATACCCATTGTTTCGTGTTCTGTCTTGTGTTGATATTTTTAATACCCTATTAATATCCCCCCTGTTATGTCCATTCATCCACTTGTAAACCTCTATCATGTCACTCCTAACTCTTTGCCTTTCCAGTGAATACAACTTAAGCTTTGTTAATCTTTCTTCATATGAAAGATTTCTAATTTGGGAAATTAACTTAGTCATCCTACGTTGGACACGTTCAAGTAAATTTATATCCATTCTATAATACGGCGACCAAAAGTGAACTGCATAATCTAAATGGGGCCTACCCATGGCAAGATATAGCTTAAGAACCACACCAGGTGTCTTGTTTCTAACGCTTCGATTAATAAATCCCAGTGTCCTATTCGCCTTATTACGAACATTCATGCATTGATCCTTTTGTTTTAAATTCTTACTAATCATAACTCCCAGATCCCTTTCGCATTCCAACTTCGCAATCTCAACACCATCTAGCTCGTATCTTGTAACTCTATCATCATTACCTAGCCTCAGAACTTTACATTTATCCGCATTAAACTGCATTTGCCAATCATTTGACCATTTCAAAACCCTATCTAGATCAACTTGAAGTGATAGTGAGTCCTCCTCCGAATTAATTTCCCTACCGATTTTCGTATCATCGGCAAATTTGCAAATGTTGCTACTCAAACCTGAATCTAAATCATTTATATATATTATAAACAACAGAGGTCCCAGGACAGAGCCCTGAGGTACTCCACTAAACACATTATCCCACTCTGACTTAACCCCATTTATACTAACTCTCTGTTTCCTTTGGAATAGCCATGCCCTAATCCAAGTTAATATAGCACCCCCAATACCATGAGCTTCTATTTTTTTAATTAGTCTTTCATGTGGCACTGTATCAAAAGCTTTGCTAAAGTCAAGGTACACAACATCACAATCCCTACCACTATCAACTGCCTCAACTATGCTGGAATAAAAAGTTAGCAAATTTGTTAAACATGAACGGCCATTTGTAAAACCATGTTGCGACTCATTTATTAATTTATGTTTTTCAAGATGGAGACGAATTGTATTTGCAATTATTGATTCAAGTAATTTTCCCACAATAGACGTTAGGCTAATTGGCCGATAGTTTGACGCAAGTGATCTATCTCCTTTCTTAAAAATTGGTACCACATTAGCTACCATCCATGACTCTGGCACTCTGCCTGACTCTATTGATTTATTAAATATGGTTGACAGTGGGTCACAAAGCTCCTCTTTGCATTCTTTAAGCACCCTGGCAAACACTTCATCCGGCCCTGGGGATTTGTTTGGTTTGAGTTTTACTATTTGTTTAAGAACATCCTCCCTAGTAACTGCTAAACTCGTCAACCTGTCCTCGTCCCCACCCACATAGACTTGTTTGGCTGAAGGCATATTGTTAAGTTCTTCTTTAGTAAATACAGATACAAAATATTTATTTAAAATACTACTCATCTCTTCATCACTATCTGTTATTTGACCTGTCTCAGTTTTTAATGGAACTATCCTTTCCCTAGTCTTAGTACGATATAACTGAAAAAACCCTTTAGAATTTGTCTTTGCTTGCCCTGCTACGCGAACTTCATAGATTCTTTTTGCTTTCCTTATCTCTTTTTTAACATTTCTATCCAGTTGTACGAATTCCTGTTCTAAAGTGACCTCCCCATTTTTAATCCTTTTGTACCAAGCTCTCTTTTTACCTATAAGGTTCTTCAAATTCTTTGTTATCCACTTTAGGTCATTATTATTCGATCTATTCATTTTGTATGGTATACTACGTTCCTGTGCTTTGTTTAGAATATTCTTAAATAAGTTATATATTGAATCCACATCGAAATCCCCATATACGTCACCTATCGCTGGGTTCACGTCTCGCTCCAAGACCGGCCCCCACCCAATACCCAAGACTTTCCAATCAATTTGACCCAAAAAATTTGTTAGGCTATTAAAATCAACTTTTCGAAAATCTGGCACTTTAACAGAATTTTCTCCTACAGGTCTATTCCTTTCTATGCTAAATCTGATTTCTTTGTGATCACTGTTCCCTAGCTCACTCCTCATTTTGATGTCATTAATTTGTGTTTCCCTGTTAGTTAACACTAAATCTAAAATATTATTTTCCCGTGTTGGTTCCTTAATGTGTTGCGTAAGAAAGCAATCGTCTATTAATTCAAGAAAATCTTCTGCTTCACTATTCCCTGTTTTGTTCAACCAGTTTATTCCACTAAAATGAAAGTCACCCATGACGTAAATACTGTTAGATCTAGATGCCCTAGATATTTCATCCCATAGATGCTTTGCTTCCATTCTGTCTAAATTTGGTGGCCTATACATAACTCCTATTATATTATTTTTTGCTTTTTCGTATAATTCTATCCAAATAGTTTCTGTGTGTGGCTCAGTTTTGATTCCCTCTATGAGACTACATTTCAAATTGTCCCTAACATATATGGCTACTCCACCTCCTCGTCTAATATATCTATCTGTGTGAAATAGTTTAAATCCATTTATTTGATATTCAGCTAATAGTTCTCTATTTTCTACATTCATCCACGTTTCGGTAAGTGCAATAATATCTATTTTTTCTGTGCAGACAAGAGCATTTAATTCGTTAATTTTATTTCTTAGACTTCTACTATTAGTGTAATATACCCTAAGTGAATTGTTATTTTGAGGCCCTTCTCTTTCCCTGATCATTTTGCCAATTCCTTTCTCCCACGAACACATACTTTTATTATCTCCTTCCTTCAAATCAATTCCCATACCTCTAACTACTAACAGTTTAAACCCAAACAAACACCTCTAACCACTTCTTCCAACGAGTTCGCAACAGCAACAACCCCAGCTCTCGATAGATGCACCCCATCACGAGCATACATTTCATTTCTTCCATAGAAGTGTTCCAAGTTGTCTATGAAAGATATTGCATTTGATTTGCAATATCATTCCAGCCGGCAATTGACACCAAGTGCCCTCGATATCCATTCATTTCCCACTCCCTTTCTTGGATGAATGCCACATATGATCGGGATTCCTCCCTTGCTCCTAACTAATTCTATGGCTGTTTTATACCTCTGAATCTGTTCCTCACTCCTAACTCGACCAACATCATTTCCTCCCACTCTAATGCAAATAATGGGATTGTTCCCATTTCCAGCCATAATATCATTCATGTTGTTTATAATATCACCAACGCCAGCTCCGGGATAGCAAACCCTTAACCTGTTCCCCCTATCTCTAGCACAAAACGTTCTATCCAAATACCTTATTTGGGAATCTCCCACAACTAAGGTTTGCTTAGGTACTTCCTTTACTCTCTGAGGGGCCTGCGCTTCCTTGATTTCCCTTTTGCGCGATCCGCAGTCTCACCACAGCACTCGTCCTCCAAAACGTCAAATGAATTAGAAGTTGCTATGGCGTTTGAAGGCGGCTTTATCAAAGTCTTCTTAAGGCCCCTGTCTTTCACAACTCTCCAAGACGAGGTCCCTTTACTACTGGTCTCCTCCTTCGTTACTTCTCGTTGTTTTTCAACTGACGCACCTCCTCCCGCAGAGAGTCCAACTCTGTCCTCAGAGCTCCCACTAGAGTCACCAGGTCCTTCACTAAAGAATGCCACATATGATCAGGATTCCTCCCTTGCTCCTAACTAATAATATGGCTGTCCTGAATCTCTGTATTAGTTCCTCACTCCTAATTCGTCCAACATCATTACCCTCTGCACTAATACAAATAATGGGTTTGTTTCCATTTCCCGTCATAATATCATTCATGTTTCCAACAATATCACCAATTTTAGTTCCCGGATAGCAAACCCTTAATCTGTTCCCCCTATCTGTGGCACAAAACGTTCTGTCTAAATACCTCACCTGGGAATCTCCCACAACCAAAATTCGCTTCGATTCTCCCTTTTCCTTTCGAGCAGTTTGAGGGACCTGCGCTTCAATGCTCCTCGGTACTTTGTCTTTGCCACCTCGTTGAACAACAGGTTCAACACAGCACTCGTCCTCTAATACGTCAAATGCGTTAAAAGTCCTTACGTGTAGGCTATTAGTTGTCGGTTTTGCCAAGGTCTTCTTAAGACCCCTGTCTTTCACAACTTGCCAAGACGAGGACTTCTTAATACTGGTCCCGTCAGTCCTTCTTAGTGAGGTCCCGTCAACACTGGCCTCATCCTTCGTTTCCTCCCGAAGTCTCAGCCGTCGTACCTTCTCCCGCAGGGAATCCATCTCTGCTCTCAGAGCTCCAACCAGTCTCACCAAATCCTTCACTAATCCTTCCATTATTGCAATAATAATGTTATTAGAATCGGAGCTCCAACTAACACAACCTCTCACTGTGACTGCACCTGACTGACTGTTTAAGTTTAGATTTAGGATAAGTTTAGATTTAGGAAAGACGTGGGTATAATTCTTGTTCGGTAACAGGGTTGTTGATTTATGGAACCAATTACCACGAAACATAATATAAGTAGGATCCCTTGATTGTTTCAAGCGCAGGTTAGACATATATATGAATGAGATTAGATGGTTATAAATAGGAGCGCCAATAGACCTTCTGCAGTTACCTTTGTTCTTATGTCCCCACCCACATAGATGTTCGGCTGAAGGCATATTGTTAAGTTCCTCTTTCTTACATAGAAAAATATTTATTAAAAATACTACTCATCTCTTCGTCATTAACCGTTACCTGTCCTGTCTCAGTTTTTAAAGGACCTATCCTTTCCCTAATCTTTGTTCGATATAACTGAAAAACCCTTTTGGATTTGTCTTTTCTTGGCCTGCTATACGAACTTCATAGTTTCTTTTTTGCTCTCCTTATCTCTTTTTTAACATTTCTAATTCGAAATCTTGTTCTAAACTGACTTCACCATTCTTAATCCTTTTGTACCACGCTCTCTTTACCTATAAGGTTCTTCAGATCCTTTGTTATCCACTTTGGGTCATTAGTATTCGATCTATTCAATTTATATGGTATACCACGTTCCTGGGCTTTGCTTAGAATATTTTTACATAGGTTATATTCATCCTTTCCTTAATATTTGTTCTATATAACTGAAATAAAACATTAGGATCAAACAGAGTTAGTATAAATGGGGTTAAGTCAGGGTGGGAAAATGTTGTAAGTGGAGTGCCTCAGGGCTCTGTCCTGGGACCTCTGTTGTTTATAATATATATCAATGATTTAGATTCAGGTTTGAGTAGCAACATTTGCAAATTTGCCGATGATACAAAAATCGGCAGGGAAATTAACACGGAAGAAGACTCACTATCACTTCAAGTTGATCTAAATAGGGTTTTGAAATGGTCAAAGGATTGGCAGATGCAGTTTAATGCTGATAAATATAAAGTTTTGAAGCTAGGTAATGATGATAGAGTTACAAGATACGAGCTAGATGGTGTTGAGATTGCGAAGTCGAATTGCGAAAGGGATCTGGGAGTTATGATAAGTAAGAATTTAAAACAAAAGGATCAATGCGTGAATGTTCGTAATAAGGCAAAAAGGACACTGGGATTTATTAATCGAAGCGTTAGTAACAAGACACCTGGTGTGGTTCTTAAGCTATATCTTGCTCTGGTTAAGCCCCATTTAGATTATGCAGTCCAGTTTTGGTCGCCGTATTATAGAATGGATATAAATTCACTTGAACATATTGTTATGATCTCTGCCTACAGGAGTAACGAGTCTCCCTCCTTAAGAGTTATTCATCAAGCTTGACCTGATTAGAAGGTCTAGCAAATATTGAGGTGATAACGCATATGTAAAATAGTTGCTTGGATATGTATAACAGTTTGAGATTATGGGCAATGAAGGAGAAAACAGATAAATGACTGGCTAGGAGAGGTGGACATTTTGCTGGAGGCGTGAGGCTCGCTTCCGGAGGACCTTGACCTCACTTGAGTGCCAGACATCGCAGGGAAAAGCCGCGCTCCGTTTGAGCTCCCGCCAGAAGGGAACCCCTAGTGATATATCTCGAAGAGAAGAGAAGTGTATAGACGTGCCAGCTGTGGAACCGAGCTGGGAACGTTGTGGTCTCAAGTCCTGGTCGACGAAGTGTTTATTAAATCGCCCAGAGGCATTATTGTGGGCCGTGGAAGCGCCGTGACCAGACGCCGTCAGAGGGAGAAGCGCCCTCGACCAGTTAATCTGTGGTAAGCACGATATACGCCAGTTCATAGTGATTGCTTGTAGTTGGTCGTGTGCCCAGCGACAGTAGCGATGTTTATTTATAAGTTAGAGATGTTTTAATAAGGCAGAAAGCCTGAAGTAGGAGAGTGAAGAGGGAGGAACACGGAGCGACGTCCGTCCCCTCTGAGCTCTGACAGACGACTGAGGGAGCCCGGCTCCTGACGGAGGAAGACCCTCCCAGCGAGTGAGGACTGCCGCCAGGCGAGGTGGAGTATGGACCCGCCCAAAACGGGGGAGTCCACTCTCACTGTATGTAGAGGACAGATAGAGGTTGGAGACAAACATACTGGGTGATTATTTTTGTTTATGTGTTAAAGGGGAAACATTTTATTGGAGTGTCGATGGGTTGCAGGTTTGTCTTTGGGGAAGAAGTTGCTGAGGACTTCGAAGCCAGCCTAGATGAGGTAATTGATGAGACTCCAAGGTAGTGAAGCAGAGGACCTCGAGCTGGGAGGAGAAGAAGTGAAGAGGAGTGTCACATGCTTCTGTAGAGGTGGAGAAGCACCATAGTTGCTCGAGGAAACTTCATGGTGTAGCAGCCAAGAGAGCTGTGTGGAGGAACCTAGCAGAAGGGTGAAGCACCGTAGTTGCTCAAGGAAACTTCATGATAGCAGCCTGGAGGAGCTGCAGAGGATCCTGGTAGTGAAGCCCGGAAGAACCTGAAGATATCAGGGTAGTGAACTTCCAGAGGTGGAAGGGAGGTTCTGGCGGATTACTTATAAGGAGTTGATAGTGTTTGGTTGTCATTAGCGTGCAAGACGCAGTGAGAGGTGAGTGACTGTTTGCATTCTTATGTCAAGGAGTGTTTTATACTGAAGTTTAGAGTTACAGTCGTAGGCTGGATTACCTACAGATGTATGCGTTCCAGGACTGACAGTGATTGATTGATCATTGTTGTGTATCAATGAACATTTTTACTGATGTATGTTATTGCATTTAAATGCTGATTTTCTATATATATATATTATCTTGCTGATGGTGCAACAGTGTATGTAGACTTGATCAACTTGAGGAGGTTGATAGTATCAGGTGGTGAACCAGGAGATAGGATACCACTTGATAAGCTGATGGTAGAGTTCTGGTGGTGTTGGAGTGCAACCTGATTGTAATATTATAGAGTATAGGATTCATGATTATTATATGTGTGTATGTATCGTGTATGTGCTTTGTCCAGTAAATGTATCCCAATTTGCTGGTGTTTGCCCTTGTCCTAGTGAGGCTTCCCAGGAGGTAGTAAAGAAGGAGAGAGAGAAAGAACCAAGAACCACTGCTGTGGCCAGGGTAGAAGGTAATACTAATAAGTCAAAGGGGGATTGAGGAGATCATATCACCTAAGGAAAGAGTGGGGAGTCACAGCGGCTCGAGTGGGTGTGTGCACGTGACAACGAGGCCAAGTGTTGGAGCCGCATCCCCTAAACGTGTGACGTTGAGCCCCTCTCCAAGGGCCAGAAACGCCTAGTGTGATCTCCTAGCGAGGTATAAGCACTCTACCGAGTTGTGGGTTGGGTTGTCTGCAAAGGAGGAACAACGACAACACCAACCAACCCACAGTCTATAATAAATTGGGGGCCTGTCCGGGAGAGCGAACTGACACACCCACACCCTGTCCAAGAGTGGATTTGTACACCCTTGCTGAAATAAACTGCGTGACCGCAGGTGTATATTCTCTCTCTTGGGAAGACTCACAGGACAAGATGGAGAAGGTGCAAGCGTTTGTGGAGTCAGGCAAGCCTGAGGACTTGGAAGGTTGCATGAGGGATCAATTGAAACAAATAGCAGAAAAATGTGGCATTAGGTTGCAAGCATCTAAAGTAGCTGGGATGAAGGATGAGATCCTGAGGCAGTTAAGAGCCAAAAATGAAGCGGCAGAGCAAGGAGCCCAGAAAGGAGCTGAAAGTGGAAAGGAGGATGATGGGCAGGATGATGTGAGATCCCAGGGATCAAGTAGGAGCAGCAGGAGTAGCCGCAGTAGCAGGAGTAGCCGAAATAGGAGCTTGGAGAGGTTCCAGTTAGAGCTCCAGATGCAGCAACAACGAGAGGACAAGGAGAGACAGTTCCAGCTGGAAAAGATGAAATTAGAACTCCAGATAAAAGAGAAAACCAGGCTGGAAGTAGAGAGAGCAAGACTAGAGGTGGAGAAAGAAAAAGAGAAAACCAGAAT
Source organism: Procambarus clarkii (assembly GCF_040958095.1). Lineage (NCBI taxonomy): Eukaryota > Metazoa > Arthropoda > Malacostraca > Decapoda > Cambaridae > Procambarus > Procambarus clarkii. The sequence goes on along the minus strand of NC_091230.1, from coordinate 10,794,978 downwards.
AAGAGAACTGGAGTTGGAACAGGAGGAAAGAAAAAAAAACTGGAGGTCGAAAAAGAGAAAGCAAAACTAGAGGTCGAAAAAGAAAAAGAGAGAACAAAACAATTGCAGATAGAAGCGAACAGAACCTTGGCTGAGCAAAGGATTGAACATGGGTTGCCAGAGAGCACCACCCAGGTATCACACCCACCAGATGTTAGGGTTAGGGAGAAGGACATTCCCTTGTTTGTTCCTGAAGAGGCAGAGAGCTTTTTCGAGCACTTTGAAAAGGTAGCCAGTATCAAGGAGTGGCCACAGGAGGAATGGGCCCAGCTGGTCCAGTTAAGATTGACCGGTGCAGCCAGGGAGGCATACACCCAATTGTCACTGGAAGAGTGCCAGGATTATGCCACAGTAAAGAGCAGCATATTGCGCTCGTTTCAGTTAACCCCAGAAGCTTATAGGAAGCGCTTCAGAGAGATGATCAAAGTTGGAGCGTGTACGTTTGCTGAGACAGCAAGGGATCTGGAAAGACGATTCCAGAAGTGGATTGAGGCTGCTGGAGTTGGATCTTACGCCGACCTGAAGCAACTGATGGTCATGGAGAAGTTCTTGGAGATGATGCATCCCGGAACAAAGTTCAAGATCCAAGAAGCAGGGATAAAGGAGGTGAAAGATGCCGCAGATAGGGCAGATATGATTACTGAAGCATATAAGAGCTTGAGGGAGAACAGAGTGAAAAGCGAGGCGAGACGCAGCAATAGCAGACCCAGTGGAGTCTGGGGAGGAAGAAGTTTTGGGGGGCAGACAAGCAGACTAGCTAGTTTTAAGCCCCAGGAAGGAAAGTTGCCGAGTCCGCCTGCTGGAGGTAAGCAGGAAAATAAAAATGTGCAAAGGAGACAAGAGTCCAATGAAGCTCCACAGAGTATGAGTAGTACATCTGGCCCGAGGAACTCCAATACGAGTGGGCAGAGTCAGAGCCACTCGGGGGCGTATAGGAGAGATTTCTCCCAAATGAGATGCTACAAGTGCAACAGATCAGGTCACATGATGCGACATTGTCGGCAGGGCAAGAGAGTCGTGACCCTGACGACATGTGATCCCCGGAAGAAGTACGTTGATGTACAACAAGACAAACCACAGAAGGTAGATTTGATGAACGAGCGGTATAGGCCGTTCATTAGTAAAGGTTGGGTCGGCATAGAAGGTCAACCCGAGGTGGAGGTTAGTATCCTCAGGGATACTGGAGCCAATCAGAGCTTGATTCTGAGAGGCCTAATAAGAAATGATCGACTGTTAGCTGGCAGTAGGAGGATAAAGGTTCATGGGTTGTTGTCTAAGAGTGACATGCCCGTGTGTGCTGTCCAGTTGAAGTCAGATTATTTGTCGGCGGAGGTGATGTTGGGAGTGTGCCCCAACATACCTGTTCCAGGAGTCCAAGTGATCCTGGGGAACGACTTGTGTGGGTCCAAGGTGTTGCCAGAGCTGATAGTAAAAGCTGTGCCGGAGGTGAACCAGAAGGACCGCGGTACAAGTGGAACGCCGGACAAGATAGATCTAGCCAGCATCCTTGAAGATGAGGCAGAGGACAGTCAAGTCATCGTATACCCGGCCTGTGTAGTGACAGAGTCGGACGTAGCCGCCGAGGAAGACATTGGAGATGATATGGCAGTGTCGACTCCACCAAGGGAGGAGGTCAACATGGACATGTCTGGGCTGTTCGACGAAGATCGAGCTCAGAAGAATGAGGATTCGAGGAGACAGGAAGTGAAAATGACCCTACCTGAAAAGTTCAGCGTGAACCGAGCGGACCTGATTAGGGCTCAGAAAGAGGAGTTTATAGATCTAATCAGGGAGGCAAAAGGGGGAAATTCATGTCCGGAGTCCCCCGTGTATTGCTACTTGGACGATGATGTACTAATGAGGAAACGGCGACCGGACAAAGCTGGCGCAGATAAGGTATGGTTGGAGAAGCACCAAGTGTTAGTGCCGAAGGAGTTTAGGGCGGCTGTGTTAGAACTAGCCCACTCCGTAGATATGGCAGGGCATTTAGGGGTGAAGAAGACCTTAAATAAGGTGCAGGAGCACTTCTACTGGCCGAACGTGTGGAAGGAGGTAAAGAAATATTGTAGGACATGTTTGGCGTGCCAACGTGCAGGTAAGCCGGCTCCGGCTATACCAAAGGCACCCTTAAAGCCCATACCGGCATTTGGCGAGCCTTTTGAGAGAGTCTTGATAGACTGTGTAGGTCCGTTGCCGAGGACCAGAAAAGGCCACGAGTACTTACTGACCATAATGTGCACGGCCACCCGTTTCCCTGAAGCAATCCCCCTGAGAAGAGTGACGTCGAGAGCCGTTCTGGATAGACTACAGAACTACATTGCGTGGGTAGGAATGCCCAAGGTTATCCAGACGGACCAGGGGAGTGTCTTCCAGTCGAAGTTGTTTAGGGAAACTGTGAAAGGATGGAGAATAGAGCAAGTGCGCTCGTCACCGTATCACCCTCAGTCGCAGGGAGCATTGGAGCGTTTCCATGGAACGCTAAAGAGCTTGTTGAGGATATACTGCGCTGAGGAAGGGAGCAGTTGGGACGAGGCATTACCATCCGTGTTGTTCGCCATCAGGGATGCGGTAGTAGAATCACTCGGATTCACCCCATTTCAACTGGTGTACGGACACTCCGTGAGGAGCCCAGTGGGCGCGCTGAAGGAGCAGCTCACCGTGGATAGGCCTAAGGTGGACGTGGGAGGACTTTGAAGACTTTTAGAGAGCGACTCTCTAGGGCCAGAGATTTGGCCAAGGAAAATTTGAGGACATCCCAGGCAGAGATGGTAAGGTACCACGACAGGAAGGCGAAGGGCAGGAAATTTCAAGAAGGAGATCAGGTGTTAGTCCTGCTACCGGTAAAAGGAAGTATATACGAGTCGAGATTTTGTGGACGATATACCATCCAGAAGGCATTAGGGGATGTGAATTATGTAATCCACATGCCAGATCGTCCGAGGAAGTCACAGGTTTGCCACGTGAACATGATAAAGAGGTACTATGACAGAGATAAGCCTCTAGGCGATGAAGAACAGATGGAAACCCCATTGCAGGCGACTGTGCTGTGTGGAGGAGACGGCAAAGGGATAGAAGAGGAGAACTGTACGTTAGAGAGGGCCGATGGCGCGAAGATATCAAATACAGAAAGCCTGGCTAAGATAGGTGAGCGTCTGGGTCATTTGGAGGATGACCAACGCCAGGAGCTAGTGGAGATCCTACGGAGGAATAAGTCGTTATTCACGGACGTGCCTAGAAGACACCGCGGAACGGTGCACGAAGTGAATGTAGGGAGTGCTGAGCCCATCAAGCAGCACCCTTACAGAGTTAACCCGGAGAAAGCAGCGGCAATGAGAGCAGAAGCGAAGTATCCGCTAGATAACGACTTGGCAGAGGTTAGCGACAGTGACTGGAGCTCGCCGTGCCTCCTCGTGAAGAAGAGTGACGGCACGTACCGGTTCTGTACCGATTATAGGAAAGTGAATGCACTCACGGTCGCTGACTCGTTTCCGATACCGCGCATTGACGATTGCATAGATCGGATTGGGAGTGCACGGTATGTCTCGAAGATAGACCTGTTGAATGGATACTACCAGATTCCCCTGTCTGAGGAGGCCAAGAGGATCTCAGCGTTCGTGACACCCGACGGCTTGTACCAATATAAAGTGGTGCCGTTCGGAATGAAGAATAGTGGTAGTTGTTTTCAACGAGTAATGAATCAGGTATTACAAGGCGTGACCGGATGTGCAGTGTACATCGATGATATTGTGGTGTTCGCTGATTCCTGGAAGGATCACGTGGATCGACTTTTAGATTTGTTCGATCGGTTGGAGAAGGCCAACATGACGATCAACTTGGCAAAAAGCGAGTTCGGGAGAGCCCGCCTGGAGTACCTTGGATACATAGTAGGGCAAGGCGAGGTTGCTCCGGTAAGAACAAAGGTGGAGGCCATTGACAATTTCCCGGTGCCCAGGAGTAAGAAAGAATTGTTGAGATACCTCGGTATGATTGGGTATTACCGGAAGTTCTGTGAAAATTTCTCCACCATAGCCGCTCCTATGACGAGTTTGCTATCAAAGAGCAAGAAGTGGGAGTGGAATGGAACAGCACAAAAAGCGTTTGAGAAGACCAAAAGACTGTTAACTGAGGCACCTGTACTAGTGTCGCCAGATTTTGAAGCGCCGTTTACGTTATTTGTAGATGCCAGTGATATAGGGGCCGGAGCTGTACTGACGCAGCAGAATGATGGAATTTACCGCCCCGTGTCCTTCTTCTCGAAGAAGTTCGTTAAGCGCCAGAGGTCGTACAGTACAGTCGAGAAAGAGACTTTGGACCTGGTGATAGCATTGAAACATTTTGAAGTGTATGTGAGTGGGGGGGGGGGAACACCCAGTGACGGTGTATACAGACCATAATCCCCTAGTTTTCCTGAAGAAAATGAAGCATGCAAACCAGAGATTAACCAGATGGTTTTTATCGCTCCAAGAGTATGACCTGGTGATAACGAACATAAGAGGGCGAGACAATGTAGTGGCTGATGCGTTATCTCGAGCCTAGCCACTAGAATAACTCTCAAAAATAAGGGGAGGTTAGTGTTATGATCTCAGCCTACAGGAGAAACGAGTCTTCCCTCCTTGAGAGTTATTCATCAAGCCTGACCTGATTAGAAGGTCTAGCAAATATTGAGGTGATAACGCATATGTAAAATAGTTGCTTGGATATGTATAACAGTTTGAGATTATGGGCAATGAAGGAGAAAACAGATAAATGACTGGCTAGGAGAGGTGGACATTTTGCTGGAGGCGTGAGGCTCGCTTCCGGAGAACCTTGACCTCACTTGAATGCCAGACATCGCAGGGAAAAGCCGCGCTCTGTTTGAGCTCCCGCCAGAAGGGAACCCCTAGTGATATATCTCGAAGAGAAGAGAAGTGTGTAGACGTGCCAGCTGTGGAACCGAGCTGGGAACGTTGTGGTCTCAAGTCCTGGTCGACGAAGTGTTTATTAAATCGCCCAGAGGCATTATTGTGGGCCGTGGAAGCGCCGTGACCAGACGCCGTCAGAGGGAGAAGCGCCCTCGACCAGTTAATCTGTGGTAAGCACGATATACGCCAGTTCATAGTGATTGCTTGTAGTTGGTCGTGTGCCCAGCGACAGTAGCGATGTTTATTTATAAGTTAGAGATGTTTTAATAAGGCAGAAAGCCTGAAGTAGGAGAGTGAAGAGGGAGGAACACGGAGCGACGTCCGTCCCCTCTGAGCTCTGACAGACGACTGAGGGAGCCCGGCTCCTGACGGAGGAAGACCCTCCCAGGGAGTGAGGACCGCCGCCAGGCGAGGTGGAGTATGAACCCGCCCAAAACGGGGGAGTCCACTCTCACTGTATGTAGAGGACAGATAGAGGTTGGAGACAAACATATTGTGTGATTATTTTTGTTTATGTGTTAAAGGGGAAACATTTTATTGGAGTGTCGATGGGTTGCAGGTTTGTCTTTGGGGAAGAAGTTGCTGAGGACTTCGAAGCCAGCCTAGATGAGGTAATTGATGAGACTCCAAGGTAGTGAAGCAGAGGACCTCGAGCTGGGAGGAGAAGCAGTGAAGAGGAGTGTCACATGCTTCTGTAGAGGTGGAGAAGCACCATAGTTGCTCGAGGAAACTTCATGGTGTAGCAGCCAAGAGAGCTGTGTGGAGAAACCTAGCAGAAGGGTGAAGCACCGTAGTTGCTCAAGGAAACTTCATGATAGCAGCCTGGAGGAGCTGCAGAGGATCCTGGTAGTGAAGCCCGGAAGAACCTGAAGATATCAGGGTAGTGAACTTCCAGAGGTGGAAGGGAGGTTCTGGTGGATTACTTATAGGGAGTTGATAGTGTTTGGTTGTCATTAGCGTGCAAGACGCAGTGAGAGGTGAGTGACTGTTTGCATTCTTATGTCAAGGAGTGTTTTATACTGAAGTTTAGAGTTACAGTCGTAGGCTGGATTACCTACAGATGTATGCGTTCCAGGACTGACAGTGATCGATTGATCATTGTTGTGTATCAATGAACATTTATACTGATATATGTTATTGCATTCAAATGCTGATTTTCTATATATATATTATCTTGCTGATGGTGCAACAGTGTATGTAGACTTGATCAACTTGAGGAGGTTGATAGAATCAGGTGGTGAACCAGGAGATAGGATACCACTTGATAAGCTGATGGTAGAGTTCTGGTGGTGTTGGAGTGCAACCTGATTGTAATATTATAGAGTATAGGATTCATGATTATTATATGTGTGTATGTATCGTGTATGTGCTTTGTCCAGTAAATGTATCCCAATTTGCAGGTGTTTGCCCTTGCCCTAGTGAGGCTTCCCAGGAGGTAGTAAAGAAGGAGAGAGAGAAAGAACCAAGAACCACTGCTGTGGACAGATGATTGATTGATAAAGATTAAGCCACCCAAGAGGTGGCACGGGCATGAATAGCCCGTAAGTGGTACAATTTTTTTTTTTTTTTTTTTTTTCCCCAGTATTCTGAGGTTGCATTTAACCATCAAGCTGTTATCGTGGGGGAGGATACTGCTTCACAGTCTTTATGAGGGTGTCCAGCTGCTGGACACCTTTGTTGATCAGGAGAGTGGCTGTGTTGATGGCTTCAGGGTGGCCACTGCATGATTTAGGAACTCTTAAAGCTCTTCTAAGGTCATTGGTTGCTTCACATTCCAGAAGATAGTGAAGTAATGGCTTTTCTGTGACAGTTTGGCAGAAGATGCACTCTCTCTGTCGCGGTTCACCAATCTCCCAGTTGCATCTGTAACCTAGACGTAGTCTATATAGCCTAACTGCTATTTCCCTGTGGATTCCTTTTGGGATATTTAACCTTTCTAATTTGGTTGCCTGAAGATACCATGTTGCAGATGGCGAACCTTCAGCTATTCTCTGGTGTAGGTAGGCTTTGTTGAGATGTGAGAGTTTTTTGGTGATGATGTTTTTTATGTTCTCTAGGCTGGGTTGAATTGTTTTATGTATCACTGGATGACGAGTTGCCAATTTAGCAATTTCATCAGCTTTTTCATTTAATGGGATTCCAATATGGGATGGGATCCAGTTTAAAGTTATGTTGAGGCCTTTGCCTTTAGCGACTGCTCCTTGATACAAAATGGTGGTAATTATTTCCACATTATCTTTCCACTGTTTTTGTCCTAGTATTTGAAGTGCAGCTTTTGAGTCTGTGTGTATGATTGCATTTTGAGTGTTTTGTGCAATCACATATGCGAATGCCTGTTGTATGGCGAACAGCTCAGTTTGGGTTGATGATACCAGTCCTCCCAGTCTCCAATATGCCTGAACGCTGGTCGTGCAAAGAGCAGCGCCAGCACTCTCATTTTCTGTGTCCACCGATCCGTCTGTGAAGATGTGGGTGGCTCCTGCTACTGCTATGCTATACATTTGCTCTTCTATTATGCGCCTTAGGATTGTCGGATCATAGGCAGCTTTTTTAATTGGGAGACTTTCTATTACTATTTTGAAAGTAGGCTCTTCCCACGGCGCGGAAGGAGTGTAATTTGGGTGTGGATGATCACCCTCTCTATCAAGAATCATGTTTTTTAAATGTAGTCTGTTTAGGACTTTTCCTGCTCTTGCAACCCAAGAGTTTCCATTGTTTTGGCCTAGTCCAACCACCAAGGCCTGCCGTACTGGGATTGGATCAGAAGAAATAATTATCTTACTGATAATTGTAGCTGTCCTTTGTGATATTCTTTCTTGTAGAGAGGGCAAACCCGTCTCCAGTCTAAGAGTTTCAAGCCTGGTCCACATGGGGGCTCCCAGTGCAGCTCTCATAGCATTGTTTTGGGCAACTTCAAGCTTTTTCCACTGTTGGTGTGATAGATTTGTGAGTGCAGGTGCGGCATAATCGATCACTGATCTGACTGCCTGTACATAATATGTGCGAAGGACTTGCAGATTGGCTCCTCCAGAAAGGGAGGTTAGCGACCTGAGGATTGCCGTCCGGGCCGCAGTTCGCTCTCTCAAGTATGTGACCTCAGCATTCAAATTCATGTGTGTCCAGGATGATTCCTAGATACTGATAGGTGCTGTGGACAGGGTAGAAGGTAATACTAATAAGTCAAAGGGGGATTGAGGAGATCATATCACCTAAAGAAAGAGTGTGCACGTTGTCACGTGCACACACCCACTCGAGCCGCCACAGCGGCTCGAGTGGGTGTGTGCACGTGACAACGAGGCTAAGTGTTAGAGCCGCATCCCCTAAACGTGTGACGTTGAGCCCCTCTCCAAGGGCCAGAAGCGCCTAGTGTGATCTCCTAGCGAGGTATAAGCACTCTACCGAGTTGTGGGTTGGGTTGTCTGCAAAGGAGGAACAACGACGACAACACCAACCAACCCACAGTCTATAATAGTATCCAGCGTAGATGACTAAATTAATTCCCCAAATTAGAAATCTTTCATATGAATTGATTGATTGATGAAGATTAAGGCACCCAAGAGGTGGCACGGGCATGAATAGCCTGTAATTTTTTTTCATATGAAGAGAGATTAACAAAGCTTAAATTGCATTCACAGGAAAGGCGAAGAGTTAGGGCTGACATGATAGAGGTTTACAAGTAGATGAATGGACATAACAAAGGAGATATTATTAGGGTATTAAAAGTATCAACACAAGACAGAACACGAAACAAAGGGTATAAATTGGATAAGTTTAGATTTAGGAAAGACTTGGGTAAATACTGGTACAGTAAGAACATAAGAACAAAGGTAACTGCAGAAGGCCTATTGGCCCATACGAACCCGCTCCTATGTATAACCACCCAATCCCACTCATATACTTGTCCAACCCGCGCTTGAAACAATCGAGTGACCCCACATCCACCACGTTACGCAGCAATTGGTTCCACAAATCAACAACCCTGTTACTGAACCGGTATTTACCCAAGTCTGTCCTAAATCTAAACTTATCCAATTTATACCCATTGTTTCGTGTTCTGTCTTGTGTTGATATTTTTAATACCCTATTAATATCCCCCCTGTTATGTCCATTCATCCACTTGTAAACCTCTATCATGTCACCCCTAACTCTTCGCCTTTCCAGTGAATGCACTTTAAGCTTTGTTAATCTTTCTTCATATGAAAAATTTCTAATTTGGGGAATTAAGTTAGTCATCCTACGCTGGACACGTTCAAGTGAATTTATATCCATTCTATAATACGGTGACCAAAAGTGAACTGCATAATCTAAATGGGGCCTAACCAGAGCAAGATATAGCTTAAGAACCACACCAGGTGTCTTGTTACTAACACTTCGATTAATAAATCCCAGTGTCCTATTCGCCTTATTACGAACATTAATGCATTGATCCTTTTGTTTTAAATTCTTACTAATCATAACTCTCAGATCCCTTTCGCAATCTGACTTCGCAATTTCAACACCATCTAGCTCGTATCTTGTAACTCTATCATCATTACCTAGCCTCAGAACTTTACATTTATCAGCATTAAACTGCATTTGCCAATCCTTTGACCATTTCAAAACCCTATCAAGATCAACTTGAAGTGATAGGGAGTCGTCCTCCGAATTAATTTCCCTACCGATTTTCGTATCATCTGCAAATTTGCAGATGTTGCTACTCAAACCTAAATCTTCTAAATCATTTATATATATTATATATATTATATATATTATATATATATATAATAATATATATTATATATATAATATATTATATATATATAATCTAAATTATATATATATAGAATCTAAATCATTTATATATATTATAAACAACAAAGTTCCCAGGACAGAGCCCTGAGGTACTCCACTAACAACATTATCCTACTCTGACTTAACCCCTTTATACTAACTCTGTTTCCTTTGGAATAGCCATGCCCTAATCAAACTTAATATAGCACCCCCCAATACAAAGAGCTTCTATTTTTGTAATTAGTCTTTTATGTGGGACTGTATCAAAAGCTTTGCTAAAGTCAAGGTACACAACATCACAATCTACCTTACCTTACCATACTATCAACTGCCTCAACTATGCTGGAATAAAAAGTTAGCAAATTTGTTAAACATGAACGGCCATTTGTAAAACCATGTTGCGACTCATTTATTAATTTATGTTTTTCAAGATGGAGACGAATTGTATTTACAATTATTGATTCAAGTAACTATCCCACAATAGGCGTTAGGCTAATGGGCCGATAGTTTGACGCAAGTGATCTATCTCCTTTCTTAAAAATTGGTACCACATTAGCTACCTTCCATGACTCTTGCACTCTGCCTGACTCTATTGATTTATTAAATATGGTAGACAGTGGCTCGGAAAGCTCCTCTTTGCATTCTTTAAGCACCCTGGCAAACACTTCATCCGGCCCTGGGGATTTGTTTGGTTTTAGTTTTTCTAATTGTTTAACTAAATCCTCCCTGGTAACTGCTAAACTAGTCAAACAGTCCTCATCCCCATCCACATAGACTTGTTCGGCTGGAGGCATATTGTTAAGTTCTTCTTTAGTAAATACAGATATAAAATATTTGTTAAAAATACTACTCATCTCCTTGTCATTACCCGTTATTTGACCTGTCTCAGATTTTAATGGACCTATCCTTTCCCTAGTCTTAGTTCAATATAACTGAAAAAACCCTTTAGAATTTGACTTTGCTTGCTCTGCTATGCGAACTTCATAGTTTCTTTTTGCTTTCCTAAACTTTTTTTAACATTGCTAACCAGTTGTATGAATTCCTGAAATATACAATGTAACAGGGTTGTTGATTTGTGGAACCAATTGCCGCGTAAGGTGGTGAAGGTGGGATCCCTCGATTGTTTTAAGCGCGGGTTGGACAAGTATATGAGTGGGATTGGGTGGTTATAGATAGGAGCTGCCTCGTATGGGCCAATAGGCCTTCTGTGGCCGGAGAATTTGTTGATGTTGCAACAACCTCATCTTGTTAATGAAGCAACGCAGAAAGTGCAAGAGTGTTAATAACAGCAAAAGTCCTCCCAAGACTAAGACCTCGATGATCATCTCTTTAGTCTTCTGAGTGCCGAGTCTGCAGGGAAACAGGGAATGGTCGCTGGAGGTGTCAATGACTGAGAGAGACGTTGATGTGAGCTGCTAACACAGCTCTCTTGGTCATATAGTCCTTAATGGCCCGCCTCACTTCCCCTCCACAAACCACCAGCTGAGGCCTACCCGTAGAATAAAGGTAAATACAGAAGGTATATTCACCCTTGTGTGTGTTTTTAGCGTGAGAGTAGTGGGAAAATGGAATACACTTCAGGAACAGGTTGTGGAAGCAAATACTATTCATAATTTTAAAACCAGGTATGATAGGGAAATGGGACATTGCTGTAAACAACCGATGCTCGAAAGGCGGGATCCAAGAGTCAATGCTCGATCCTGCAGACACAACTAGTTGAGTACAACTAGGTGAGTACACACACACACACTTGCCTTGTGCTTCACCAATAAGTGGTTTAAAAGGGTATTAAAAGTATCAACACAAGACAGAACACAAACCAATGGGTATAAATTGGATAAGTTTAGATTTAGGAAAGACGTGGGTATAATTCTTGTTCGGTAACAAAGTTGTTGATTTATGGCACCAATTATCATGTAACATAATATAAGTAGGATCCCTTGATTGTTTCAAGCATAGGTTAGACATATATATGAGTGGTTATAAATAGGAGCTGCCTCGTATGGGCCAATTGGCCTTCTGCAGTTATCTTTGTTCTTATGTCTCCACCCACATAGATTTCCGGCTGAAGGCATATTGTTAAGTTCCTCTTTAGTAAATACATAAAAAAATATTTATTAAACATACTACTCATCTCTTCATCACTATCTGTTATTTGACCTGTCTCAGTTTTTAATGGACCTATCCTTTCCCTGGTCTTAGTTCGGTATAACTGAAAAAACCCTTTAGGATTTATCTTCGCTTGCTCCGCTATACGAACTTCATAGTTTCTTTTTGCTTTCCTTATCTCTTTTTTTTAACATTTATAATTCGAATTCTTGTTCTAAACTGACTTCCCCATTCTTATTCCTTTTGTACCACGCTCTCTTTACCTATAAGATTCTTCAGATCCTTTGTTATCCACTTTGGGTCATTAGGAACTGCTAATGAGTAAATCTATTCAATTTACATGGTATACTACGTTTCTGGGCTTTGCTTAGAATATTTTTAAATCAGTTATATTTATCCTTTCCTTAATATTTGTTCTATATAACTGAAATAAAACATTAGGATCTGTCTGTGCTTGTCCTGCTATACGAACTTCATAGTTTCTTTTTGCCCTCTTTGCCCTTTGGGGAGCCGGTCGGCCGAGTGGACAGCGCACTGGACTTGTGGTCCTGTGGTCCCGGATTCGATCCCGGGCGCCGGCGAGAAACAATGGGCATCGTTTCTTTCACCCTATGCACCTGTTACCTAGCAGTAAAATAGGTACCTGGGTGTTAGTCAGCTGTCACGGGCTGCTTCCTGGGGGTGGAGGCCTGGTCGAGGACCGGGCCGCGGGGACACTAAAGTCCCGAAATCATCTCAAGATAACCCCAAGATATAACCTCCTTATCTCTTTTCTAACATTTATAACCCATTCAAGAAACAAGAAAACTCCCATTATTTATCCATTTGTACCAAGCTTTCTGTGCCTTCTGTGCTTTGCTTAGAATATTTTTAAATATTTATAAACAACCCTAATTAACTGGGTTTTTGATTTGTGGCACCAGTTACCGCGTAACGTGGTGGAGGTGGGGTCCCTCGATTGTTTCAAGCGCGGGTTGGACATTGTTTCAAGCGCGGGTTTTGAAAAACATAAATTAATAATTGAGTTGCAACATGGTTTTATAAATGGCCGTTCATGTTTAACAAATTCGTTATTTTTATTCTAGTATAGTTGAGGCAGTTAATAGTGGTAAGGATTGTGATGTTGTGTACCTTGACTTTAGCAAAGTCAGTGCCACATGAAACACTGATGAAAATAATAGAGGCTCATGGTATTGGGGGTGCTATATTAACTTGGATTAGGGCATGGCTGTTCCAAAGGAAACAGAGAGTTAGTATAAATGGGGTTAAGTCAGAGTGGGATAATGTTGTTAGTGGAGTACTTCAGGGCTGTGTCTTGGGACCTATGTTATTTTTAATATATATAAATGATTTAGATTTAGGTTTGAGTAGCAACATCTGCAAATTTGCAGATGATACAAAAATCGGTAGGGAAATTAACACGGAAGAAGACTCACTATCACTTCAAGTTGATCTAAATAGGGTTTTGAAATGGTCAAAAGATTGGCAGATGCAGTTTAATGCTGATAAATGTAAAGTTCTGAGGCTAGGTAATGATGATAGAGTTACAAGATACGAGCTAGATGGTGTTGAGATTGCGAAGTCGGATTGCGAAAGGGATCTGGGAATTATGATTAGTAAGAATTTAAAACTATAGGATCAGTGCCTGAATGTTCGTAATAAGGCAAATAGGACACCGGGATTTATTAATCAAAGCGTTAGTAACAAGACACCTGGTGTGGTTCTCCAGCTATATCTTGCTCTGGTTAGGCCCCATTTAGATTATGCAGTTCAGTTTTGGTCACCGTACTATAGAATAGACATAATTTCACTTGAATGTGTCCAGCGTATGATGACTAAGTTAATTCCCCAAATTACAAATCTTTCATATGCAGAAAGATTAACAAAGCTTAAGTTGCATTCACTGGAAAGGCGAAGAGTTAGGGGTGACATGATAAAGGTTTACAAGTGGATGAATGAACATAACAAAGGATATATTAATAGGGCATTAAAAGTATCAACACAAGACGGAACACGAAACGATGGGTATAAATTGGATAAGTTTAGATTTAGGAAAGACTTGGGTAAATACTGGTTCGGTAACAGGGTTGTTGATTTGTGGAACCAATTACCGCGTAACGTGGTGGAGGTGGGGTCCCTCGATTGTTTCAAGCGCGGGTTGGACATGTATATGAGTGGGTATGGGTGGTTATAGATAGGAGCTGCCTCGTATGGGCCAATAGGCCTTCTGCAGTTACCTTTGTTCTTATGTTCTTAAGCTTTGTCAATCTCTCTTCATATGGAAGGTCTCTAATATGAAGGACTAACTTTGTCATGGACGCGTAGTTTTCTGTCAATCAAAGATAGCATACACAAATCACTTCACAGAAACCTTCAATATAGAACAAGTGCATGGACGGATAATATTGGCAAGATTTTCAGTAAAGTAGACTTGAAATATACTATTAAAAACAAAGGGGAAGACCATATCAACACTTTCGGCAGCCTCTTCCATGGGAAGAATCGAGTCCAATGTTAATTATTGAAGGATTACCAGTTAAAAAATCAGCATGTGACTCGTAGAGGATCAAAGTAGCCATAGAACAACAACTGGAAACCATCTCAAGACCAACAACCACTCACATCTCAAGACCAACATCCACTCACATCTCAAGACCAACAACCACTCACATCTCAAGACAAACAACCACTCACATCTCAAGACCTACAACCACTCACATGTCAAGACCAACAACCACTCACATCTTCACAGACGGATCAGTTGATCAAGAAAGAGGTTCTGCTGGGGCAGCAGTTTACACTACCAACCATGAAGCTTACTGGAGCATGAATAGTGGGTGCTCAACATTGCAAACAGAAATATATGCCCTGAAGGAGGCAATAAACTATACAATTGAGAATAATTTACATCATGTCATCATTCTCCCAACTCTTCCCTCCAGGCATTGTTATCCAGCCAGCACAGACATAATATACAACTCGTCACAACTATATCCTGCATTTACCAAAAGAGGCGCACAATCTAGGGCTGTCAATCACCCTAAATTGGATACAAGTCATACGGGCATAGATGGTAATGAAAAGGCAGACTCACTAGCAAAAACTGTCGCTGCTCTGCCTGTACAATATAAGTATTATATTATATTACAGTATTAAGAAGTCCTCGTCTTGGCAAGTTGTGAAAGACAGGGGTCATAAGAAGACCTTGGCAAAACCGACAACTAGAAGCCTACACCTAAGGACTTTTAACGCATTTGACGTATTAGAGGACGAGTGCTGTGTTGAACCTGTTGTTCAACGAGGTGGCAAAGACAAAGTAACGAGGAGCATTGCAGCGCAGGTCCCTCAAACTGCTCGAAAGGAAAAGGGAGAATCGAAGCGAATTTTGGTTGTGGGAGATTCCCAGGTGAGGTATTTAGACAGAACGGTTTGTTCCAGAGATAGGGGGAACAGATTAAGGGTTTGCTATCCGGGAGCTGGAATTGGTGATATTGTTGGAAACATGAATGATATTATGACAGGAAATGGAAACAAACCCATTATTTGTATTAGTGCAGGGGGTAATGATGTTGGGCGAGTTAGGAGTGAGGAACTAATACAGAGATTCAGGACAGCCATTGAATTAGTTAGGAGCAAGGGAGGAATCCCGATCATATGTGGCATTCTTCCAAGAAAGGGAGTGGGAAATGAATGGATGTCAAGGGCACTTGTTGTCAATTGCCGGCTGGAGAGATATTGCAAATCAAATGCAATATCTTTCATAGACAACTGGGACCACTTCTATGGAAGAAATGAAATGTATGCTCGTGATGGGGTGCATCTATCGAGAGCTGGGGTTGTTGCTGTTGCGAACTCGTTGGAAGAAGTGGTTAGAGGTGTTTGTTTGGGTTTAAACTGTTAGTAGATAGAGGTATGGGAATTGATTTGGAGGAAGGAGATAATAAAAGTATGTGTTTGTGGGAGAAAGGAATTGGCAAAATGATCAGGGAAAGAGAAGGGCCTCAAAATAACAATTCTCTTAGGGTATATTACACTAACAGTAGAAGTCTAAGAAATAAAATTAACGAATTAAATGCTCTTGGTTGCACAGAAAAAAATAGATATTATTGCACTTACCGAAACGTGGATGAATGTAGAAGATAGAGAACTATTAGCTGAATATCAAATAAATGGATTTAAACTATTTCACACAGATAGATATATTAGACGAGGAGGGGGAGTAGCCATATATTTTAGGGACAATTTAAATGTAGTCTCAAAGAGGGAATCAAAACTGAGCCACACACAGAAACTATTTGGATAGAATTATACGTAAAATCAAATAATATTATAATAGGAGTTATATATAGGCCACCAAATTTAGACAGAATGGAAGCAAAGCATCTATGGGATGAAATATCTAGGGCATCTAGATCTAACAGTATTTACGTCATGGGTGACTTTAATTTTAGTGGAATAAACTGGTTGAACAAAACAGGGAATAGTGAAGCAGAAGATTTTCTAGAATTAATTGACGATTGCTTTCTTACGCAACACATTAAGGAACCAACACGGGAAAATAATATTTTAGATTTAGTGTTAACTAACAGGGAAACACAAATTAATGACATCGAAATAGGGAGTGAGCTAGGGAACAGTGATCACAAAGAAATCAGATTTAGCATAGAATGGAATAGACCTGTAGGTGAAAATTCTGTTAAAGTGCCAGATTTTCGTAAAGCTGATTTTAATAGCCTAAGAAATTTTATGGGTCAAATTGATTGGAAAGTCTTGGGTATGGGGTGGGGGCCGGTCTTGGAGCGAGACATGAACCCAGCGATAGGTGACGTAAATGAGGATTTCGATGTGGATTCAATATATAACTTATTTAAGAATATTCTAAACAAAGCACAGGAATGTTGTATACCATACAAATTGAATAGATCGAATACTAATGACCCAAAGTGGATAACAAAGAATTTGAAGAACCTTATAGGTAAAAAGAGAGCTTGGTACAAAAGGATTAAAAATGGGGAGGTCACTTTAGAACAGGAATTCGTACAACTGGTTAGAAATGTTAAAAAAGATATAAGGAAAGCAAAAAGAAACTATGAAGTTCGCATAGCAGGGCAAGCAAAGACAAATCCTAAAGGGTTTTTTCAGTTATATCGTACTAAGACTAGGGAAAGGATAGGTCCATTAAAAACTGAGACAGGTCAAATAACAGATAGTGATGAAGAGATGAGTAGTATTTTTAATAAATATTTTGTATCTGTATTTACTAAAGAGGAACTTAACAATATGCCTTCAGCCGAACAAGTCTATGTGGGTGGGGACGAGGACAGGTTAACGAGTTTAGCAGTTACCAGGGAGGATGTTCTTAAACAAATAGTAAAACTCAAACCAAACAAATCCCCAGGGCCGGATGAAGTGTTTGCCAGGGTGCTTAAAGAATGCAAAGAGGAGCTTTGTGACCTACTGTCAACCATATTTAATAATAATAATAATAATAATAATTTTTATTTAGGCAAAGATACATACATAAAGAGATTTTACAAAGTTTGTTGGCTTTATAGATAGAGCTAGTACATACAATGTCTAAAGCCACTATTACGCAAAGCGTTTCGGGCAGGAAAAAACACTACTGACTAAAGCTTAAAACTAATGGGTAAAAAGAAAAAAATGCGTTGAGTACAAATAAAAATAGAGGTAAAAGAGGGGGGAACATTGTTGAAAAAACAGCACAAATACAATTACAAATTATTACAGAAAATTACATTAAAACAGCGTTGATTTGAAAAACAAAAAAAACAAAAAACATACATGGGTTGACAATAGAGGGGTAAGGTAGGTTACAGGGAATTTATTAGGTATAGCTTCGTTTTTAACTTAAACTGGTTGAGAGAGGTACTGTCTTTAACATGGTTGGGAAGGTCATTCCACATTCTGGGCCCCTTGATTTGTAGAGCATTTCTGGTTTGATTAAGTCGTACTCTAGGAATATCAAAACTGTATTTATTTCTGGTGTGGTGCTCATGGGTTCTGTTACAACCTTCTATGAAGCTTTTGAGATCAGGATTGGCATTACAGTTTAGCGTTTTATATATGTATAATACACATGAGAGAATGTGCAGTGACTTAATGTCTAACATATTCAGGGATTTGAGTAGGGGTACCGAGTGATGTCTGGGGGCCAGAATTGGATATTGTCCTAATAGCAGCTTTGTGTTGAGTAATTAGAGGACGTAAGTGATTTTGGGTAGTAGAGCCCCAAGCACAAATACCATAGTTGAGATATGGATAGATAAGGGAGTAATAGAGAGTCACCAGGGCAGGGCGTGGTACATAATATCTGATCTTACAAAGAATGCCCACAGTTTTTGAAACTTTTTTTGATATGTTTAGAATGTGTCCCTGGAAATTCAGCTTGTGGTCAATGAGAATGCCAAGGAATTTGCCATCTAATTTGTTACAAATTTGGGTATTGTTTATTTTGAGATTTATTTGATTAGAGGATTTATTGCCAAACAGAATATAGAAAGTTTTGTCAATGTTAAGGGTGAGTTTGTTGGCAGTTAGCCACAGATGGACTTTATTTAGCTCAGTATTTACTGTGGCATTTAGAGCAAGGGGATCAGAACTGGAGTAAATGAAGGTTGTGTCGTCAGCAAATAGGATTGGTTTGAGGTGTTGGGAGGCATTTGGAAGGTCATTAATGTAGATGAGAAAGAGGAGAGGGCCAAGTATGCTGCCCTGGGGAACACCCATGTTGATGGGTAGGGTGGGAGAAATTGTATTATTCACAGAAACACATTGGAGCCTGTCAGTAAGGTAGGATTTGAGGTATAGTAGGGAGTGTCCTCTGGCACCATAATGATGTAATTTAAGAAGAAGGTTTTGGTGGTTGACAGTATCGAAAGCTTTACGCAGGTCCACAAATAACCCAACAGGGAACTCATTTTTATCAAGAGCTGTATGAATCGAGTTAAGCATACTAATAAGTGCATCGTTAGTGCTTTTTTTGGGCCTGAAGCCATATTGGCAAGGGCTAAGTATATTGAGTTTGGCTAGATACGAGTAAAGCTGCTTATAGATTAGTTTTTCAAAATTTTTTGACAAGTTTGGCAGGATTGATATAGGTCTGTAGTTGTTAACATCTGTGAGATCACCACATCTGGAAGCTCTGGGGTCCGGGGTGGCGGGGCTGCCCTTCCCTCCACCCCATTGAGCAAGGGAGCAGAGTCCTCTCAACCCTCTCCTATGAACATGCTAGCATCCCAGTATAATCAACTCAAGCGAGCTTCCGGTCCCTCACCGGAATTCACTAACTGGACCGAGAATCAGTGGTTCAAAAAGTTGTGGCTAGTCCTCGAGTCACAAAATACTATCATCTTGAGTCTTCTCAACGAGAATCTAGCGAACCGCGCTAATCTCCAACAACAACAACAAGAAATAACCCTCCTCCGCGAGGATATTAGAAACTACAAGGCTAGCCAAGACCAACTACAGCATGATTTGAATGATCTCCATGAGGAAAACAACCTTCGGAAAACTGATGAAGCCTTAAAAAAACAGGAGGAAGCTCTCAGCAAAATGACTGCATGTATCAGTACATTTTCAGCCCAACGTTCCGTCTCCCAGGAGGAACAAGACCAGCAAAAGCTGCTAGACTCTGTTATCGTGTCGTCCCAAGATATACCTGTGGAACATGAAGGTGAAAATTGTGTCGAAATAGCTCAGGATCTCTTAAAAAACAAATTGCAGCTCAGTCTAAACAAAACTGACGTTATTGCTGCCTACAGAGTAGGCAAAAAGAATCCATCAGGTCTAAATCAACGGAAAATTCGCCTGAAGCTGTCTTCCCAGTTCACGAAATCCCATCTAGTCCGGACAGCTGCATCCCAACGTAAGGGATTATACATCAACGAGTGCTTGACCAGGAACAGACAGCAAATCCTCTACCGCCTGCGTCAAATCCGTCAACAAAACCCAGATGCGATTCATCAGTGCTTCGTTAGAGATGGTCTGATAAAGGTGAGAAAAACCGCAGAGGGCAAAATGTTTACAATTACTAGATAAGAAAACCTCAACACTTTCCTCTCCCAATGTGGTTTGTCTCACCTTATCACTCCCAATGAATTAACTTAATTAACCCCCTGTCAACTAGTGGGGCTAGGTATCCTAAGTCTCCTTGGTTCATTTTCTGACTTAATTTTTAACTTACTCTTACCTAGTCATTTACCGAAATTATTTAATTGAGTGTATTAAGTAGTTCTTCAGGTCTTTTTAATTAAACAGTCATTACTGAACTATCTATAGTTATTAATCATTATCTTAAATTTGCCTATGTTTATTATTCAACTTTTCTTTGATTTCATTTATTACCTAGGTTGCCTAGCCTCGCCATGCTCCCTTACTCCATTGACCCCTGGCTTTGCCTGCATCTCAAATTGCAAATTGTTACTTACAGTGTACCTGAGAGTACTCGTAAGCAATCTACCTCATTTTTTCTTTTTTTTTTCATTTTTGCTCAATTTTTTTTTTTTTTTTTTTTTTGTATTGCTTAGTCTTGCTTATATTTTTTGTTTTGTATTTCTTTATCTTGTGTTTTGTATAGTCCATGTTTACATGTTTTTTCTTTAATCTCATTAATTGCCTAGGTTGCCTAGCCTAGCCATACTCCCTTACTCCATTGTACCCCTGTAAGCCCCTTTTGTGTTTGTTTTGTACAGTATTGTGTATATATTTTTCCCTATTTTATAGCTTATTTCTACATATTTCTGATTCTACAATCAGCTTTTTTTATGCAGACAAGTATAGACCCAGAACTTAACCTCTTATCCACTATCTATGACAATAATCACTTTAATGATCTAAATTGCAGATATTTTGCAGCACATGATGTAAACAATGTATTAACTCATAATCACAATATCTCTGTAATCAATTTGAACGTTAGATCCCTAGGTAAACACTTCGATGATGTTAGTGCCTTGATTGAAACTATTGGCAACAAATTCTCTTTTATTATACTTACTGAAACATGGTTGAAAGAGGATACTACTCAACTCTTTAACATGCCTAACTACTCAGCAATTCACAACTGTCGTCAACTTCAGAGAGGTGGTGGCACTGCTCTTTACTACCACCAAGAACTAACATGCTTAAAAGAAATTAGAACTAGAGACTGCTATGGGGAGTATATCTTCGCCAGCTTTAGAGTCAAGGGTGCCGAGTCTGTCCTGTCTGTGGGTGCAGTCTATAGAATTCCCAACACTGATGTGTCTGAATTCAACTCAAACCTTAGAAATCTAATACTTGATAACAGACTGAACAAAAACCACCTAATTATCGCAGGGGACTTTAATATTGACCTCTGCGAGCCAGAACACCCTACTGCTGTTAGCTTCCTCAACTGTATGAATTCCTGCTTCCTCATACCCTTAATCACTAGACCTACTAGAATCACTGATAGCACTGCCACGACTCTTGATCACATCTGGACCAACATAACCTCTCCGCTTACTTCAGGTATAATCACCGATAGCACTACAGACCACTACCCCACATTTCTCTTAACTAACATTAGCAAACCACCTCTAGAAACAAGGGAGTTAAGCTTTAGGCTGCACAATGAAACTGCTATAAACAATTTTATAACTGCTGCTGATAATGTCAACTGGGAGTCCGAGTTAGGTAACATAGGGGACATCAACCTAGCAGCGCAATCTTTTCTACAAACAACTCTTAGCCTTTATAACACCCACTGTCCTAGGCTTACAAAACAAGTCACAAGCAAAAGGCTTAACAATCCTTGGCTTACAAAGGGAATACTGAAATCCATTAACAAAAAACACGACCTTGAGAAGAAGTATAGGTTAGGAATTGTCTCCAAAGAATTCTCAAAGAATTACTCATTATTGCTATCTAAGATAATTAGACGAGCCAAAACTAAATACTACGAAGATAAATTTACTCAAATAAAGAGCAACATTAAACAAACTTGGAGCACAATTTCACAAATATTGGGATCAAAGAAATCTTTAAATAACAAACCGACTCTCCTGTCTAATAACGATGGTCAGCTTTCAGCCTCTGATTCTGCTATTGAGTTCAATAGGTTCTTCTCTTCCATTGGTTCATCCCTTGCAAATGATATTCCATCTTCCAGTACTGACATTAAGGACTATCTTACAGGTAACTATCCACAGTCTCTGTACCTAAAGCCTATTAACTCCACTGACGTCAATGAGATAATCCTTTCCCTTAAAACCAAGTCTGGTGCCCTTGAGGAGATACCAACTTTAATTTACAAAAAGCCTCCAGATCTTTAGCCCCTGCTATTGCTTTGCTCTTCAACAAGTCACTTGAACTCCAAACCTTTCCAGATATTCTAAAAAAAGCGAGAGTAACGCCTGTCCACAAATGTGGTGACCCCACAGATGTTAACAACTACAGACCTATATCAATCCTGCCAAACTTGTCAAAAATTTTTGAAAAACTTATATATAAGCAGCTTTACTCATATCTAGCCAAACTCAATATACTTAGCCCTTGCCAATATGGCTTCAGACCCAAAAAAAGCACTAACGATGCACTTATTAGTATGCTTAACTCGATTCATACAGCTCTTGATAAAAAGGAGTTCCCTGTTGGGTTATTTGTGGACCTGCGTAAAGCTTTTGATACTGTCAACCACCATAACCTTCTTCTTAAATTCCATCATTATGGAGTCAGAGGACACTCCCTACAATACCTCGAGTCCTACCTTACTGACAGGCTCCAATATGTTTCTGTGAATAATACAATTTCTCCCACCCTACCCATCAACATTGGTGTTCCTCAGGGCAGCATACTTGGCCCTCTCCTCTTTCTCATCTACATTAATGACCTTCCAAATGCCTCCCAACACCTCAAACCAATTCTATTTGCTGACGACACAACCTTCATTTACTCCAGTCCTGACCCTCTTGCTCTAAATGCCACAGTAAATACTGAGCTAAATAAAGTCCATCTTTGGCTAACTGCCAACAAACTCACCCTTAACATTGACAAAACTTTTTATATTCTGTTTGGCAATAAATCCTCTAGTCATATAAATCTCAAAATAAACAATACCCAAATTTGTAACAAATTAGATGGCAAATTCCTTGGCATTCTCATTGACCACAAGCTGAATTTCCAGGGACACATTCTAAATATATCAAAAAAAGTTTCAAAAACTGTGGGCATTCTTTCTAAGATCAGATATTATGTACCACGCCCTGCCCTGGTGACTCTCTATTACTCCCTTATCTATCCTTATCTCAACTATGGTATTTGTGCTTGGGGTTCTACTACCCAAAATCACTTACGTCCTCTAATTACCCAACACAAAGCTGCTATTAGAACAATATCCAACTCTGGCCCCAGACATCACTCGGTACCCCTACTCAAATCTCTGAATATGTTAGATATTAAGTCACTGCACATTCTCTCATGTGTATTATACATATATAAAACGCTAAACTATAATGCCAATCCTGATCTTAAAAGCTTCATAGAAGGTTGTAACAGAACCCATGAGCACCACACCAGAAATAAATACAGTTTTGATATTCCTAGAGTACGTCTTAATCAAACTAGAAATGCTCTGCAAATCAAGGGGCCCAGAATGTGGAATGACCTTCCCAACCATGTTAAAGACTGTACCTCTCTCAACCAGTTTAAGATAAAAACTAAACACTACCTAATAAATTCCCTGTAATCTACCTCACTCCTCTATTGTCAACCCATGTCTGTTATTTTCTTTTCTTCTTTTCTTTTTTTTTTTAATCAACACTGTTTGTCAACCTATTGTATTTGTGCTGCTTTTTCAGTCATGTTCCCCCTTTTTTTATCTTTATTTGTATTTGTTCTCAACACTTTTTATTCTTTATGCTCAATTAGTATTAAGTTCTAGATATTAATGTTTTTCTTGCCCGAAACGCATTGCGTAATAGTGGCTTTAGGCATTGTATGTACTAGCTCTATCTATATATCAATCCATTAATGTAACATCACTTGTATATGTATACCTTACCTGAATAAACATCTGAATCTGAAATCTGAATTTGTGGACAGTCGTTACTCTCGCTTTTTTTTAGAATATCTGGAAAGGTTTGGAGTTCAAGTGACTTGTTGAAGAGCAAAGCAATAGCAGGGGCTAAAGATCTGGAGGCTTTTTTGTAGATTAAAGTTGGTATCTCCTCAAGGGCACCAGACTTGGTTTTAAGGAAAAGGATTATCTCGTTGACGTCAATGGAATTAATAGGCTTTAGGTACAGAGACTGGGGATAGTTCCCTGTAAGATAGTCCTTAATGTCAGTACTGGAAGATGGAATATCATTAGCAAGGGATGAACCAATGGAAGAGAAGAACCTATTGAACTCAATAGCAGAATCAGAGGCTGAAAGCTGACCATCGTTATTAGACAGGAGAGTCGGTTTGTTATTTAAAGACTTCTTTGATCCCAATATTTGTGAAATTGTTCTCCATGTTTGTTTAATGTTGCTCTTTATTTGGGTAAATTTATCTTCGTAGTATTTAGTTTTGGCTCGTCTAATTATCTTAGATAGCAATAATGAGTAATTCTTTGAGAATTCTTTGGAGACAATTCCTAACCTATACTTTTTCTCAAGGTCATGTTTTTATTAATAGATTTAAGTATTCCCTTTGTAAGCCAGGGATTGTTAAGCCTTTTGGTTGTGACTTGTTTTGTAAGCATAGGACAGTGGGTATTATAAAGGCTAAGAGTTTTTTGAAGAAAAGATTGAACTGCTAGGTTGATGTCCTCTATGTTACCTAACTCGGACTCCCAGTTGACATTATCAGTAGCAGTTATAAAATTGTCTATAGCAGTTTCATTGTGTAGTCTAAAACGTATCTCTCTTGACTCAAGTGGTGGTTTGCTAATGTTAGTTAAGAGAAATGTGGGGTAATGGTCTGTAGTGCTATCGGTGATTATACCTGAAGTAAGCGGAGAGGTTATATTTGTCCAGATGTGATCTAGAGTCGTGGCAGTGCTATCAGTGATTCTAGTAGGTCTAGTGATTAAGGGTATGAGGAAGCAGGAATTCATACAGTTGAGGAAGCTAACAGCAGTAGGGTGTTCTGGCTCGCAGAGGTCAATATAAAAGTCCCCTGCGATAATTAGGTGGTTTTTGTTCAGTCTGTTATCAAGTATTAGATTTCTAAGGTTTGAGTTGAATTCGGACACATCAGTGTTAGGAATTCTATAAACTGCACCCACAGACAGGATAGACTCGGCACCCTTGACTCTGAAGCTGGCGAAGATATACTCCCCATAGCAGTCTCTAGTTCTAATTTCTTTTAAGCATGTTAGTTCTTGGTGGTAGTAAAGAGCAGTGCCACCACCTCTCTGAAGTTGACGACAGTTGTGGATTGCTGAGTAGTTAGGCATGTTAAAGAGTTGAGTAGTATCATCTTTCAACCATGTTTCAGTAAGTATAATAAAAGAGAATTTGTTGTCAATAGCTTCAATCAAGGCACTAACATCATCGAAGTGTTTACCTAGGGATCTAACGTTCAAATTGATTACAGAGATATTGTGACTATGAGTTAATACATTGTTTACATCATGTGCTGCAAAATATCTGCAATTTAGATCATTAAAGTGATTATTGTCATAGATAGTGGATAAGAGGTTAAGTTCTGGGTCTATACTTGACTGCATAAAAAAGCTGATTGCAGGAAAAACAAGAAAAACAAAAAGAAATTAATGTACACAATACTGTACCAAACAAACACAAAAGGGGCTTACAGGGGTACAATGGAGTATGGGAGTATGGCTAGGCTAGGAAACCTAGGTAATGAATGAGGTTAAAGAAAAAAACATATAAACATGGACTATACAAAACACAAGATATAGATATACAAAACAAAAATATAAACAAGACTAAGCAATACCAAAAAAATTGAGCAAAAATGAAAAATGAGGTAGATTGCTTACAGGTACTCTCAGGTACACTGTAAGTAACAATAGACAGAAAATATATATCAATATAGAAAAGAATGTCACAATACAATAAGATAAGCAATTACATGAACAGATGAAAAACAAATCTGCTGTAAAATAGGAAGTAATTATAGCAAAACACAATATAATAATATAACAATACAATAAGAGCTTACAAAGTATTGAGTCTGCTAAATTAGAGAATAATTATGGCAAGACACAACAATAAATGCAAGCAAACACGGAAGTGAAACAATTAGAGGTAGAATTAAGGTCACTAGATAGCCATGGAGGATACACAGGTTTGGCGGAGAGAACAAAAAATCAGTAGAGACTGTCAAGATGAATATATAAAAAAAATTGACAAATGATAATTGTAAAGCAAAATAATCTTAAAGATAATAAATTTTATTAAGCTTAGTTTTAACTTATAATTAGTATGAACTTAATTAAAAGAACAAAAATGAGATCAATAATTGATTTCAATAAATGACATAGATCAATACAAATTAATTTAAAATATAAATGGAATAGGGTAAGATTAGATTTAAGAGTAAAATTTTACAATGAAACTGAGGTAGATGCTTGCATAAGTGCATGGAGACTTGATGGATTATTTAGGAAGTTATATGAATAGGAGAACATCAGGTAAATGGTAAGGCAGAGACAGCACCTTAGACAAAGTTAGATTAAGTTAGGTTAGGCTCAGGCACTGAAAGAGTTATTTTAAGTACTGGCATTGGTCGGGTTCAGGTTTTCAGATATACCACAATCACTTAAGAAGGCCAGGAGTTGTTGGTCACATTTTATTTCATATCTTTTTCCTGTAGCTTCTTTCTTCGCAAATATCGTACCATTCCTTGTGTAGCACTGCTTGATAAGACCAGGGTTTTGTTTGCGAATTTGGCGCAGCCTGTAGAGGAGGGATCCACGCTGCTTTGTAAGACACTCATTTATATAGAGGTTGGTTTTTTGCTGAGCAGCTGTTTGTATGAGGTCAAACTTCGCAGAGGGATTTGCAAGTTTGATGAGCATTCTCCTGTTACGGGGATTGTTTTTATCTATCCTAACAGCCGATTTGATTTGAACATTGACACTGATCTTTGAATTAATTAGGGTGTTGGCTATGTTACAGCAATCCTCACCTTGTTGTTCAACAGGTAGATCAGTAGAGCTAATTATCAGGGAGTCATGAAGTTGTTGTTGCTCTTGGTCATCTTTGGAAGCCGCCTGGTGAGTCTGAAGGAGATTGATCTGTTTTTCCAGCTTTTTAAGGAGGTCACTTTGAGCTGTGAGGGTTTCTTCAGCCTGAATCTTACGTATTTGATCCATTGCATCATTTGCAACAGTTTGTATGTTGAGAATTTCTTGGTTGTTGTTCATCGACGATTCAAGGAGGCGGTCTATGGTATGTTGTTGTCGGGTGACTGTGTCTTGGAGGGCCAAAATAGCTTCTGATTGCATTTTCACAAGGTTGTGCATTTTCTGGAGCCATGGATTACTTCGGAGAGGTTTGAAGTTTATACAGGGAGCCATAGATTGAGTGAATTCTAAAGCTAGAGATCCGAGGTGAGTTGAAGGGGGGGGAGTGAGGAGGGGGAGCGGATGCTGTGTTTACAAACATCGGCGAGGGTTGCGGCGTTGCCAGTGTTTCATTCAGAACTCTAGGAGTAATGGAACCAGAGCGAGAGGCACCCCTACCTTGCTTGTTGTTATGTTTGGGCATGTTTTCGACGAATAGATTCTTGGTAGCGTTTCTAAAGGTAGATACTTGGTGAATTATAGTAGGGATGACTAGCGTATAGGGAACACTTGGCAGGAGGGTCGTAGAAAGGCAGGCGAAAATTGGTTAATTTTGGTTGATTACTGTTGAGGTTCACTGTGAGTTATGTCATATTAAGTCTCCATGCACTTAACTCGTGCTAGGCAGCAGTTAGGCCATGCAACGTTGAGTGGAGACGAAATTAAACACGAAATTTCAGCAGCTGTGACGGAGCCGGTACCACCGCCAGCGTTTCCCGCCGTTCCAGTGAATCAATAATAAATCAATAGAGTCAGGCAGAGTGCCAGAGTTTTGGAAAGTTGCTAATGTGATACCAGTTTTTAAGAAAGGAGATAGATCACTTGCGTCTAACTATCGACTAATTAGCCTAACGTCTATTGTGGGAAAGTTACTCGAATCTATAATAGCAAATAAAATTCATCTTCATCTTGAAAAACATAAATTAATAATTGAGTCGCAACATGGTTTTATATATGGCCGTTCGTGTTTAACAAATCTTTTTATTCTAGCATTGTTGAGGCAGTTGATAGTGGTAAGGATTGCGATGTTGTGTACCTTGAAATTAGCAAAGCTTTTGATACAGTGCCACATGAAAGACTAATTAAAAAGTCAGGTGCTGTCACAGTGAGAGGTTGTGTTAGCTGGAGCTCTGGAGTAACATTATTATTGCAATAATGGAAGGATTAGTTAATGATTTGGTGAGTTTGGTTGGAGCTCTGAGAGCAGAGATGGATTCCCTGCGGGAGGAGGTACGACGGCTGAGACTTTGAGAGGAAACGAAGGAGGAGACCAGTGTTGACGAGACCTCATCGTGGAGAGTAGTGAAAGACAGGGGTCTTAAGAAGACCTTGACAAGGCCGCCTACAGACGCCCTAAGGACAGCAAATTCATTTGCCGTGTTGGAGGACGAGTGCTGTAGTGCGCCTGCAGCGAGGAAATCATCGAGGAACGGCGGAGCGCAGGCCCCTCAGGCTGCTCAGAAAGTTAGGGTGGTACCGAAGCGAATTTTGGTTGTGGGAGATTCCCAGGTGAGGTATTTAGACAGAACGTTTTGTGCCAAAGATAGGGGGAACAGATTAAGGGTTTGCTATCCGGGAGCTGGAATTGGTGATATTGTTGAAAACATGAATGATATTATGACGGGAAATGGGAACAAACCCATTATTTGTATTAGTGCAGGGGGTAATGATGTTGGGCGAGTTAGGAGTGAGGAACTAATACAGAGATTTAGGACAGCAATTGAATTAGTTAGGAGCAAGGGAGGAATCCCGATCATATGTGGCATTCTTCCAAGAAAGGGAGTGGGAAATGAATGGATGTCGAGGGCACTTGGTGTCAATTGCCGGCTGGAAAGATATTGCAAATCAAATGCAATATCTTTCATAGACAACTGGGAACGCATCTATGGAAGAAATGAAAAGTATGCTCGTGATGGGGTGCATCTATCGAGGGCTGGGGTTGTTGCTGTTGCGAACTCGTTGGAACCAGTAGTTAGAGGTGTTTGTTTGGGTTTAAACGGTTAGTAGATAGTGGTATGGGAATTGATTTGGAGGAAGGAGGTAATAAAAGTATGTGTTCGTGGGAGAAAAGAATTGGCAAAATGATCAGGGAAAGAAAAGGGCCTCAAAATAACAATTCACTTAGGATATATTACACTAACAGTAGAAGTCTAAGAAATAAAATTAATGAATTAAATGCTCTTGTCTGCACAGAAAAAATAGATATTATTGCACTTACCGAAACGTGGCTGAACGTAGAAAATAGAGAACTATTAGCTGAATATCAGATAAATGGATTTAAACTATTTCAAACAGATAGATATATTAGACGAGGAGGGGGAGTAGCCATATATGTTAGGGACAATTTGAAATGTAGTCTCAAAGAGGGAATCAAAACTGAGCCACACACAGAAACTATTTGGATAGAATTAAACGAAAAAGCAAATAATATTATAATAGGAGTTATATATAGGCCACCAAATTTAGACAGAATGGAAGCAAATCATCTATGGAATGAAATATCTAGAGCATCTAGATCTAACAGTATTTATGTCATGGGTGACTTTAATTTTAGTGGAATAAACTGGGTGAACAAAACAGGGAATAGTGAAGCAGAAGATTTTGTCCTCGCCTGGAGCTGTATTTTTAGTTTTCTTTGTAGCACTTCTGAGTTCTTTTAGATTGGAAGGTTGGTGTAGTTCGTCAGGTAAGGCTAAAGCATCATCTATTTTTTTCCATCTTGCTGCTTGATGTCTTTGTTGGTGAGTTGCATGAGGAAGTTGAGTGGAACTGGCTCTTGAAGCAAATAGATTTGCTAGCCTTTCTGCTTCCTGCTCTGGATGAACATGGTGCGGCGGAGCAGGAGACGATTTTCCTTTGGCCTTGTTGATCTGCCTCTAGATGTCGCCCAAGGACGTATGCTGATTTAGCTTGGCACACAACTCGAGCCATTTTTCTTCTTGGATTTTTGCTGTTTCTTCGTGCACATGATCTCGGACAGCTCTAAGAAGTCCTAGATTAGCTTCGGTTCTATCTCTTCTGAAATTCTTTCGTGTACGATTTAGTCTGTTATGTAGCTCTTTGATCCTATCACAGTAATACCAATGGTCCTTGTGTTGTTGGGTGATTTTTTTCCTCTTGGGGATGGCGTGATTTGCTGCTCTATGTATTGCATTTACTAAATCTTTTTCCATTTCTTCGGTGTTGTCAGGAGGAGTGTAGTTTTGGTGCCAAGTTTCGAGAGCTTCCTAAAACTTCGTCCAATCTGCTTTGATAAAGTCCCATCCGGGCTCGGGAGCTGGAGGTCTAGGAGGTAGTGCTATATTAATAACTGTTTTTGTGGCAAAGTGGTCACTAGTCAGAACATGATCCACTGACCAATGACACAACTCATAAACACTGGTGGAAACAAACGTGAGATCCAACTTTCCCCCACCAGTGTGGGTTGGTTCCGTCGAAATAAGCAGACTGATTTCTGGCACTTCATCCAAAAGATGTTCAATATGTCTTCCGTTGGCGTTGGTTCTTGGTGAATCAAGAAGTAATTCACTATGAGCGTTAAAGTCACCAGAGATGATAGTAGGTGTAGTGACTGCTATTTCAAAGATTGTTGAGAGATCCATGTCATGTTCTCTCTGGTTCTTGTATACATTGAAAATGGACAGCGTTGAGTTCCTCATAGTGAGCTTAACTCCCATAATTTCAACGTTCTCGCCACAGTTGGGCAGGTCTGTGATTGCCGTGGCATTGATATGATTTCTTACTAGAATTGAAATGCCTCTGGTGCCACCTTGTGCCATAGGGCAGTGGAATCCTTGATATTCTGGAATATTGATGAATCTACCAGTCCTGGTGAGTGTTTCTTGGAGTAGAACAATATCAATGCTACCCTTGAGAAGCACTGCTCTGAGTGTTTGTGCTTTGCTTTTGAATCCTTGAATATTCCATTGTATAATTTTGAGATTGTCCATTTTTCCGTTTCTAGTGGAATCATTAAGTCCATGGTTTTTATAGTACTGATTTTCCCGACCGTTTGTGTCTTCTTGGCTAGAGTGGAGACTTCCTTCTTCGCGGGTGAGGAGACTCCTGGTTGGGCCGAAGCGCCCCTGCTACATCCAGCCACTTAGGCACCCGATGATGCAGGGATCATCATTCCTGCCTAGAATTCTTTTTACCCTTTCTGGACATCGTTTGATCCAGGCGTGATGTGTATCCCCGCAGTTCGGGCATTTTGCTTTCGTTTGTCTGCCTTCTTTGTGCAGATTCTTGCATATGTCGGTATTATGGAGCTCGCTACATACACCACATC
Organism: Procambarus clarkii; assembly: GCF_040958095.1. Classification (NCBI taxonomy): domain Eukaryota; kingdom Metazoa; phylum Arthropoda; class Malacostraca; order Decapoda; family Cambaridae; genus Procambarus; species Procambarus clarkii. Next base: position 10,763,594 of record NC_091230.1, on the reverse strand, counting down.
GTTCCGGGCCTCTGCAGCCATCTTTGTGGTGGCCGAAGCGCTGACATCTGTAACAGCGCATGGGTTCTGGGTTGTATAGTCTCAGCCTGAATTGACCATAGATGCCAACACTCAGAGTGTTGATGCGAGGTCCTTTTATTGTTACAAGAACCTGTCTTGTTTCGATATAGCTGTGCTTACATCTTTCCGCCGTTGTGACATTTGGGCGTTCTAGGAGTCTGTTTGCATGAACTTCGACCGGGAAATTTTGAACTATCATTTTGGTGATTTTTTCTTCTAGTTTCAGTTCCACTAGGTGTTCTGTGTTCCTGAGGTTTGTGATTATATCCGGATTAGCTGTGGATATGTTATATCTACCTCTAATGTCGGGCTTGGCTCTAAGATCTGATCCTGGATTATTCTTTTCCAGTGCGGCAATGAAAGCATAAGTGGGACCATCCACTGGTTTTTTGGTCTTGAATATGGTCCTTGGCATTGGTTTGGGTGCTGCTCTTGAGTTCTGGTTGGCTTCTAGTTTGGTTTCTTTGGACGTTTCTTCGGTTCTTCTTCGTTTGTTAGCCTTTCCGTTGCCTACAAGTTGCCACGGTGCTTCGTTTAGGGTTGGTTCGTCTTCAGCAATTTTCCTTGCTCTTGCTACTATATCACTGTGTCCTTCTGACGTTAATAATTCAAGAAGGATGGTTAGGAAAGTCATATCCTGGGGAGACATGGCTACACTGTACTAAAAGAGTAACTGAGGGAGTGACTGTAACTGTGTACTGCTACACTCAGCGACTGAAGTGAAGTGACTGCTAACATGTTGTTAAAGATTTAGCTATTCAGGACGGAGTGTCCATGTAGCACGGGCTATGGTGAGCCCGTAATTGAGTTTGGTGATATACATGATAACCTTTTTCCTGTGATATTTAGGTCTAAGTTTTAAATGGAGGAGAGGACTTCTCCTTTTTCCCTGCTTATTTTGTCGCTTCTGTTTTATTGCACTGGTTTTAATCTTTTTTTATTAACATTATCTTGGTGGCGGATGTAGATGCAGAATGCTCACTAATGAGTCCCATTCCTCAACAGCTTTTCTAATCATTGTAGTCGCGGTGGAATGTGCATCTAATGCAGCTGCTGTCGTTGGATTAATGTTGAGTTTGATGCGCAGGGGTTCAGTAGCTTCACATTCTAGTAAGTAGTGCAATAGCGGCGCCTCTGCCTCAGTTTCACAGATCTTTAACTATTGAGTTCATTACCTCCCAGCAGCACTTGTACCCAAGTCTGAGTCTGTGTATGGCTACTGCAATGTCTCTTGATATCTTTTTGCCAGGCTTGAAAGAGGAGTAACCAGTGGCTTGTTCATACCATATCGCAGTGGATCTTCCTTCCGCTACTTTGGCTCCTGTCATGTTCACAGAAAATGGTACCATCCGTTTTCTATGTGCAGCGGCGGAGACGCCAGAAGGAGGAGGTAAACAATAGAGCGTACAGGACGCCCGCCAAGCTTGGTAGCTACTAGTCATGTAATCATATTAAGTATTAAAGTCAGTAACCAAGTCATGACTTTACATCAACCCTACAACCAAGACTTCCTCAGTAACACACAAACACCACATTGGCGACGAGGATGAACTGTGAACGCAGGTATTTGTTCAGTTTCAAACACAAGGGAGAAGCATGCTGCCTGGAGGAGGAAGAGAAGCTGTGAGCGCCATACCCGATGCTGTATGCTAACCGATGCTGTGTGCTAACCAATGCTGTGTGCTAAACGATGCTGTGTTCTAACCAATGCTGTGTGCTACCCAAGCTGTGTGCTACCCAAGCTGTGCTGAAGAAACTGTACTGAGGAATCTGCCGACGTTGTGTACGAAACGACGCTTTGATGTGTACAAAACCTGATGTTTTGGTTACGAAACGACGCTTCGTGCTACAAAATTCATCACACTGAACTGACTGCTGTACCAACTGCTGTGCCAACTGCTGTGCTGCTGCTGTGAGTAGGAACAACACATGTACACAAGGGCTAGGTAAGAAGTCAGTTGCTGCTATATTGTGCACTGTTGTGAACTTTTGCATTAAAATGCTTGTGTGCTTTGCAAAATTAAAGTAATTACAGTGAATTCTTGACTAACATATACAGTGCAGTAAGTGTTTAATATTCTGAGGAACATTTAAGTGATAAGTTACATTTATTCAGTAAAAATGGCAAATATACCTCAGTTTCCTGCATTTGATCCTGACTGTGACCAGACAAACCTGTCACAGAGGTGGGTCAAATGGCTTAAATAGTTTGAAAATTTGTTGATAGTTTCTGACATCAAAAGTGCTGAAAGAAAGCGTGCCTTTCTACTTCATTATGCAGGTGATAGAGTTTGTGACATCTTTGACACACTGAAAGACACTGGTGGTGCCAAAGATTATGACACTGCCAAAGCCAAACTAACAGAGCATTTCAAACCAAGGCAAAATACTGCTATGGAAATTATGCATTTCAGGAGAGCAAAACAACTCTCTAATGAAACTGTGGATCAATACCACACACGTCTGCAGGGTTTAGCAGCCCATTGTGAGTTTGCTGATGTTGACAAAGAAATCAAACAGCAAATAATTGAATCATGCACATCTACACGTCTTCGTCGAAGAGCTCTAGAACTTGTTGATGATGACAGTTCTCTTACCAAGATACTGGATATGGCTCGTCGAATGGAAGATGCTGCACGTGATGCTCCTGTCATGGAGTGCAGTGCTAATAACGGTTCTGCCACTGTTATCACTGTTAAGTGATGAGGTACGTAAGGTTCAGGGAGGACACCGTGATCAAAGAAGATATCATGGCAAACCTAACAGTAAATTGAGCCGAGAACCACATCACAACTGGAGTCAAGGAACAAGACTCAAGCAGTCACAACGACCCACATCAGAGGGTGTCAACAATAAATGTTACAATTGTGGAGGAGACTACCCACACCAAGATAATGTTTGTCCTGCTCAAGGTAAGAAGTGCTATGAGTGTGGAAAACTAGGTCATGTTGGTGCTATGTGTCGTTCCACACTAAAGAAACCACAGTCAATGAATAAAAGCACTGTACGAGGATCAGGTCATAGGGGTCGAGGTGGTAAACACAATATTGCACCTCATATCCAGAATGTTAATAATATACAAGACAACATTTCATTACAACCAGTCTCAGATGACAGTGAATGTGATTATACTTATGGAGTACAAGCAATCACAGAATGGAATGATCTTCCAAACAACCCAGAGACATGTGTATTCATTGCTGGTATTTGTCTCAAGGTTCTCATTGACACTGGATCAAACATTGACACCATTGCTGAGTGCCACTATGAGAAATTTAAAAAACAGTTCCCAAAGCTTGAGAACTATAATGGCAAAGCCACTGCCTATGCTTCAAAGGTAGCCTTGCCAGTGATTGAAACTTTCACTGCAGAGATTAAGTCAAAGAATGCAATGCTCATTACTACATTCCATGTTGTTAGGAATGCAGAGGAGTCTTTACTCAGTTACAAGACTTCAACCAAATTGGGGCTACTTCAGCTTTCTAATGCTGTAGCAGTGGAATCTGCAAACAATGTTGATGGTATTGTTGCTGAATTTTCTGATCGATTTAAATCCATAGGTTGTTATACTGATAGCAAAGTACATCTGCATATCAACCCAGATGTAATTCCAGTTGCCCAACCACATCGCCGACAACCATTCCATACTCGCAAGAAAGTCGATGCCGAACTGGATAGGCTGATCGACCTAGATATCATTGAACCAGTAACAGGTCCAACACCATGGGTAAGCCCAATTGTCACTCCACCAAAGCCGAAGAATCCAGATGAGATACGCATTTGTGTGGACATGCGTGTTCCCAACAAGGCAATAATGCGTGAACGCCATCCTACACCCACTGTAGATGATATGATTTACCGCTTGAATGGTGCAACTGTATTCAGCAAGTTAGATTTAAACAAGGGCTATCATCAGCTTGAACTTGATGATGAGAGTCGCTTCATCACAACGTTTACGACACATCGAGGTCTGTATAGGTACAAGCGCCTGAGTTTTGGTATTAACAGTGCTGCCGAGGTATTCCAGCACATCATCAGCCAGGTATTGCAAGATATACCTAATGCTGACAACATGTCTGATGACATCATTGTTTATGGCCGTACCCAAGCTGAACACGACAAAGCTCTTCGTGCAACATTGCAACGCTTACGAGAAAAGAATTTGACGCTAAGCCGAGCAGAGTGTGAGTTCAATCAACATAAAATTGAATTCTTTGGACATGTACTTTGTGACAAAGGTCTATCTCCAGATCCTAAGAAAGTTGCAGATATCAAGAATGCTGCACCTCCTTCAACGTCCACTGAAGTACATAGTTTTCTGGGAATGGCAAACTACTGTTCTCGCTTCATTCCAGATTTTGCTACCATTACGAAGCCTCTACGTGAGCTCCTGAAGAAAAATGCATCATGGTACTGGAGCGATATCGAGCAAACTGCATTTGATGCTGTGAAAGATGCACTAGTAGAGAATGCGACTGCTGCATACTTTGATCCATCAATGGACACTGAGTTAACGGTGGATGCTAGTCCTGTTGGATTAGGTGCTGTTTTAGCCCAACACAAACCTGGTCAACCAGATTCCAGAGTAGTAATTGCCTACGCCAGCCGTTCTCTCACAGATGTTGAGCAACGATACAGTCAGACAGAGAAGGAAGCTCTTGCTCTTGTATGGGGCTGTGAACACTTCAATGTGTATCTGCTTGGTGCACCCTTCACCACGATAGTCACTGACCACAAACCGTTGGAGACCATCTTCAATAATCCAAAGTCCAAACCACCAGCTCGCATTGAGAGATGGGCTCTTCGTCTGCAACCATACAACTTTACGGTGAAATACAAGCCGGGTGCAGGCAATCCCGCTGATTACATCAGTCGACATCCTGCAAACAGTTTCACCATCACCAAGCATCAGCAAGTGGCCGAGGAATATGTACACTCTGTAACCTGTGATGCAGTCCCTAAGGCTCTTACTCTTGATGAAATCCGTACTGCAACCCTAGAGGACCCAACTCTGCAAGCAACAGTGGATGCATTGACTAAGAAAAAGTTTCCACGCATCCCACCCTCAGGAGTTGACCAAGATGCATTCAAAGCACTTGAACGCATCCAGACAGAATTAAGTGTTACGCAACAACGCGACACTGTGCTGCGAGGTACTCGTATCGTGATTCCAGCTGTTCTCCAGCAACGTGCTCTGAAGCTTGCACATCAAGGACACCAAGGTCTTGTTAGGACGAAACAGCTGCTACGAGAAAAGGTGTGGTTTCCTGGCATTGATCGTCAAGCAAAGGATATGCATGATGCCTGTGTCCCTTGCCAAGCTGCAGTGGATACTTCAAGACCAACACCTCTACAACCTTCACCACTACCTGCTGCACCATGGACGGAAGTATCGATGGACTTCTGCGGACCGCTACCAACTGGAGAGTACTTGATGGTAGTCATTGATGATCACTCACGTTATCCAGAAGTAGAAATCATCAATTCCACATCTGCAAAGGCCGTCATCCCGAAACTTGACAAGATCTTTTCAAACTTTGGCATTCCTGAAGTTGTCAAGACAGACAATGGACCGCCATTCAATGGACAAGACTTCGTCAACTTTTCTGAGCATATTGGATTCAAACACCGCCGTGTGATGCCACTACATCCTCAAGCAAATGGAGAAGTTGAGAGATTCATGCAACCTCTCATGAAAGCGGCACGCTGTGCTCATGCCGAAGGACGATCCTGGAAACAAGCTATGTATGCTTTTCTCAGGAACTACCGTGCAACACCACATGGAACACTAAGCAAGTCGCCTGGCGAACTTTTATTTGGACGTCCTATGAGAATCGCACTACCCGTCATGCCAGCCGAGGTAACGGATAAACGTCTCGCTCAGAAGGATGCACTAGCCAAGGGCAAAATGAAAATTGCTCATGATCAACGTGCAAAGGAACAGTTCATAAAGGTTGGAGACACTGTTCTCGTTAAAAAGAAAAAAGAGGGAAAGTTAGATATGCCGTATGATACAAAACCATATAAAGTGATTAGTGTAAAAGGAACTATGGTAACAGCTAGTAATAGAGATCATAGTATAACACGTAATATGGCTTATTTCAAAGTGATTCCAACTAGTGTAGAAAATGATGAAGTGCAAAGTCGTGCAAAAGAAAAAGAAAAAAAATAGTTGTAACCCGACAAACAATTCATCAAGGGATGTCATTGCATTTAAGGACTCTCGTCCTAAACGTCATGTTAAACGCCCTACACGATTTGATGATTAATTGTGTTCCTATGTAATGAAAAGTATTTACTTATTGTGCTAAACTAAATTTAATATTGTTTGAATAATGCAGATATCTCATTCAATATTTTGTAACTTTGTATTACAGTTTCTTTCATGTTTGTTTAACATTGCATATGTATTTTTAACAATGAAATCCTTTGTGGAAAAGATTAAGTTGTTTAAATTCTTTGTGTGCTTAATTAATGTTTAATGTATGCAGTATCTCTTGATATGTTAATAACTTACTTTGTGTCAATAACTTTGCTTTGTGCTACAAGCATGGTAGACATCCTGTATTCATTCTTTTTAAAGAAAAGGAGGGATGTCATGTTCACAGAAAATGGTACCATCCGTTTTCTATGTGCGGCGGCGGAGACGCCAGAAGGAGGAGGTAAACAATAGAGCGTACAGGACGCCCGCCAAGCTTGGTAGCTACTAGTCATGTAATCATATTAAGTATTAAAGTCAGTAACCAAGTCATGACTTTACATCAACCCTACAACCAAGACTTCCTCAGTAACACACAAACACCACAGCTCTGTGGCGACTTTTGATAGTTCAGAATATTTTCTTCTTGATTTGCTCCTTTATCTGTGAGAAACTTGGAGGGATTTGAACCTGTACAACAGGTAGAGCAGTGGCAGTTTTTGCTAGTGAGTCTGCCTTTTCATTACCCTTTACGCCAATTTGACTTGGTATCCAATTTAGGGTGATTGACAGCCCTCGATTAAGGCATCTTTTCCTATATGTTGAATTTCTGTGAGATGTATATTATCTCTGTGCTGACTGGATAACAATGCCTGGAGCGAAGATTTAGAGTCTGTATGAATGATGAAAGGAACCCGCTCCTTGAATAATTTAGTTTAGTTCTTAGCACAGACCAGAAAATACGTTTGTGGACGCATAATTTACGTATTTTTCAATATTTTGCCAAAACATATCTTGGAGAAACTGTACTCATTAGTTGGTGACTTCTAACTGATAATAAGAAAAATAATAGATTTTCCTGTAACGCCACAGGTCCAATATACAAAGCCATGGCAGAAATTATATACGAATGTTGTATTCGCAAACCAACTAGGCCAAAAAGAGTATGTGCTCCGATAAAGAAGACTCTAGGCTCGCAAGCAAATTTAAAACAGAAGGAGGAAAAGGTCGTAATCGACAATAAGGCAAAAACAAGCGATGAACAAAATCAATCTACAGATGTACCAATGAAAAGAAGAAATGATACGCTGGTCACAAGCCTCGATAAGAAGATCATTACTTTGAATGATTCCATCAAAAGTAACAAGCAAACTCCCTCAACTTCATTTGATATGACGATAAAAAATTGTGAGCAAAACCGCACCGAATATTTGCAGCCCAAAAAGCGAGCTAGAAAAGATGACTGTAACAATCCCGAGGATTCATGCAATAAGCCAAGATTGATCAAAACCAACGACCAGAACTCCAGACGAACAGTTATCTTAATTTAGGGAAATTATTATGAAATTTAAAAGCTAAACTCCCTATATACAATTTTAAATGTAAAAATTGTATGTCTGATGGAATATGATTTTTTAATACAGATTTAGAAGAATTGATTGTATAATGTGCCTTCGAATTTTTTAATGTAGAGAGATAGAAATTTGTGATCAGTATTTACCTCTGTCTGCTCTAAATCTTTGCTGCTCCTGCAATATATTTCTATTACATCGATTTTTGTTTTGAGAAAAACAAAAATCGCATCCCTTTCGCATTCCGACTTCGAAATCTCAACACCATCTAGCTCGTATCTTGTAACTCTATCATCATTACCTAGCCTCAGAACTTTACATTTATCCGCATTAAACTGCATTTGCCAATCATTTGACCATTTCAAAACCCTATCTAGATCAACTTGAAGTGATAGTGAGTCCTCCTCCGAAATAATTTCCCTACCGATTTTCGTATCATCGGCAAATTTGCAAATGTTGCTACTCAAACCTGAATCTAAATCATTTATATATATTATAAACAACAGAGGTCCCAGGACAGAGCCCTGAGGTACTCCACTAACAACATTATCCCACTCTGACTTAACCCCATTTATACTAACTCTGTTTCCTTTGGAATAGCCATGCCCTAATCCAAGTTAATATAGCACCCCCAATACCATGAGCTTCTATTTTTTTAATTAGTCTTTCATGTGGCACTGCATCAAAAGCTTTGCTAAAGTCAAGGTACACAACATCACAATCCTTACCACTATCAACTGCCTCAACTATGCTGGAATAAAAAGTTAGCAAATTTGTTAAACATGAACGGCCATTTGTAAAACCATGTTGCGACTCATTTATTAATTTATGTTTTTCAAGATGGAGACGAATTGTATTTGCAATTATTGATTCAAGTAACTTTCCCACAATAGGCGTTAGGCTAATTGGCCGATAGTTTGACGCAAGTGATCTATCTCCTTTCTTAAAAATTGGTACCACATTAGCTACCTTCCATGACTCTGGCACTCTGCCTGACTATTGATTTATTAAATATGGTTGACAGTGGGTCACAAAGCTCCTCTTTGCATTCTTTAAGCACCCTGGCAAACACTTCATCCGGCCATGGGGATTTGTTTGGTTTTAGTTTTTCTAATTGTTTAACTAAATCCTCCCTGGTAACTGCTAAACTAGTCAAACTGTCCTCATTCCCACCCACATAGACTTGTTCGGCTGAAGGCATATTGTTAAGTTCTTCTTTAGTAAATACAGATATAAAATATTTGTTAAAAATACTACTCATCTCCTTGTCATTATCCGTTATTTGACCTGTCTCAGATTTTAATGGACCTATCCTTAGTTCAATATAACTGAAAAAACCCTTTAGGATTTGACTTTGCTTGCTCTGCTATGCGAACTTCATAGTTTCTTTTTGCTTTCCTAAACTTTTTTTAACATTGCTAACCAGTTGTATGAATTCCTGAAATATACAATGTAACAGGGTTGTTGATTTGTGGAACCAATTGCCGAGTAAGGTGGTGAAGGTGGGATCCCTCGATTGTTTCAAGCGCGGGTTGGACAAGTATATGAGTGGGAATGGGGGGTTATAGATAGGAGCTGCCTCGTATGGGCCAATAGGCCTTCTGCAGTTACCTTTGTTCTTATGTTCTTGTAAGAACATAAGAATACTGGCATAGATGGAAATGAAAAGGCAGACTCACTAGCAAACACTGTCGCTGCCCTGCCTGTTGGGCAGGTTAAAATATCAAACTTTTCACAGATTAAGAAGCAAATCAAGAGGAAAATATTCTCAAATATCAAAATTTGCCTTAGAATTTTGAAGCCTTAGAGCCAAAGTAGCGGAAGGAAGATCGACTGGGATATGGTACGAACAAACAACTGGGTACTACTCTTTCAAGCCTGACAAAAAGACATCCAGAGACATTGCAGTAGCCATACCCAGACTCAGACTTGGTTACAAGTGCTGCTGGGAGATAATAACCCAATAGTTAAAGAGTGTCACATCTGTGGAACAGAAGCAGAGGCGCCACTATTGCACTACTTACTGGAATGTGAAGCTACTGAAGCCCTGACCATCAAACTCAACATTAATCCAACGACAGCAGCTGCATTATATGCACATATTCCACCGCGACTACAATGATTAGAAAAGCCGTTGAGGAATGGGACTCACAAGTGAACTTTCTACATCTAGAGCCACCAAGATAATGTTATTAAAACAAGACTAAAACAGAAGCGAAAAAGAATCAGGGAAAAAGGAGGAAACCCCACCTACATATAAAACCATGACCCAAATATCACAGTAACAAGGTTATCATGAATTACCGAACTCAATTACGGGCTCACCATAGCCCGTGCTACACGGACGTTTCGTTCTGAGTATCTAAATCTCCAACAACAACAACAACAGCGTAAAGTTTGTGTTGTATCTCTGCTACTCTCCACCTTGGTGTTAACTCGAGACCTATTTCTGCCCTTCTCCCTGGCGACACTCTCTCCTACTGCCTCCATCTACTGCTATCATTACCAGTTAGTCAATATGTAAGTCAATACCTCAATATTTAACAGTTTTCTCAAAATCTCTAATATTATACGATTGTCAAGTGCAAAGTAACGGCATCAAATTAATCAATAAATGATGTATAATATATTATTGTTTCCCTTAACAAGTATTTAAATGATGGGAAAATAAATTATAAACTGGGTTTATGTTCATGTTTTATTGTAGTAAACTGTGTAGACTACAAGCAGTGAGTTACGAGTAACTTCCAGAACAACTTAATGTGGAAAACAACAGTTTGAAACACTTGATAGACAGGACACTAGAGCCTCTTCCATCTGGTCGAGGCAGTGTGACGTGCTAGAGCCAGGGCTTGCCTGACTATGCCCCTGGTCGCTTGGTGGGACTGGTCGCTACCAGGATGTACCTCTACCAAGGTCATGTCTCTCAAAGGTATTGATGTCTTGTCTTTCATAGTATCAGAAGCCATACTAATGTCCTCTGAAGGCTGGCCCAGGAATAGAGAGATTTCGTGGAATCGAGAGATTTCCTCCAAAGTAGGCACTCTCTGGGCTGTTGACTGCGGGCAGGGATTGGCTGGTGACATGACCTCTGAAGTGTTGACAGGAGCCTTAACCTGGAAGGTGGTAAATGTTGGCCTCGGCACATGCAGAGAGCTGCTGGCGACACTCAGGGCGTGGAGAACATTCTGTCTCTGGCCAAGGGGCCAAGCAGACTCTTGACAGGAGCGTCTGAGCCCATCAAAGTTGGTTATCTCATTCTGGAAGGTGTTGTAGGACTTAGGTTGTTGCCCACATGACTTTGATGAGGTTTGTACCTGAAAACAAAAAAACATGAACAATAACATTGTAGTTCTAAACAAGATTAATATAGTAAACTACAGTACTATTTCGCTTGGAACAATGCGGCTTTCACATTGTGGCCGGAGAATTTGTTGATGTTGCAACAACCTCACCTTGTTAATGAAGCAACGCAGAAAGTGCAAGAGTGTTAATAACAGCAAAAGTCCTCCCAAGACTAAGACCTCGATGATCATCTCTTTAGTCTTCTGAGTGCCGAGCTGTCTGCAGGGAAACAGGGAATGGTCGCTGGAGGAGTCAATGACTGAGAGAGACGTTGATGTGAGCTGCTAACTGATTGATTGATTGATAAAGATTAAGCTACCCAAAAGGTGGCACGGGCATGAATAGCCCGTAAGTGGTGGCCCTTTTGAGCCATTACCAGTATCAATAGATGATACTGGAGATCTGTGGAGGTGCGACTGCACCCTGCGTGACGGGAGATGCCTCCCATGGAAGAGGACATGATTGATTGATAAAGATTAAGCCACCCAAGAGGTGGCACGGGCATGAATAGCCCGTAAGTGGTACAATTTTTTTTTTTCCAGTGTTCTGAGGTTGCATTTAACCATCAAGCTGTTATCGTGGGGGAGGATACTGCTTCACAGTCTTTATGAGGGTGTCCAGCTGCTGGACACCTTTGTTGACCAGGAGAGTGGCTGTGTTGATGGCTTCAGGGTGGCCACTGCATGATTCAGGAACTCTTAAAGCTCTTCTAAGGTCATTGGTTGCTTCACATTCCAGAAGATAGTGAAGTAATGGCTTTTCTGTGACAGTTTGGCAGAAGATGCACTCTCTCTGTCGGGGTTCACCAATCTCCCAGTTGCATCTGTAACCTAGACGTAGTCTATATAGCCTAACTGCTATTTCCCTGTGGATTCCTTTTGGGATATTTAACCTTTCTAATTTGGTTGCCTGAAGATACCATGTTGCAGATGGCGAACCTTCAGCTATTCTCTGGTGTAGGTAGGCTTTGTTGAGATGTGAGAGTTTTTTGGTGATGATGTTTTTTATGTTCTCTAGGCTGGGTTGAATTGTTTTATGTATCACTGGATGACGAGTTGCCAATTTAGCAATTTCATCAGCTTTTTCATTTAATGGGATTCCAATATGGGATGGGATCCAGTTTAAAGTTATGTTGAGGCCTTTGCCTTTAGCGACTGCTCCTTGATACAAAATGGTGGTAATTATTTCCACATTATCTTGCCACTGTTTTTGTCCTGGTATTTGAAGTGCAGCTTTTGAGTCTGTGTGTATGATTGCATTTTGAGTGTTTTGTGCAATCACATATGCGAATGCCTGTTGTATGGCGAACAGCTCAGTTTGGGTTGATGATACTAGTCCTCCCAGTCTCCAATATGCCTGAACGCTGGTCGTGCAAAGAGCAGCGCCAGCACTCTCATTTTCTGTGTCCACCGATCCGTCTGTGAAGATGTGGGTGGCTCCTGCTACTGCTATGCTATACATTTGCTCTTCTATTATGCGCCTTAGGATTGTCGGATCATATGCAGCCTTTTTCATTGGGAGATTTTCTATTACTATTTTGAAAGTAGGCTCTTCCCACAGCGCGGAAGGAGTGTTATTTGGGTGTGGATGATCACCCTCTCTATCAAGAATCATGTTTTTTAAATGTAGTCTGTTTAGGACTTTTCCTGCTCTTGCAACCCAAGAGTTTCCATTGTTTTGGCCTAGTCCAACCACCAAAGCCTGCCGTACTGGGATTGGATCAGAAGAAATAATTATCTTACTGATAATTGTAGCTGTCCTTTGTGATATTCTTTCTTGTAGAGAGGGCAAACCCGTCTCTAGTCTAAGAGTTTCAAGCCTGGTCCACAAGGGGGCTCCCAGTGCAGCTCTCATATAATTGTTTTGGGCAACTTCAAGCTTTTTCCACTGTTGGTGTGATAGATTTGTGAGTGCAGGTGCGGCATAATCGATCACTGATCTGACTGCCTGTACATAGTATGTGCGAAGGACTTGCAGATTGGCTCCTCCAGAAAGGGAGGTTAGCGACCTGAGGATTGCCGTCCGGGCCGCAGTTCGCTCTCTCAAGTATGTGACCTCAGCATTAAAATTCATGTGTGTGTCCAGGATGATTCCTAGATACTGATAGGTGTCGACCCATTCTATTGGTTGACCCTGTACTGTGAGTTGGATGTTGGGCTTCGCTATTTTTATGGGCATGGCCTTTGACTTTGAGGGGTTGAGTTTGATCCCAATCTGTTTTGCCTCTTTACTGATGCAGTCTAAGCATTTGGGTGCAAGGCGCGCCGCATCCCTTCCTTTTATGATGATGACAAAGTCGTCCGCGTAGTTTAGCAGCCTGCAGTGATGTGGGAGTTTCAACCTCATTATTCTTTCCATTAAACAGTTGAAGAGAAGAGGGCTAAGAATACCTCCTTGCGGTGTACCATTTTCATGTCTTTTGTACTCAGAGACTGTGCCATGAAGTTTTACTCTTGCTTCTCTGTTTATGAGACAGTTTTTGGTCCAGGAGAGCAGGTTGCCTCTGACCTCTTTGTCAATGAGGCAGCAGAGAATAGCTGGGGCGCTAGCCAGTTCAAAGGCTTTTTCGAGGTCCAGGAATATCAGTATTCCTGGTCTATCATTCAAGTGGGCTAACAGAGTTGTAATACATTCCACTGTGCCAACCCCTCTTCTATAGGCATACATATCATGATGCAGTTTAGACATTTTCCACTCCAGTCTGTTGAGTGCCATTCTGTCAGCCGTCTTGGCTGCACAGCTTTGGAGAGAGATAGGCCTGGGATTAGCTGGATCTTTGGGTTTTGGGATCGGCACTATGTCTGCTCTATTCCAAGCAGAAGGTCTAGTTTGAGAAGTCCAGGCTAAATTAATTAACCTTAGGTATGCAGCGTCTCCCTCTGGGCCGAGGTTTCTAATCATTTTATAGGTTATTTTGTCGGCTCCAGGGGATGTATCCTTGGAGTTTTTCTTAGCCCGATTGAGCTCATCCAGTGTGAAGGGGGCATTAGTGTCAGAGACTTCTTCACACGCTGCAAGGACTCTGTGCCACCTTTCTTCCTCTAGTCCGGTCTGTACTGCTAATACATCTGGTGGAAGTTGATTGCTGGCTGCTCTCTCTGCAAACCTGGTTGCCAGTACTTCGGCTTCCTGTTGAGGATCTTTGGGGTGTGGAGCTTTAGGTGTTTTACTCCCTTTGGCCCGGTGAATTTGCTGCCACATCTCCCCGAGAGAGGTGTGTTCATTCAGGTGTGAACACCATTCTAGCCACTTTTGTTCTTTTATTTGTCTGGTCTCTCGATGTACATGTTCCTTGACCTCACAAAGTAAGATCCGGTTGCGGTCACTTGGCTGCTTTTTGTATAGCTTTCTTGTTCTATTGAGTCTATGGTTGAGTTCTTTGACACGTTCGCAATAGTACCAATGATCTTTATGGTGTCCGGTGGACTGTTTTTTCAGTGGGATTGAGTGGTTGACTGCACTTTGAATCGCTTTGACAAATTCTTGTTCTGCCTGATTAATGTCTTCGGGAAGATCATAGTTTCTTTGCCACTCTGAAATGAGGTTTTGAAATCGGTCCCAGTTTGCTAAAGCAAAGTTCCAGGCTTCAGATGGAGGCGGAGGTGGGGTGGGTAGGTCTAACTGAAGATCAATTTGGACCCCATAGTGGTCGCTTGTGAGTGTGGGCTCAACTGACCATGTTGCTGCATCTCTTAGGGAGGCTGAAACGAAGGTTAGGTCTAATCTGCCTCCTTGGATGTGGGTAGGTTCATTCTTGTTTAGGATTTGTATTTCTGGAAGCTGGTCCAGTAGATGTTTAATGTGTATGCCGGCTTCATTTGTTTTGTTCGAGCCCAGTGCCAATCGATGATGAAGAAGTCCACATTAAAATCTCCACAAATGATTGTGTTTGTTGTTGTCGCGTGTCCAAATAACACAGAGAGATCCATTTCGGCTTGTGGAGACCTGTACACATTGAACACTTCAAGTTTGTCGTGTCTTAGCTCAATGGTGACTCCCATTACCTCTGTCCCTGCTCCACAATTGGGTGGGCTGGTTATGGATTTGGAGAACAGGTCACATTTTACATAGATTGCACATCCCCTGGATTGCCCATTGATCCATGGAAGGAAGAAGCCTCGATAGCCTGAGATTTTAGGTTCTAATCCGGCTCGAAGCAAGCTCTCCTGTAGTATCAGGATGTCTATGCCTTTGGTTGCTGCTATGCATTGCAAGTGTTGCAATTTAGTGCGCAGTCCTTGCGCATTCCATTGCAGGATCTTTAGAATTCTAGGTTCTTGGAATGTGCTGATAATTCCGTGGTATCCATGGAGTCTGATGAACACGCTATGGAAGTTGCAATTGGGGTATAGGTTCTTAGTGGTCCTGAAATTGCCTCATCAATGTCCCTTTCCGACGAGCTGGACTCTATCTGCTTTTTATGGGGGTGCCTCTTGCCCTGCTGTCTTGACGGTGTGGATATTACATCTTCGAATTTTTTGAGCTTGTGCTCAATTGTCTTCCGAGTCTCTGTGGTTTGCTTGATTCCATGTGAAGACAGCAGACTTTCGATTAACTCAGTGACCAAAGTTTTGAGCATTGGCCAGAGAGCGTTCAGTTCAGTGGGAGCACTATTTAATGTTGTGCAGGTTGAGGGCCTAGTGGCTTTTAGACCCTTCTCGGTGGTAACTTTGGCACTGGGTTTGCTACTCCTATTGGCCCCAGTGTGCTTGCTGGATGAAATGGGAGGCCGACTGCTTTGAACATGAGTCTTGTGTCCTCCATCTTTCTTTTTGTCCTGTACTGTCTTCTCACCCTTCACCATGGCCGATGGTGAAGGGCCGTGTGCCCCCTCTTCCTGAATGGGTAGACCCCACGCGGTTTTAGTGGGCATGGGAGCTGGTATTCGTTTTGGTGGGGGTTTCGGCTCCGCTGTTGGCGTGATGGGGTTCGTTTGAAGCCTTTTGAGCCTTTCAGGGCTTTTCAAGTTCCAGGCATGATGTGCCTTGGAACAATTTGGGAATTTTGCCTGAACAGGGTGGTTTGCCTTGAATTTATCAATACATGTTTTTGTATCATGGGGCTGGCTGCAGACTCCGCACCTCACTGGGCGTTGGCAGCCATCTTTGTGATGCCCAAATCTCTGACATCTAAAGCATCTTAGGGGTTCTGGGGTGTAAGGCCTGTGTTGGAACACCCCCCAGATTCCAAGGTCAAGTTTTTCCGGGATCCGTCCTCTTACTGTGAGAAGGACTTGTCGAGTTTCTTGTTTTGTTCGTACTTGGCATCTCTCTGCTGACACCACATAGTTCAGCTTTTCGAGATGGCCAAGGGCCATATGCAAGGGATAGTGGAGGACAATGACTTTACTTATTTTATCCTCTGGTTTCAGTTCCTCACATTTTGCGTAATTTTTTAGAATCGTAGCGGCCGACTCGTCTTTTGGCCTCAGAATGTATTCTCCGGACTGCTAACACAGCTCTCTTGGTCATATAGTCCTTAATGGCCCGCCTCACTTCCCCTCCACAAACCACCAGCTGAGGCCTACCCGAAGAATAAAGGTTTTTGTTGTTGTTGTTAAAGATTTAGCTATTCAGGACGGAGTGTCCATGTAGCACGGGCTATGGTGAGCCCGTAATTGAGTTTGGTGATATACATGATAACCTTTTTCCTGTAATATTTAGGTCTAAGTTTAAAAAGGAGAGGACTTCTCCTTTTTCCCTGCTTATTTTGTCGCTTCTGTTTTATTGCACTGGTTTTAATCTTTTTTTATTAACATTATCTTGGTGGCGGATGTAGATGCAGAATGCTCACTAATGAGTCCCATTCCTCAACAGCTTTTCTAATCATTGTAGTCGCGGTGGAATGTGCATCTAATGCAGCTGCTGTCGTTGGATTAATGTCGAGTTTGATGCGCAGGGGTTCAGTAGCTTCACATTCTAGTAAGTAGTGCAATAGCGGCGCCTCTGCCTCAGTTTCACAGATGTGACACTCCTTAACTATTTGGTTCATTACCTCCCAGCAGCACTTGTACCCAAGTCTGAGTCTGTGTATGGCTACTGCAATGTCTCTGGATATCTTTTTGCCAAACTTGAAAGAGGAGTAACCAGTGGCTTGTTCATACCATATCGCAGTGGATCTTCCTTCCGCTACTTTGGCTCTGTGGCGACTTTTGATAGTTGAGCATATTTTCTTCTTGATTTGCTCCTTTATCTGTGAGAAACTTGGAGGGATTTGAACCTGTACAACAGGTAGAGCAGTGGCAGTTTTTGCTAGTGAGTCTGCCTTTTCATTACCCTTTACGCCAATTTGACTTGGTATCCAATTTAGGGTGATTGACAGCCCTCGATTAGGGCATCTTTTCCTATATGTTGAATTTCTGTGAGATGTATATTATCTCTGTGCTGACTGGATAACAATGCCTGGAGCGAAGATTTAGAGTCTGTATGAATGATGAAAGGAACCCGCTCCTTGAATAATTTAGTTTAGTTCTTAGCACAGACCAGAAAATACGTTTGTGGACGCATAATTTACGTATTTTTCAATATTTTGCCAAAACATATCTTGGAGAAACTGTACTCATTAGTTGGTGACTTCTAACTGATAAT
The DNA here is from genome assembly GCF_040958095.1 of Procambarus clarkii. Taxonomy (NCBI): domain Eukaryota; kingdom Metazoa; phylum Arthropoda; class Malacostraca; order Decapoda; family Cambaridae; genus Procambarus; species Procambarus clarkii. The sequence goes on along the minus strand of NC_091230.1, from coordinate 10,745,832 downwards.
AAGAAAAATAATAGATTTTCCTGTAACGCCACAGGTCCAATATACAAAGCCATGGCAGAAATTATATACGAATGTTGTATTCGCAAACCAACTAGGCCAAAAAGAGTATGTGCTCCGATAAAGAAGACTCTAGGCTCGCAAGCAAATTTAAAACAGAAGGAGGAAAAGGTCGTAATCGACAATAAGGCAAAAACAAGCGATGAACAAAATCAATCTACAGATGTACCAATGAAAAGAAGAAATGATACGCTGGTCACAAGCCTCGATAAGAAGATCATTACTTTGAATGATTCCATCAAAAGTAACAAGCAAACTCCCTCAACTTCATTTGATATGACGATAAAAAATTGTGAGCAAAACCGCACCGAATATTTGCAGCCCAAAAAGCGAGCTAGAAAAGATGACTGTAACAATCCCGAGGATTCATGCAATAAGCCAAGATTGATCAAACCCAACGACCAGAACTCCAGACGAACAGTTATCTTAATTTAGGGAAATTATTATGAAATTTAAAAGCTAAACTCCCTATATACAATTTTAAATGTAAAAATTGTATGTCTGATGGAATATGATTTTTTAATACAGATTTAGAAGAATTGATTGTATAATGTGCCTTCGAATTTTTTAATGTAGAGAGATAGAAATTTGTGATCAGTATTTACCTCTGTCTGCTCTAAATCTTTGCTGCTCCTGCAATATATTTCTATTACATCGATTTTTGTTTTGAGTTCATGTATTTAACTGGAAATTTTTACTTCTTGTCATACTAATACAGCCTTTCATATGTTTCGCTAAAGGTCTGCTCTGAATAAGGAAAGCAAAGAATACTAACATAAGGTGAAAAACTAGTGGTGACATATTAGTGGTGTACAAGTTGACGAATGGGAATTACAAAAGGGGGATAATAATAGGGTGTTAAAGGAATCAAAACAAAATAGAACTCGAAAAAATGGTTATAAATTGGACATGTTTACATTTAGGAAAGACCTTGATAAATACTGGTTCGGATAAGAACGAAGGTAACTGCAGAAGGCCTATTGGCCCATACGAGTCACCTCCTATTTATAACCACCCAATCCGACTCATATACATTCTAACCCACGCTTGAAACAGTCGAGGAACCCCCACCTCCACTGCGTTTCATGGTAATTGGTTCCACATATCAACAACCCTGTTACCGAACCAGTATTTACCCAAGTCTTTCCTAAATATAAACTTATCCAATTGATTCCAATTGTTTCGCATTCTGTCGTGTTTTGATACTTTTAATACTCCATTAATATCCCCTGTGTTATATCCATTCATCCACTTGTAAACCTCAGTCATGTCACCCTCTTACTCTTCGCCTTTCCCGTATATGCAATTTAAGCTTTGTTAATCTTTATTCATATGAAAGATTTCTAATTTGGGGAATTAACTTTGTCATCCTTAGCTTGACATGTTCAAGAGAATTTATATTCATTCTATGGTATGGCGACCAAAACTGACCTGCATAATCTAAATGAGACCTAACTAGAGCAATATATTCCTGAAGAACCACACCAGATGTCTTTTTACTAACGCTTCGAATAATAATTCACAGTGTCCTATTTGCCTTATTACGAACATACGTGCATTGATCCTTTGGTTTTAAACTGTTACTAATCAAAACTCTCAAATCCTTTCGGCAATCTCAACACCATCTAGCTTGTATCTTATTATTGTAAGAACAAAGGTAACTGCAGAAGGCCTATTGGCCCATACGAGACAGCTTCTATTTATAACCACGCCTTTCCAGTTAATGCAATTTAAGCTTTGTTAATGTTTCTTCATATGAAAGATTTCATAGAGGTTTAACTTCGTCATCCTACACTGGACACGTTCAAGTGAATTTATATCCATTCTATAGGACAGCGACCAAAACTGAACTGAAAAATTTAAATTGGGCCTAACCAGAGCAAGATATAGCTGAAGAACCACATCAGGTCACTTGTTACTAACGCTTCGATTAATAAATCCCAGTGTCCAATTTGCCTTATTACGAACATTCATGCATCGATCCTATTGTTTTAAATTCTTACTAATCATAACTCCCAGATCCCTTTCGCAATCCGACTTTGCAATCTCAACACCATCTAGCTCGTATCTTGTAACTCTATCATCATTACCTAGCCTCAGAACTTTGCATTTATCAGCATTAAACAGTACCTGACAATCTTCCCTCTCTCTCTCTCTCTCTCTCTCTCTCTCTCTCTCTCTCTCTCTCTCTCTCTCTCTCTCTCTCTCTCTCTCTCTCTCTCTCTCTCTCTCTCTCTCTCTCTCTCTCTCTCTCTCTCTCTCTCTCTCTCTCTCTCTCTCTCTCTTTCGCTCTCTCTCTCTCTCTTTCGCTCTCTCTCTCTCTCTTTCGCTCTCTCTCTCTCTCTTTCGCTCTCTCTCTCTCTCTCTTTCGCTCTCTCTCTCTCTCTCTTTCGCTCTCTCTCTCTCTTTCGCTCTCTCTCTCTCTCTCTCTCTCTCTCTCTCTCTCTCTCTCTCTCTCTCTCTCTCTCTCTCTCTCTCTCTCTCTCTCTCTCTCTCTCTCTCTCTCTCTCTCTCTCTCTCTCTCTCTCTCTCTCTTTCGCTCTCTCTCTCTCTCTTTCGCTCTCTCTCTCTCTCTTTCGCTCTCTCTCTCTCTCTTTCGCTCTCTCTCTCTCTCTTTCGCTCTCTCTCTCTCTCTCTCTCTCTCTCTCTCTCTCTCTCTCTCTCTCTCTCTCTCTCTCTCTTTCGCTCTCTCTCTCTCTCTTTCGCTCTCTCTCTCTCTCTCTCTCTCTCTCTCTCTCTCTCTCTCTCTCTCTCTCTCTCTCTCTCTCTCTCTCTCTCTCTCTCTCTCTCTCTCTCTCTTTCGCTCTCTCTCTCTCTCTCTCTCTCTCTCTCTCTCTCTCTCTCTCTCTCTCTCTCTCTCTCTCTCTCTCTCTCTCTCTCTCTCTCTCTCTCTCTCTCTCTCTCTCTCTCTCTCTCTCTCTCTCACTAATAAAATCACTGTTGTTTCGGATTTAGCTACTCAGAACGAAGTGTAAATGTACCATGGACTTTGTTGAGCCCGTAAATATATTTAATATCACTATTGTTATTCCTATTTGTATTCAGGCGCAGGTCAATCACCTCACTTACACAACTGTTGTAGTGTATATAAAAGGAACCCGCTCCTTGAATAATTTAGTCAAGTTCTTAGCACAGACCAGAAAATACGTTTGTGGACGCATAATTTACGTGTTTTTCAATATTTTGCCAAAACATATCTTGGAGAAACTGTACTCATTAGTTGGTGAATTCTAACTGATAATAAGAAAAATAATAGATTTTCCTGTAACGCCACAGGTACAATATACAAAGCCATGGCAGAAATTATATACGAATGTTGTATTCGCAAACCAACTAGGCCAAAAAGAGTATGTGCTCCGATAAAGAAGACTCTAGGCTCGCAAGCAAATTTCCAACAGAAGGAGGAAAAGGTCGAAATCGACAATAAGGCAAACAAGCGATGAACAAAATCAGTCTTCAGATGTACCAATGAAAAGAAGAAATGATACGCTGGTCACAAGCCTCGATAAGAAGATCAGTACTTTGAATGATTCCATCAAAAGTAACAAGCAAACTCCCTCAACTTCATTTGATATGACGATAAAAAATTGTGAGCAAAACCGCACCGAATATTTGCAGCCCAAAAAGCGAGCTAGAAAAGATGACTGTAACAATCCAGAGGATTCATGCAATAAGCCAAGATTGATCAAACCCAACGACCAAAACTCCAGACGAACAGTTATCTTAATTTAGGGAAATTATTATGAAATTTAAAAGCTAAACTCCCTATATACAATTTTAAATGTAAAAATTGTATGTCTGATGGAATATGATTTTTTAATCAAGATTTAGAAGAATTGGTTGTATAATGTGCTTTCGAATTTTTTAATGTGGAGAGATAGAAATTTGTGATCAGTATTTACCTCTGTCTGCTCTAAATCTTTGCTGCTCATGCAATATATTTCCAATACATCGATTTTTGTTTTGAGTTCATGTATTTAACTGGAAATTTTTTTTTCTTGTCATACTAATACAGCCTTTCATATGTTTCGCTAAAGGTCTGCTCTGAATAAGGAAAGCAAAGAATACTAACATAAGGTGAAAAACTAGTGGTGACATTAAAGGTGTACAAGTTGACGAATGGGAATAACAAAAGGGGGATAATAATAGGGTATTAAAGGAATCAAAACAAAATAGAACTCGAAAAAATGGTTATAAATTGGGCATGTTTACATTTAGGAAAGACCTTGATAAATACTGGTTCGGTTGTTGATTTGTTAAACAAATTACTGCATAACAAATAAGAACGAAGGTAACTGCAGAAGGCCTATTGGCCCATACGAGGCACCTCCTATTTATAACCACCCAATCCCACTCATATACATGTCTAAACCACGCTTGAAACAGTCGAGGAACCCCACCTCCACTGCGTTTCATGGTAATTGGTTCCACATATCAACAACCCTGTTACCGAACCAGTATTTACCCAAGTCTTTCCTAAATATAAACTTATCCAATTGATTCCAATTGTTTCGCATTCTGTCGTGTGTTGATACTTTTAATACTCCATTAATATCCCCTGTGTTATATCCATTCATCCACTTGTAAACCTCAGTCATGTCACCCTCTAACTCTTCCCCTTTCCCGTATATGCAATTTAAGCTTTGTTAATCATTATTCATATGAAAGATTTCTAATTTGGGGAATTAACTTTGTCATCCTTAGCTTGACACGTTCAAGAGAATTTATATTCATTCTATGGTATGGCGACCAAAACTGACCTGCATAATCTAAATGAGGCCTAACTAGAGCAATATATTCCTGAAGAACCACACCAGATGTCCTTTTACTAACGCTTCGATTAATAAATCACAGTGTCCTATTAATAAATCACAGTGTCTGACGTGACACTTGAGCGCGTTTTGTAAAACTTATTACATTTTCAAAGACTTTACACATACACAACTGAATAGAACTTACATATCTCCGATTTGTATATATATCTACATCTGAGTGAGGTGGATGGGGTGAGGTGGTATTTAATAGGGTATTAATTTCATCAACACAAGACAGAACAAGAAACAATGGGTATTGAAATGGAAGTGATTGTAGAAAGCCTATTGGTCCATATTTCTTGATGCTTCTATATTGGAGCGGAGTCTTGAGGTGGGTAGAATATAGTTGTGCATTAATTGGCTGTCGATTGCTGGTGTTGACTTCTTAATGTGCAGTGCCTCGCAAACGTCAAGCCGTCTGCTATTGCTGTATCTATCGATGATTTCTGTGTTGTTTACTAGGATTTCTCTGGCGATGGTTTGGTTGTGGGAAGAGATTATATGTTCCTTAATGGAGCCCTGTTGCTTATGCATCGTTAAACGCCTAGAAAGAGATGTTGTTGTCTTGCCTATATACTGGGTTTTTTGGAGCTTACAGTCCCCAAGTGGGCATTTGAAGGCATATATGACGTTGGTCTCTTTTAAAGCATTTTGCTTTGTGTCTGGAGAGTTTCTCATGAGTAGGCTGGCCGTTTTTCTGGTTTTATAGTAAATCGTCAGTTGTATTCTCTGATTTTTATCTGTAGGGATAACGTTTCTATTAACAATATCTTTCAGGACCCTTTCCTCCGTTTTATGAGCTGTGGAAAAGAAGTTCCTGTAAAATAGTCTAATAGGGGGTATAGGTGTTGTGTTAGTTGTCTCTTCAGAGGTTGCATGGCGTTTCACTTTCATTCTTATGATGTCTTCGACGAAACCATTGGAGAAGCCGTTGTTGACTAGGACCTGCCTTACCCTACAGAGTTCTTCGTCGACTTGCTTCCATTCTGAGCTGTGTCTGAGAGCACGGTCGACATATGCGTTAACAACACTCCTCTTGTACCTGTCTGGGCAGTCGGTGTTGGCATTTAGGCACATTCCTATGTTCGTTTCCTTAGTGTAGACTGCAGTGTGGAAACCTCCGCTCTTTTCCATGACTGTTACATCTAGAAAGGGCAGCTTCCCATCCTTTTCCATCTCGTAAGTGAAACGCAGCACGGAACTCTGCTCAAATGCCTCCTTCAGCTCCTGCAGATGTCTGACATCAGGTACCTGTGTAAAAATGTCGTCAACATACCTGCAGTATATGGCCGGTTTCAATTTCATGTCGACTAAGACTTTTTGCTCGATGGTACCCATGTAGAAGTTTGCAAACAGGACACCTACGGGAGAACCCATGGCGACCCCATCTACTTGCTTATACATGTGCCCATCCGGGCTCAAGAAGGGTGCCTCTTTAGTACAAGCTTGGAGTAGTTTCCTCAGAATATTTTCTGGTATGTCAAGGCAAATCTTGGGCAAATGCTAGTAAAATGCTATGCCCAAGATTACTATCCGGGTGCCGGCGGTGGGGTAGTTAAAATAGCCTCGGCTATCACCTCATTATGTCCGGTCGTGATGGTCAAGTGGATTAAGGCGTCTTGTACATACCAGTTGCGTTGCTTCTGGGAGTATGGGTTCAAGTCACTTCTGGGTTGTGAGTTTTCAGTTGCATATTGTCCTGGGGACCATTCAGGCTTGTTCGCATTTGTGTTCCTCACGTGTGCCCCAAAGAATGAGGTGATTTGGTAAAATGCTATGCCCAAGATTACTATCCGAGTGCCGGCGGTGGGGTGGTTCAAATAGCCTAGGCTATCACCTCATTATGTCCGGTCGTGATGGTCAAGTGGATTAAGGCGTCTTGTACATACCAGTTGCGTTGCTTCTGGGAGTATTTGTTCGAGTCACTTCTGGGGTGTGAGTTTTCAGTTGCATATTGTCCTGGGGACCATTCAGGCTTGTTCGCATTTGTGTTCCTCACGTGTGCCCCAAAGAATGAGGTGATTTGGTAAAATGCTATGCCCAAGATTACTATCCGAGTGCCGGCGGTGGGGTGGTTCAAATAGCCTCGGCTATCACCTCATTATGTCCGGTCGTGATGGTCAAGTGGATTAAGGCGTCTTGTACATACCAGTTGCGTTGCTTCTGGGAGTATGGGTTCGAGTCACTTCTGGGTTGTGAGTTTTCAGTTGCATATTGTCCTGGGGACCATTCAGGCTTGTTCGCATTTGTGTTCCTCACGTGTGCCCCAAAGAATGAGGTGATTTGGTAAAATGCTATGCCCAAGATTACTATCCGAGTGCCGGCGGTGGGGTGGTTCAAATAGCCTCGGCTATCACCTCATTATGTCTGGTCGTGATGGTCAAGTGGATTAAGGCGTCTTGTACATACCAGTTGCGTTGCTTCTGGGAGTATGGGTTCGAGTCACTTTTGGGGTGTGAGTTTTCAGTTGCATATTGTCCTGGGGACCATTCAGGCTTGTTCGCATTTGTGTTCCTCACGTGTGCCCCAAAGAATGAGGTGATTTGGTAAAATGCTATGCCCAAGATTACTATCCGAGTGCCGGCGGTGGGGTGGTTCAAATAGCCTCGGCTATCACCTCATTATGTCCGGTCGTGATGGTCAAGTGGATTAAGGCGTCTTGTACATACCAGTTGCGTTGCTTCTGGGAGTATGGGTTCGAGTCACTTCTGGGGTGTGGGTTTTCAGTTGCATATTGTCCTGGGGACCATTCAGACTTGTTCGCATTTGTGTTCCTCACGTGTGCCCCAAAGAATGAGGTGATTTGGTAAAATGCTATGCCCAAGATTACTATCCGAGTGCCGGCGGTGGGGTGGTTCAAATAGCCTCGGCTATCACCTCATTATGTCCGGTCGTGATGGTCAAGTGGATTAAGGCGTCTTGTACATACCAGTTGCGTTGCTTCTGGGAGTATGGGTTCGAGTCACTTCTGGGGTGTGAGTTTTCAGTTGCATATTGTCCTGGGGACCATTCAGGCTTGTTCGCATTTGTGTTCCTCACGTGTGCCCTAAAGAATGAGGTGATTTGGTAAAATGCTATGCCCAAGATTACTATCCGAGTGCCGGCGGTGGGGTGGTTCAAATAGCTTCGGCTATCACCTCATTATGTCCGGTCGTGATGGTCAAGTGGATTAAGGCGTCTTGTACATACCAGTTGCGCTGCTTCTGGGAGTATGGGTTCGAGTCACTTCTGGGGTGTGAGTTTTCAGTTGCATATTGTCCTGGGGACCATTCAGGCTTGTTCGCATTTGTGTTCCTCACTTGTGCCCCAAAGAATGAGGTGATTTGGTAAAATGCTATTCCCAAGATTACTATCCGAGTGCTGGCGGTGGGGTGGTTCAAATAGCCTCGGCTATCACCTCATTATGTCCGGTCGTGATGGTCAAGTGGATTAAGGCGTCTTGTACATACCAGTTGCGTTGCTTCTGGGAGTATGGGTTCGAGTCACTTCTGGGTTGTGAGTTTTCTGTTGCATATTGTCCTGGGGACCATTCAGGCTTGTTCGCATTTGTGTTCCTCACGTGTGCCCCAAAGAATGAGGTGATTTGGTAAAATGCTATGCCCAAGATTACTATCCGAGTGCCGGCGGTGGGGTGGTTCAAATAGCCTCGGCTATCACCTCATTATGTTTGGTCGTGATGGTCAAGTGGATTAAGGCGTCTTGTACATACCAGTTGCGTTGCTTCTGGGAGTATGGGTTCGAGTCACTTCTGGGGTGTGAGTTTTCAGTTGCATATTGTCCTGGGGACCATTCAGGCTTGTTCGCATTTGTGTTCCTCACGTGTGCCCCAAAGAATGAGGTGATTTGGTAAAATGCTATGCCCAAGATTACTATCCGAGTGCCGGCGGTGGGGTGGTTCAAATAGCCTCGGCTATCACCTCATTATGTCCGGTCGTGATGGTCAAGTGGATTAAGGCGTCTTGTACATACCAGTTGCGTTGCTTCTGGGAGTATGGGTTCGAGTCACCTCTGGGGTGTGAGTTTTCAGTTATATATATATATATATATATATATATATATATATATATATATATATATATATATATATATATATATATATATATATATATATATATATATATATATATATATATATGAACGCGCAAGCATATATATATATATATATATATATATATATATATATATATATATATATATATATATATATATATATATATATATATATATATATATATATATATATATATATATATATATATATATGAACGCGCAAGCATATATATATATATATATATATATATATATATATATATATATATATATGAACGCGCAAGCATATATATATATATATATATATATATATATATATATATATATATATATATATATATATATATATATATATATATATATATATATATATATATATGGTAAGTGCCGGCGGGGAAGTGGTTCATATAGCCTCGGCTATCACTTCCTTATGTCCGGTCGTGATGGTCAAGCGGATTAAGGCGTCCCTGTACATACCAGTTGTGGGAGTATGGGTTCGAGTCACTTCTGGGGTGTGAGTTTTCAGTTGTATATAGTCCTGGGGACCATTCAGGCTTGTTTGCATATATATATATATATATATATATATATATATATATATATATATATATATATATATATATATATATATGAACGCGCAAGCATATATATATATATATTATATATACAAGTTATATATATATATATATATATATATATATATATATATATATATATATATATATATATATATATATATATATATATATATATATATATATATATATATATATATATATATATATACAAGTTACGTTGTCAGCGATAATTGGCGCAACATATCTATCATATTGTGAGTACATCACACGTGCAGTGAGTCAGATTACAAGTGTGTGATTCATTCATTATTGTGCAGTGATATACGGGGAAATTATACCAGTGTTAGTGTCGCCCTGACCCCCGCCCCCACCCAGCGCCCAGGCCGGGAAGTACCTGCTCTTCCCCCTCCTACCCACCCCACCACGTCGCCTCCCCACCCACGAGGCCACCTTGCCACCCGCCCATAGAAGCCGGGAGGCTCCCATGTGTGTCTACGCTACCCACCCACCCAATGTATACCCACATATTGTGTAGTGGGTGTATACCCACATATTGTGTAGTGGGTGTATACCCACACTTTGTATAGAGGTGGTATATGTATTACCACTCACCTGAGTAGTAAGTGCCACGGCCAGCTGATCACCCCCCCAGCCTCCAACCGCCGCCCACCCTCCAGTCTCCACCCGCCGTCCACCTTCCCGCCCAGCGCCCGCCCAGCGCCAGCCCAGCGCCCGCCCATGTCGCAGCTCCCAACAGATAGCCAGGCTTCTCCAAGCCAAGATGAGCCATCAAACAGGGGTAGACAAGGTAGATGTCAGACGTGTGACCGGGTATGCTATATCCGGTTGAGTGACGATAATGTGCGCATTCATTACCACAACGGAGCCAGGTGTTTGGGTTCTGGGCGCCCTCCCAGGGAGAACACCAATCAACAGCCCACACCGCCCGTAAGGCAAAACACCTCCCAGACCTTCATTCCCACAGAAAATTTATTAGAAGCTATCAAAGCAACATCGGCCAGAACCTTGCAACACATCCCTAAAGCAGCCCGCCCCCATGCAGCAGCCAAATTATCTGCCCTCCTGAGAAAGGTCAACGACTCTCCTGGAACGACCCAAGCATGGCACAACCTCCTAATGTTTGGCAACATATGTCTAGCCACCCCTGCAAGGAGAGACAAAACCTTAGCTGCCTCAGTCATCAAAGCTATAAATGATTTTCCCAGGGAGGACAACCAGGTGCGCCTTCCCACTCGCGCGAGAAACACCCACGGCAGGAAGAGCAACAGTGGCATATCCGAGACATCAAAAATCAGAACATCAGTCACCAAGAAAATAGAAGAAGGAAACACTATTGGCGCAATACGAGTCATCACCAGTGAGGACTCAATTGCCGACAGAGATGCCGCAACAGCTCAAGCCCTAAGGGAGAAACACCCACCCAGGGCTCTGCGTGAGGACGACATTGTACAAGTGGGGGCTACCGGAGCAGAACCTCTCTGGGTGGCTGAATCTGTGGTCCATAAAGCAGCCATGTCCTTCCCTACAGGATCAGCAGGTGGGTTCACAGGACTAAAACCCAACCACCTCAAGCAAATGCTCAACCCTGCACTGGGTGACATTGCAAAGAACCTCTTGGTGGAACTAACCAGATTCACCAACACATGTCTAGCTGGCAACATACCAGCGTCCATAAGACCTATCTTTTTTGGAGCATCTCTCTGTGCTCTAAAGAAAAAGGATGGAGGGATCAGGCCAATAGCTGTGGGCAATTCTCTCCGGCGTCTCGTCGCAAAGGCAGCTGCAAGAACAGTTAGTGATGCAGCGGCCAACATGCTGAAGCCAAAACAGCTCGGGTTTGGCATTCCACAAGGGTGTGAGGCGGCAGCCCATGCAGCTCGAGCCTTCATCGCCAACATCACAGACGAAAAGGCCCTTATCAAGCTAGATTTCAAAAATGCCTTCAATTTGGTGCGGAGGGATGCTGTACTCCGTGCGGTTCATAGTCATTTCCCTTCCCTCTACCCTTTTGTACATTCATGCTACAGTATGGATCTTAAGCTACTTTTTGGCGAACATGAAATTGACTCGCGAGAAGGCGTCCAACAGGGTGACCCCCTCGCTCCTCTCCTTTTCTGCTTAGTCATCAAACAAGTCACAGAGGTCCTGTCCAGCGAGCTTAACATCTGGTTCTTGGATGATGGTACCCTAGCTGGTTCCCAAGACTCCCTCCTGGAGGACATCAGAAAAATCCAGGAGCAAGGTGCAGTTTTAGGCCTCACCCTGAACCCTTCTAAATGTGAAATAATATGTTCCAACCAGGGCATCGTAGAGAGAATAGAGGGTCTTCTGCCAAATATCCATAAAACTAAACCTGAAGACAGCACACTCCTAGGAGCTCCCCTGGGGTTGAAAGCCATCGATGAGGTCCTTGATAAGAAAATCGCCGACCTTAAGAGGATGGATGGGAGGATTGAGGATATTGATGCTCATGATGCACTCTACCTCATCACCAGATGTCTGTCCCTCCCCAGGTTAACCTACTTTCTGAGGTGTTCACCATCTTACAGTAGCCAAAAACTAAGTGAGTATGACCGGTTACTGAAATTAATGCTAGAAAAAGCCCTTAACCTCTCTCGATGACCTACAGTGGAAACAAGCCTCTCTTCCCGTAAGACTTGGGGGCCTCGGAGTTCGAACAGCAACGCAAATCGCTGTTCCAGCCTTCCTGTCCTCCTTATCAGCATCCGACGACCTTGTGAAGGAAATTCTACCTGCCCACTTACATCAGCTGGCAGGTGTACATGATCCCAATTTTACACGCTGTGCCACAGAGTGGGCCTCTCGTGCAGGCCAATCACCTCAACCACCATCCCCAAAATCCCACAAGCAATCCAGCTGGGATGGTCCCATTGTAGACCAAGTTGCTGCAGAGTGCCTGGGTGCTGCAACAACACAACACGACATTGCTCGCCTCACAGCAGTAGCAGCACCACATGCAGGGGATTTCCTGTTAGCAACCCCAATGTCGGCAACTGGCACGCGTCTCACACCACACGCCCTCCAAATTGCTGTGGCCCTCCGCCTTGCTGCCCCAATCCACACCAGATATAGGTGTATTTGCGGCGAGGTGGTGGCTGACAGGTACGGCCACCATGGCCTACTCTGCCAAAGCACAGGGGGATGGCACTCGAGGCACAGTGAAGTTAACGACATCATCAAGAGGAGCCTCACCACAGCTGGATGCCCAGCTGAAAGAGAGCCCCGTTACCTAACGCCCCGTAACTCTGATGCTCTTATTGGTCGCCCGGATGGTATCACAGTGAACCCCTGGAAGAATGGCAAGCAGTTGGTATGGGACTACACGTGCGTATCAACCCTGGCTAACACCTACATTAACCTCAGTGTTGCACAACCAGGTGGCGCTGCCACCCACAGGGAAGCAGCCAAATCCCGTAAGTATAGAGAACTGGATCACCACTACAATTTTGTCCCCATTGCTTCTGAGACGCTCGGCGCCTGGGGTAAAAGTGCTACCAGTTTTTTGAAGGAACTGGGTTCTAGGCTCATTGAAACAACAAGGGACCCGAGAGCTGCAAGCTTTCTTTTCCAGCGCCTCAGTGTGGCGATACAGAGGGGAAATGCGCACTGCATCCAGGGTTCCTGCCCGCCATCTGAGGAGCTGGAGGAACTCGACAACCTATGACAACCATCTTTGTAACCCATATGTAACTCCCTTTTTTGTAACAAAGTTCAAATAAAGTAAATATATATGTGTACATACAAAAGAATGGGGGTGGTAGGAGAAGATAATATTAGTGTTCAGTGAGAAACCACAAGGTCTCCTCTGAATACTTTTTATTTTCTTCTCCGAGGCTATGGGTCCCCACATTGGCACCAGAGGTGGTACCCTTTTAATTATAATAAAAAAAAAAATATATATATATATATATACATATATATATATATATATATATATATATATATATGTATATATATATATATATATATATATATATATATATATATATATATATACATATATATATATATATATATATATATATATATATATATATATATATATATACATATATATATATATATATATATATATATATATATATATATATATATATGTATATATATATATATATATATATATATATATATATATATGTATATATATATATATATATATATATATATATATATATATATATATATATATATATATATATATATATATAAATATATATATATTTTCAACCTCATGCACCTACTCATCCTATCCAACACGCAAACATCCTACTACACACTCCTTACCATCCAAACAATACCGCATGCCCGCTCAAGGAGGCAGAGCTTAACCGATACTACGACCTTACGCCAATACACGTCCCCTAATTAATCACCTGGACACCTGGTGCGAACCTTTGCACCACCTGTCCAGGTGGTGGGGACGGGAATGTGCGTAAATTTCCCTACTCAAACCCAGAGGTAACCTACTCAAACCTCATACTCCTACTCAAATCCATCGTGCGGCAAACCCAGAGGTGACCCTCCAACATGTAGCAAACCCAGAGGTGACCCTCCAACATGTAGCAAACCCAGAGGTGACCCTCCAACATGTAGCAAACCCAGAGGAGACCCTCCAACGTGCGGCAAACCCAGAGGTGACTTATAAATGTATGACAAACCCAGAGGTGACCGTTCACCGTGCGCCAAACACAGAGATGACCCTCCAACGTGCGACAAACTTAGAGGTGTCCCATGAACTTGCTCCAAAAGTAGAGGTGACCCTCTAACATGAGGCAAATTCAAAGGTGATCCTGCAACGTGTGGTAAACTCAGAGGTGGACCCCCATCGTGCGCCAAACCAAGACGTGACCCTCCAACGTGCGTCAAATACAAAGATGACTCTCCAACGAGAGGCAAACCCAGAGGTGAGCCTCTGACATGCATCAAACCCAGAGGAGACCCTTCAACGTGCGGCAAATCCAAAGGAGACCATCCAACGTTCGTTAAAGCCAGAGGTGACCCTCCATCTGGCGCCAAATCCAGACATGACTTTCCATCGTGCGCCAAACCAAGAGGTGTCCCTTTAACATGCGGCAAACCCAGAGGTGACCTTCCAATGTAAGTAAAACGCAGAGATGACCCTCCAACGTGCGAGAAACCCCGGGGTGACCCCTCAAACGTTCAGCAAACCCAGAGATGATCTATCCAACGTTCGGAAAACCCAGAGGTGATCTTCCAACGTTCGCCAAACCCAACGGTAACCCAGCAACATGTGTGAAACCCAGAGGAGACCCTCCAAAGTGCGTTAAACCCTGAGGTGACCCTTAAAGGTGCGTCAAACCAAGAGGTGATCCTCCAACGTGCGCCAAACACAAAGGTAACCCTAAAACGTGCGTGAAACCCAGAGTAGACCCTCCAAGTACATGAAAGCCTGAGGTGACCCGTCACCGTGAGGCAAATTAAAAGGTGACTCTCCAACTGGCGGCAAAACCTGAGGTGACCCCCAAACGTGCGCTAAACCTAGAGGTAACCCTTCAACGTGCAGTAAATACGCAGGTGACTTTCCAACGTGCGACCAACCCAGAGAAGACCCCTCCAACATGCTGCCAACCCTGAGTTGACCCTCCAACGTGCGGCAGACACAGAGATGACGCTCCAACGGGCGCTAAACCCAAAGCTGACCCTTCAATGTGTGGCAGACCCAGAAGTGACTCTCCAACATGATGCAAAAAGCAGAGGTGACGCCTGACCATGTGGCATACCCAGAGGTGACCCTCCAACGTTCGCGAAACCCACAAGTGAACCTCCAACGTGCACGAAACCCCGAATTGACCCTCGAACATGCGGCAAACCCAGAGGGGCCCCTCAAACGTGCGTAAAACCTAAAGATGCCCCCTATAACGTCATGCAAACTCTGAGGAAACCCTCGAACGTGCTGTAAGTCCAGAGGTGACCCTCCAACATGAGCCAAATCCAGAGGTGACCCTTCAACGTGCTACAAACCCAGACGTGACTCTCCAACGTTCGCCATACTCGGAGGTGACCCTCCAACGTGCGCAAAACCCAGGTTTGACCCTCCAACGTGTGGCAAACACAAAGGTGACCCTCCAACGTGCAGAAAACCTAAGGATGAACTTCCAACGATTGGCAAACCCAGAAATGAACTTCCAATGTGCAGCAAAACAATAGGAGATTCTCCAGGGTGCATCAAACCCAAATGTGATCCTTCAACATGCGGGAAACCCAGAGGTGACCCTCCAACGGGCGCTAAAACCAGAGGAGAAACCCTATAACGTCCGCCATAAATCAAAGGTGACCTTCCAACGTTTGGCAAATTCAGAGGTGACCCTCAAACGTGTAGGAAACCCAGAGGTGACCCTCCAACGTGCATCTAACCCAAAGATGACACTCTAACATGCGCTAAAGTCAGAGGTGACCCTCCAACGTGTGGCAAACCTTTAAGAGATCCTTAAACGTGCGTCAATCCCACAGGTGTCCCTCCAACGTGCGGAAAGCCGAGAAGTGACCCCCCAAATTGTGCAAAAGAAATTAGGTGACCGTCCAACATGCGGCAAACCTAGAGGTGACACCTAAAACGTACGTCAAACCCACAGGTGACCCGCCAACGGTGACCAATGCAAATACCTCCGGGTATTTGTATTTTTCACGTTCCATTTAAAAGTTGGGGCGCGGTGACGCGGGTATGGAATGGATGCCTGGGGGCCCCAGTGATCGTCCGTCATCTTGAAAAAAATTCCCAGCATCCCCCGTGGCCGTGGGAAGCCTCAGTTCCCAAGCAACAACCATGTCTGACGCATCGTCAATTAGCTCCCGCTCCACGGTGACCCGCGGTCATGTAAAACGACTCTCTGAGGAGGAGATACGTGATATTTTGTACGATGATGGTGCTATGGATGATGACCTGGACTATGATCCAGAGAAAGACCTGACACAGAGGTCTGATAAGAGTGAGGGAGAGACGGAAGTGGATGATGTGGGTGAGCATGTACGGTACACGCGCCTCGCCCAGCCTGCCTTGCCGCCCTGGGTCAACACCGTTATCATCACCACCACCATCATGTATGTCCTCAGATGCAAGTCTATTCAGTGACAGTTCATGTGATGAATCTTTCTCGGGCTTCAGTGACATTGGCTCCGATACGAGTAGTGTGGACGACCCGAGTACTAGCAGCGGGGATGGTACCAGGCGGGGTTTTGCTGCCTCAGCAACACATCGAGGCAGACGGCAGCGTGTCTCACAGCATGACGACAGTGGGCCCTCAACATCACATGTTCGTGGTAGGCATACGGTACGTAAATCTGCCTCAGCGCCAAGCATACTCTCACACAGCTCCAGCAGCAACAGCAAACGAAGTAGCTATGGTTTTGGTGCTCGTGGTGGTGTTGGCCGTGGTGTTGGCGCCAACACCAAACCCATTGGTGTACTTGTGTGGGAGGATTGCACCACATTTGTCCCTCAAATACCAACGATATTATTTGGAGGCCGTGCAGTTAAGGGGTTAACATGCGCCAAACTCAGAGATGAATCTTCAACGTGCGGAAAATCCTGAGGTGACCCTCGAACGTGAAGCAAACCCAGTGGTAACCCTCTAAAGTGCCCCAAACCCAGAAATGAATATCCAACGTGCGCCAATCCCAGAGGTGACCTTCCGACGGGGGACAAATCTAGAGATGACCCTCCAACTTCTGCCAAACCCAAAGCTAACACCCACAAAGTACTGCAAACCCAGAGGTGACCCTCCCTCGGGCGCCAAACCCAAAGGTGACCCTTCAACGTGCGGAAAACTCTGAGATGAACCTCCATTGTGCGGCAGACGAAGAGGTGACCCTCCAACGTACGGTACTCCCAGAGGTGACCCTCCAACGTGCTGCAAACTCTGAGTTGACTCTCCAACGTGCGGCAAACACCGAGGTGACGCTCCAACGGGCGCCAAACCCAAAGCTGACCCTTCAATGTGTGGCAATCCCAGAAGTGACCCCTCCAACATGATGCAAAATGCAGAAGTGACCCCTGTCCCCGTGGCAAACCCAGAGGTGACCCCTCCAACGTTCGTAAAACCTCAGGTGAACCTCCATCGTGCACGAAACACCGAATTGACCTTCCAACTTGCGACAAACCCAGAGGTGACTCTTCAACGTCCAGCAATTCCATATCCTGGAAACACAAACCGAAATTGTCTCTATTTTCCGCTTGTTACAACTTGTAATAAAGTTGTTACATCTTGGCTTAACGTGTTTATGACGTATTAGAACGTTATTACAACTTGCTATATTGGTTGTTATAACTGGTTAGGAGGTGTTACAACTTGATCGAACGTTGTACCAACGTCGTAGTTTCGGTGTGTGTTTGGCGGGATATAAGTTACCCTCCAATGTGCAGCAAACCCTGAGGTGATCTTCCAACGTGTGGCAAACCCAGAGGTGAACCTCCAATGTGCTGCAAACACAGAGGAGACCTTGAAATGTGCGTCAAACCCAGAGATGACCCCTTCAACGTGTGGAAAACTTAGAGGTAACCCTCAAACGTGTGCCAAACTCGGAGATGATCCTCCAAAATGCGGCAAACCCAGGGGTGACCCTCCAACGTGCTGTAAACTCAGAGGGGACCCTCCAACGTGCAGCAAACCCAGAGGTGACCATCCAATATGAGCCAAATCCAGAGGTGACCCTTCAACGTGCGGTAAACAGAGACGTGACCTTCCAACGTGCGGAAAACCCAGAGATGACTCTCCATCGTGCGCCAAACTCAAAGGTGACCCTCTAACGTGCGGCAAACCCAGAGGTGACCCTCCAACTTGCGGCAAACCCAAAGGTGACCCTGCAACATGCGTCGAACCCAGAGATGTCCCTTTCAACGTGCGGCAAACTCTTCGGTGACCCTCCAACATGCGCCAAACCCACAAGTGATTGTCCAACGTGCGTCAAACCCAAAGATGACCCCTTCAACGTGCTGCAAATTCTGAGGTAACCCTCGAACGTGCTGTAAACCCAGAGGTGGCTCTCCAACACGAGGTAAATTCAAAGGTGACCCTTAAACGTGCTACAAACCCTGACGTGACTCTCCCACGTGCAGTAAAACCAGAGGGGACTCTCCAACGTGCGCAAAACCTAGTGATGACCCTCCAACGTGCGGCAAACACAAAGATGATTCTCCAGCGAGCGTCAAAGCCAAATGTGATCCTTCAACATGCGGGAAACCCAGAGGTAACCCTCCAACGTGCGCCAAACCTAGTGATGACCCTCCAACGTGCGGTAAATCCAAAGGTTACCCTCCAACGACCGCCAAACACAGAGGTGACCCTCCAACGTTCAGGAAAGCCACAGGTGACCCTCCAACGTGCGGCAAACCCAGAGGTGACCCTCCAAAGTGCGTCAAACCCAGAGGTGACCCTCCACCGTGTGGCAAACCCATAGTTGAGTCTTCAACGTACAACACTCCAAGAGTTTAACTTCCAATGTAAGAAACCCAGAGGAGATCCTCCAACGTGCAGCAAGCCCAGAGGTAACCCTCCAACGGACGGCAAGACCAGAGGTGACCCTCCAACGTACGGCAAGACCAGAGGTGACTCTCCAACGTTCGGCAAGACCAGAGGTGACCCACCAACGTACGGCAAGACCAGAGGTGACCCTCCAACGTACGGCAAGACCAGAGGTGACCATCCAACGTTCGGCAAGACCAGAGGTGACCCTCCAACGTTCGACAAAACCAGAGGTGACCCGCCAATGTGCGGCAAATACAAAGGTGGCCCTCCAACGTGTGCCAAACCCCCGAGGTGACCCTCCAACGGGCGCCAATACCAGAAGTAACCCTTCATCGAATGGCAAACTCAACTCAAACGTACGCCAAAATTAGAGGTGTCCCTTAATTGAACGTGCGGCTAGCCCAGAGGTGACCCTCCAACATTCGGCAAACCCAGAAGTGACACCTAAAAAGTACGTCAAACCTCAGGTGACCCTCCAACTTGCGGCAAACCTTGAAAGGACCCTCCAACGTTCGCCAAACTCAGAGGTGACCCTCCAACATTCGCCAAACACAGAGGTGACCATCCAACGTGCGGCTTTCCCAAAGATGACCCTTCAACGTGTGGCAAACCAAGAGGTGACCCTCCAACATTCTGCAAACGTTGCCCTTCAACGTGCACCAAATTCCGAAGTGAGCTTCCAAAGTGAGGCAAAGTTACAGGTGACCCTCCATCGTACGCCAAACCCAAAGGAAACCCTCCAACATGCAACAAACCCAGAGGTGATCCTCCAACGTGCGCAAAGCCAAAAGATGGCCCTCCAACGTGCGGCAAACCCAGAAACTACCTTTCAACGTGCACAAAATTAAGAGGTGACCCTCCAACGTGCACCAAACCCAGGGGTGACCCTCCAACATATGGTAAAACCAAGAGGTGACCATCCAACTTGCGCCAAATCAGTTTAGGTAAGTTACATTAGGTGGAGGAGGTTAGGTAGGTGAGTGTAGATAAGTTATGTTACATGATGTAAGTTAAGTTAGTAAGTTATGTTTGGCGGTTAGGTTAATATGGGTAAGTTATGTTAAGGTAGTAGGGTTAGGTTAGGTTATGTAAGTTAGGTTAAGTAATGTAAGTTAAGTTAGTAAGTTGAGTTATAGAAGTTACATTAGGTCGGAGAGAAATAGGTTAGATTATATTAAGCAAGAAAGGTTAGGTTAAGTTATATTAGTAAAGCTACGTTTTGCTAAGCTATGTAAGGTTAGGTTATTTTAGGTTATGTTAGGTAAGTTATGTTAAGTAAGTAAAGTTAACATTGGTTAGGTTATGGAAGTCAAGTTAGGTTAAGTAAGTTACATTAAGTTAGTGAGGTTGTGACAGGTTAGGTTATGTAAGTTAAGTTAGGTAATGTAAGTTAAGTTTAGTTAAGTTAGGTTAGGTTAAGTTGGGATAGGTAAATTACGTTACATAACCCAACCTGCGGCAAACTCAGAGATGACCCTCTTATTTGCAACTAACCCAAAAGTGACTCTCCAAAGTGCGGCGTTTTCCCCCGTAAGAAACCTTTAAGTCCAAATGAGTGTTTGGTGATTTTTGTCTCCTATTTCCCCATAAGAAACCTTTAAGTCCAAATCGGTAAGTGACAAAGTTTACCTGGAACCCCCACATTTTAAACATGACTTTTCAAAAAACGAAATATTGGGTTTTCGGCGTTTACTGCCTACTACTGTAGTGAGGTGCGGTATGTGTTGTGATGTACAGATGTGAGGTGAGGTGAAGAATGTGTTGAGAGGTGCAGCATGTTTTGTGAGTTGCGGTATGTGTTTTGAGGTGAGATATTTTGTGAGGTGCAGCATGTGTTGTGATGGGAGATATGTGTTGTGAGAAGAGGTATTTGTTTTGAGGTGCGGTATGCGTTGGGAGGTGCAGCAGGTTTTGTAAGGTGAGGTATGTGTTGTGAGGTGAGGTATGTGTGGTGAGGTGCGGTGTGTGTTATGAGGAGCAGCAGGTAGTGTGTGGTGTGGTATGTGTTGTGAAGTGCAGCAGATGTTGCAAGGTGTGGCATGTGATTTGAGGTGCAGAGGTGTTGTGAGGTGCGGTATGTGTTGTGAGGTGCGGTATGTGTTGTGAGGTGCGGTATATGTTGTGAGGTGCGGTATATGTTGTGAGGTGCGGTATGTGTTGTGAGGTGCGGTATGTGTTGTGAGGTGCGGTATGTGTTGTGAGGTGCGGTATGTGTTGTGAGGTGCGGTATGTGTTGTGAGGTGCGGTATGTGTTGTGAGGTGCGGTATGTATTGTGAGGTGCGGTATATGTTGTGAGGTGCGGTATGTGTTGTGAGGTGCGGTATGTGTTGTGAGGTGCGGTATGTGTTGTGAGGTGCGGTATATGTTGTGAGGTGCGGTATGTGTTGTGAGGTGCAGTATGAGTTGTGAGGTGCAGTATATGTTGTGAGGTGCAGTATATGTTGTGAGGTGCTGTATGTTGCCTGGTTGATACCTGGTTGATGGGGTTCTGGGAGTTCTTCTACTCCCCAAGCCCAGCCCGAGGCCAGGCTTGACTTGTGAGAGTTTGGTCCACCAGGCTGTTGCTTGGAGCGGCCCGCAGGCCCACATAACCACCACAGTCCCATAGGGTTGTGAGTGACATCCTGTTATTTTATGTCACATGGCTAGTATTGATTCATTATTATTTTTCTAGTTGTTGAAGTGAATATGCGGTATCATTTTTTGCTGAAGATGCCAAGCATCCTATAGTGTCTCTGTGTATGAGTCAGCATGCAGTCCTGGGTGAACTTAGTTAAGGATACTATCCAATACTGCACTTGCCGACGCCACTCGATAATGGTAAGTGTCGGTGTCTAGCATGTTTGGGGTAATGCTGTTGAGTATATTCCAATTTTAGAGAAAATAATATTTTTTTTTTAAGTTAAAGATTTAACTCTATTATTACTTTAATTTTTCCATAATTACTTTAGTAGTACGATAATATTACATAATTTTGTGAAAATACAAAATTTGTATGTGATTAAGTACCTTTTCACTGAAGTCCTCGATACAGACAAAAATCTTTAAGCCTTTTCTTTAAGCTTCGGGCAAACATTTGAAACCTAAGATACGAGAAATCTTATCTAAACTCTGCGTCAAATACACTTTATATTCACTTTTTTCTCTGCCTTGTGTTCATTACTTAAACAAGATAAAATGTACAAATCAGCTTTAGGTCTCAATAATACGTAAGCGTTAAGCAAGATGAACCACTGTTTATTAGGGCGTTGAAGCTGTTAATGTATGCCCATAAAAAAAAAACTTATTCAGATTTTTTTTATTTATTAAATAAATACTAAGTAGAATAACTCACAGATATACCTTAATATATTGGAGAAAGTAACTTCGTAAAGTTCGCTCTGTTAAAATGTTTTGAGATCTATCATGTCTATATAACATTTTTGCTTTTCGATCCCAGAAGGTCCAAGTGATTAGGCCTCGTTTTCCACCCCATACTTTCGCGTCTTGCAGGGTCGGTGTTCGATCCCCAAAGGTCCAAGTTGTTGAGCACCATTTCTTCACTCCGTCCTCACATCCCAGCACATCCTAGTGTCCCTTCCAAGAGTTATATATTCATACTGGCCTGGCGCTTTCACCTCATCATTTTCTTACCTGACCTTACATCCTCTTCTCATAAAGATTGATTTTCCTTCCCGGCTATTTCCTTCACACGCCTCAATTGTCAGTTGAAAACGTATGGTGAGGTGGATGAATGTATGACTGCTGAGTTCATTACGCAGGAAGCGTCATGGTCAGACTGGCAGGTCGAACCCGGTGTTTACGCGGTCACCAGTTCGACTTCCTCTTCCACGTTTCCTTTTTTTCATATATTGCCCACATAATACATTAGTTGGAATTATTCAGTCCTATACGTATCAATTATTTTATCTCCTTTCATATATTCTCACTTTTAATATATTTATTCCAACATCTTTTAAATATCTATTTATCACATTTAAATTATTTCTTTAATCATCATTTAATCACATTTTTAGATGCTTAATCACTTGTGTTTATACACTTAATCATCGTTAATAACTAGTCAATTGCATATAATTTATTTTCCCCCTTTTTGTTTATTTAATTATTATTTTTATAACTTAGGTAAAAGGTGATGGTAAATTAACAACCTTTTGAATCTTTTATATATTTTAATATACATATTAGCAATGAACAATTTATATCATGCAAGAATACAACGTTTAATGCGTGATGGGAAAACGAGTTGAGTGTTGCATCACATTGCTAAGGTCTTATGAGTGTTGAAACACAACAATAACATGTTGTGAGTGAGGCTGCGATTCAAAACAGGGGTTAACGTATTGTAAGTGTTACAACACATAAAAGCCAATTTGTGAGTGTTGCAACACAGAAATGATGTTCGGTAACTTTTGCACACATAAATTATAAATTATGAGTGTTGTGTTACATCATTTCAATACATGATTAGTGTGGTTTAATGGACAGGTATAACGTGTTCCGAGTAATTCATCACACAAATAATGTGTTTGACAGATGCCACTCAAGGATATTATCTGGTGAGTGTTGCAACAATGCAGTACAGAAATTACGTGATGCAACACTCACAGTATATTATTTTTATATTACAACATTCACCAAAAAATATTTTTGTCCTGTTTTGCGACACCTACACCACATTATATCTGTGTTGCAACACTCGTAACAACGCATTCCTGTATTTCAACGCTCATAAAACGTAATTCCTTTGCGTTGCGAAGCACACAACATATGTGAATGAATTCGTGTTATGTCTGAATATTTTTTGTTTGTGTCCAAGCAGATTTTGGTTCATAGCTAGGTAATCATTCTCGATTCCTTAATGCCTCTCTAGCATCATTCTATTTAAATAAAAACGTAAATGTTCGTTGATAACTAGGGTCAGTTCATCTATGTTAGCTCGTCTAGATGAGCACATTAATGCCTTTAAACAACCTGTCCCTAGGATTATAAATTTGCTAAATATTAATTAAATAATACCTTGATATACCGTAAAGAATTCCAGAGAACACTGTATACAGTTTCCTTTGATTAAATATATTCAGATCTTTGCTGTGTGTACCTCCTCCTTAGCCAGCCCGTTGTTGCCGTGAAGGGGCTTGGTGGGAGGCTGTGTAGATGTGATGCTCCATGGGACAGTCCTTTGTTCTTTTCAAGCCTTATGCTAATGCTGCTGTCTTTTCGAATTTTGCTGGATAACTTTTCCTTTTCCTTATGTTTCGGTTTTCTCCCCCCCCCCCCTTCTTCTTCTTTCTCATTGTCCTTTCCCGCCGACCTTTTGCCAGTTATGATTATTCTTTTGACCTCCTTCTGTTTTGATGCCCACGTGTTTGAGGAGGCATACTCTCTCACCTGTAGAACTGTGGTACCCAACGTCTCGAGCGAGGGCATGCTTTTATTGTCAATCCTCCCTTCATCGCTGAACCCGATTTCGACGGACTGACGATTTTTAAGGTGGCGATTGTGGGGCATATACTCACGACGCTCTCCCTGGGGGGCCCCGGTAAGACTGGCAACATGTCTCTTATTGGGTGTCATATCCTCTAATTGTGGCTCCGTGGTGGGTGTGGAGGCACATTTGTGAATGAAAGTATTTCCTCTCGTCTTTATGTTAAATACTGTTCCTCATGTACCTTCTCGGGCTCGTGGGGTAGGCGACCAAGCCCCCGAGTCGGACCGTGTTGGAAGACCGGGCTCTGTAGTCCCGGGCTCTGTAGCCTCTGTATTGGGCCCCGACCTTGCTCTTCCTTTGACCCTCCTGACCATTCCGCTCGGCTCCTCTCCCTCCTCTGTGGTTGGGTCGAGGCACAAGCTCCCAGTGGTGACCACCTCGTCCCCTGGCACGGCTCAGTCTCTGATTGTGACTACTGCACCTTTTAACCCCTCTCTCTCTGGGGGTTCTCAACACCGTCCATACCACGGCCGCACTCGCATGATCCCTTCCCATACTAATGTGTACCAAGCCTTGTTTGGTCCCGCTTCGTTGGCCAAACAGTTTGATCTCCTCCCTCTGGATTCTACACCTCCTGACGATTTCTCCCTCCATAGGCACCTTGTTGATTCAGTAGATGCCTCTGTTACTTTCAACCCCACTCGTCTTGGTACACGTGTCGTTGCTGATCCTTCTCAGGATGCCGCCTCCGGCTTGGCTCCCTTATCCTGCCTTGGCGAGACCCCTGTTTGGGTCTCCAAGAACGCTCGGTTGAATGTCAGTGTTGGCACTATTCTTCTCCCACCCATGTTGCAACCGGTGTTAGGAATCTTCAGGACAGTCAGTTATTTGGCATATCCTCTAAGCCCGGGGCTGTTCTGTCCTCCAGGTGGATACGTTTACTCGTACCCCTCGTGATCGTCGCGTCAGCCCCTTCGGATTATGAAGATTACCTTTGATAGTAGGACCCTTCCGCCCTCTGGCATTCCTGCTGGTGCCAGGTGCTAGGTCCAAGAGTACATTCCCTCTCTTCGGTTCTGTAATAAGTGCTGGATTTTTGGCCATGGTGCCTTCCGATGCTCCAGTTCTGTCTCTCTCTGTCCCATGTGTGGGGACGAAGGTCACTCTAAATCGGAGTGCACTTCTCCCCAGGCTCGCTGCCTCAATTGCGGTGAGACCCACCCTACCTTCTCCCGCGCGTATATACATTACAAACTTGAGGCAGCCATCCTCACCATGAAGCACTGGGAACGTTTGTCTTTTCCAGAGGCCACGCACCAAGTTCGCTGTTATTGTGGTTGTTGTGAGTAGATGGATTGTCCCTTTCGGACAACCCACCAAAATCTCTGTAGTGCTTTACTTTGATCAAGAGATCACCCTGTATGCTTCCTGCTCTTGGAGAGGGGCTCAGCATCACACATTTAAAGGGGGCCGGCTCCAACACTGGCCTCGTTATCACGTGCATACACCCAATTCAAGCCGCTGTGACTCCCTACTCTCTCCTCATTTTGGTATGACCTCCTCAATCCCCATTTCTTTGAATTATTATTCTGTACCACCCTGTCTACAGCTGTGGTTCTTTCTCTCTCTCTCTCTCTCTCTCTTTTCTACTTCCTGGGAAGCCTCACTAACACAAGGGCAAACACCAGTAAAATATACATATTTACTTGACAGAGAACGTGTACAACACACACACACACAAGAATAATAATATGACTCCAACTCTCTATGCTATTATAGTCAGGTTACAATTGTGAGAACCGACTTGTGATATTTATATATACTTGATTTATATAGAATTTATATTTACGTTAATATATATTTTCGATAGCAATATATATAATGTTTAATATATAATATGATGTTTAGCGGACTGTATTTCTGCAATATTCTCACAAATCGATTCTTACACATTAGGGGAGGTTTATATTAAATTTATATATATGCAGCCAATCAAACTACAGTATTATACTACATACATTAGTAATAATAATTATCTTATCTTATTGTATGGTAGGCCTAGTCCACCAGGTAAAAACACGAATGATGGCACCAAATAAAACTCTGGGTGAGGCTAGCATCCACCATCCCTGTACTGATGTACCAGACAACTGTACTGCTTCCTCTTCTATTATTCCTGTTAAAGGGCACTAGCTGTATAGCCGGAATTCTAATATATGACAGCTATATCAAATGAAACACTGTATATTATATAAGATAAGGAACAAGGATGAATTACCTGTATTTAGACACTGTTTCTTGTGCTAACCGGTTCGCCCTATGTCTACCTAACATTAACTGGCCAGAAATGATTAGATAAACAGGTTTTGGTAAGACACTTCCCTTGTTTAGATGTTGACTGCGTGTTGATGATGGAAGAAGCACTAATTTGATCTCCATAACACTTCGTCCAAGAGAGAATTATAGGAGCTGATCTTCTCCACAGCGACTTGGTCTAACAACAATGGCTGACCTTCCTCACACCTGACACTTGGCTCTCTTTGTCCAGATGTTAATAAGTGATAGAAGGGTCACATTTACTTTATTTTGATACTGATAATTAAGTTAATTCAAATGAGATGTTTTTGTGATGTTATAAGTCCAAAGACTACTGTATTAAGTATAATTCCCAAAAGAATAGCTGGGGAATTTATAGCACTATGTGGCAATGATATCCTGTTTTCTATTGATGAAAAATTCCACTACAAGCTTTCTTTTTTATGGGCTAACTTGTGTATACAACAATAACAATATTATCTGCTTATTGTATTCAATATTAGTAAATGTGTCAGGTTTTCCGACATAATTCCCCGGGGGGCTGCTCACGGGTCGAAGTCCTATTTAGAACAGACGAACACCGAAATGACCCTTTTTAATAATTAAATTAATTTGATGTTAATAATTAGTAATCACACATTTGTGTGTTTGTTCGTACTGGACGGATGTCCCGTACTAGAGTTGCAGAGGTTTGAAGTCCAATGTGATTTAATTTCCCTGTTAACTCTTTGGGAGGCTAAAATAATAGCCAAATTACATATTAACCCAGTCTAGTAGACTATGGTAATAAATGGAAATAGGATGAACAATAAATATTTCAACTAGTCAATGATAATAGGGGACAAGGTTATCAATAAACACTAGTCATTGTATATCCTACCTTGTTGTGGGCTGGCAATTAGTAAATATTGTATCGAGAACACTAGTGCAATATATATTTAAGATAAATTATATACACAATTATTAATGATGATAACCTCTTAATTAGCCTCCAGAAACTTCTAATATTATCTAGAAGTATTAAATCGTATTAGTAACCTCGCAAAATTAACACCACAAAATTCGGTGATAATCTTGCAAGGGCGCAGCCACTAATTTGGCTGACTTTAAAATAAGCACTGTCACTTCATGGAATAACACACCATTAAATTGGTGAATGACCATGAAACCGCTGATGAGTCTGGGCTGGGGGTCGTGAGCAGATGGCGGGTCACCGCCGCCGGTCCCGACTGGCAATATGTTGTTATTGTATAAATTGCACTAGTACCAGAGTATTTGGTTCCAAGGGGTTGTCATAGCCAGGGGGTGGTAATGGGGAACGAGTTCCCATGACCTATAAAATGCTCCTATACGGCATGCGTCTCAAATAGCCTCTGTCAACCAAGTCCAACTCCTGGCCTGCACGGGTGGCTTAGTCTAAGTCCTGCGAAACTGCTTTTACCGACAGGAGAAGGGGCGAGGGCGTGCCTCTGGCGCCTTAAAACCAGCTGCTCCGGGTAGATGGGACTCGATAGCCTGGGAAGGCAGCCCATCTAGGGGAAGGAAAACCCTGATTTTAAACCTCCGCTGCCTTGCGGCCATACCCTTTTTTGGGGAAGGCTTCAGGAGTCAACCTCGAGGAAAAATCCGGAGTTGGAGCCCCTAAGGCAGTTCGTTGTTGACGTCGACCTCGTTCTGGCAGCTCCTGCGACGTTGCTGGAACCAGGCGTATTGGCATTTGCCTTTCTATTGGATAATTTCAGCAACGTGGAGAGGGGGGACCTGCTGCATGGGTAATAGCTTCTCCTCCATATGTACCTACCCAGGCTTTGCGCCCTGGAGAGGACACTCCAGCTTCGCCTCACAGCGTCGAACCAACACGGGAAGCGACAGGCTACCGGTTTTAAGTCTTCTGCTCGATTGGCGAAGAGTGTGACGCCAGGGGTTGCTTCCGACGGTGGGAGGGGTCATCGCGCCCCACTGGGCAGCTACCGCCCGCCTCAAGCTGGGCAAACCCCAGCCAATAAGGTGTTGCCTCGCCACGGTCCGTTAACCTCACTGGGTGCGTGGGGTGTAGGGTGAAAACCGACAAGCGGCCCGACAACTTTGCACCAAGCAATACCAAACCAAAGAAGAAAATATCAACTGCCCTAAAGCTGGGCACATGGAACGTCAGGACACTGACACCAGGTTTCTCTGACGACCTGCAAGAAATCAATGACGCCCGAAAAACAGCAATATCGATAGGGAGCTGAGCAAGCTGCAGATGGATATTGTTGCTCTCCAAGAGACCAGGCTCCCAGGATCATGATCTGTGAGAGAGAGGACCCTCTCTTTCTTCTTGCAAGGCAAACCACCTGATGAGACCAGAGAACATGGTGTGGGATTTGCCGTCAGGAATGCACTGTTGGGCAACCCGTCTTCGCAAATTTAATAAGTCAATATTGACTTATTAAATATGTGCATAGGTGACATACTTAACATAATAGTTTCCCTTGAAAAGCTTCATAGAAAACACCGACCTTACCTAACCTACTTAGTATGTTAAGATAAGCATCTTAATGCTTCGTAATTACAATTATTACCTAACCTATACCTATAATAGGTTAAGTAACAATTGTAATTATGAAGCTATAAGATGCTTATTTTAACATACTAAGTAGGTTAGGTAAGGTCGGTGTTTTCTATGAAGCTTTTCAAGGGAAACTATTATGTTTAGTATGTCACCTATGCACGCGACTAATAAGTCAATATTGACTTATTAAATTTGCGAGGACGGGTTGTGTTGGGACACATTATACCAACAATGGGGAAACAGAACAAATTCTGTCGCTGCAGCTGCACTCCCAAACAGGACCAGTCAATGTAATTAGTGCATATGCACCAACCCTGACTTCTCCAGCAGAGGCAAAGGAAAAGTTCTACGATGACCTCAACAGAGTCATAGCGAGAATCCCTGTAAAGGAGCCACTGTTCATCTTCGGCGACTTCAACACCAGAGTGGGTGCCGAGCACAACATTTGGCCCACTTGTCTGGGTCAATTCGGCATAGGGAGGATGAATGAGAACGGGCAACGTCTGCTAAAACTCTGCTGCCTTTATGGTCTTTGTGTCACCAACACGTTCTTTGGCACAAAGCCTCAACACCGAGTATCTTGGAGACACCCCAGATCCAAGCACTGGCACCAGCTTGACCTGATTCTTACCAGGAGTGCAAGTCTACCCAGCGTCAAGATTACGCGTAGCTACCAGAGTGCTGTCTGTGACACCGACCACTCCCTGGTATGTAGCAGGGTCAAAATGCAACCAAAGAAGATTCATCGCTCGAAAAAGGCGGGCAGACCTCGCATTGACACCACCAAGACCCGCAACCAGAACAAGGTGGAAGATTTTGCACGTGTGCTCAAGGAAGCTCTCCCTGGCCCAGCCGGGGTCACTGCCTGTAAAATATGGGAGCACTTCAGAGACGCTGTGTTCAACGCTGTCATTTCCACCTTTGGCAAGAAGACCAGCAGGTCGGCAGACTGGTTCGAGGCTCACTTGGAAGAGATGACACCTGTCATCGAAGAGAAGAGAAACGCCTTGGCAGCCTACAAAGCCTGCCCAAGTCAGAACAACTTACAGATCCTTCGGGCCGTCCGCTGCAAAGTGCATCAGAGCGCCAGGCGATGTGCCAACAACTATTGGCTCCAGCTCGGCTCCCAGATACAGACTGCAGAGGATACAGGCAATGTAAGGGGAATGTATGACGGCATCAAGCAGACCCTCGGCCCAATCCAGAGGAAGACCGCCCCTCTGAAATCTGCCACTGGCGAGGTTATTCAGGACCAGACACTGCAGCTGAAGCGCTGGGTCGAGCACTACTCTGAGCTATTCGCCAGGGACAATGTGGTCACCGAAGACGCCCTGAGCGTACTGGCTCCAACCCTATTCGGGATTTTTTCACAGTTATGCTGCGGCACGCTTTTGGATCTGTCATGGAAGGCATTTACCTCCAGACCAGGTCGGATGGAGATTTCTTTAACCTCGCCAGGCTGAGAGCCAAGACGAAGGTTCGGCTGAGGTGTTTACTCGACTTCCTTTTTGCCGACGACGCAGCAGTCACTGCCCACTCAGCCGAAGACCTCCAACGGCTCATAACCCGCTTCACCGAGGCCTCTCAGGCTTTCGGACTCACCATCAGTTTGAAGAAAACACAAGTCATGGGACAAGGAGTGGACTCCACACCTGACATCGGCATCTCCGATTCAAAACTGGAAGTCGTTCACGACTTCGTGTACCTGGGCTCCACAATCTCTGACTCCCTTTCTCTTGATACGGAGCTAAACAAACGCATCGGTAAGGCATCTACTACCATGTCCAGACTGACAAAGTGAGTGTGGGCTAACAATAGGCTAACTGAGTATACTAAGATTCAGGTTTACAGAGCCTGTGTCCTGAGCACTCTCCTTTATGGCACTCTCCTTTATGGTAAAAACACGAATGATGACACCAAATAAAACTCTGGGTGAGGCTAGCATCCACCATCCCTGTACTGATGTACCAAACAACTGTACTGCTTCCTCTTCTATTATTCCTGTTAAAGAGCACTAGCTGTATAGCCGGAATTCTCATATATGACAGCTATATCAAATGAAACACTGTATATTATATAAGATAAGGAACAAGGATGAATTACCTGTATTTAGACGCTGTTTTTCGTGCTAACCAGTTCGCCCTATGTCTACCTAACATTAACTGGCCAGAAATGATTAGATAAATGGGTTTCGGTAAGACACTTTCCTAGTTTAGATGTTGACTGCGTGTTAATGATGGTAGAGCACTAATTTGATCTCCATAACACTTCGTCCAAGAGAGAATTATAGGAGCTGATCTTCTCCACAGCGAATTGGTCTAACAACAATGGCTGACCTCCTTCACCACCACTCACCACATCCAGATAAACATATCTAGGTGTGCACATCTAAGTGAGCACATCTAGTTTAGCACATTTAGGTGAACACATCTAAGTGATCACATTTAGTTGAGAACATCTAGGATAGCACATCTAGGTGAGTACATTTAGGTGAGCACAACTAGGTGA
This sequence comes from Procambarus clarkii, assembly GCF_040958095.1. Lineage (NCBI taxonomy): Eukaryota > Metazoa > Arthropoda > Malacostraca > Decapoda > Cambaridae > Procambarus > Procambarus clarkii. The sequence goes on along the minus strand of NC_091230.1, from coordinate 10,713,999 downwards.
TCATTTATGCCTATGAACAACACGTGCATAAATTTTTAAGTTATTAGTTAAATACCAAATTCAATAACCAATATATATACCTTTATATACCTTATATGAGGGATCTAGATCCTCAGCTAGTTTTCCTAGTTTCTAGATTAGGCTAGTCACTCTAGAAACTGAAGCTTTCAAAATAACATATGCTTGTTGGGTGTTGAATGAAAGCTTATGTTATGGACTATCATTTGTGAGTAGTTAGAGGTCTGTGATTGCTCTGTAGAGAGAATTACAGAGATTTTCCTGTTTCTGTGAAATAGGACGAGGAGGTACTTGACTAAAACCGTTAGAGGAGGGGGGAGAGTGGAGTGAACGTTGCTCCCCCCCCCCACATGGGAGACATCGCGCCTTTGTTTTAGGCCTCACCCCTGCTTGTGACGTCACAGGACGCCCGAGGGTGACGGAGAGAGGTGATTGGTTTAGGCATGTGTGCTCCAAGCCTAGTTTTGGCGCGAAGAGCTGTGGTTGGAAGCGGCATCTTGGTAGTGTGCCGGCTCTAAGCTGATTGGTCAAGACAAAGTAGGGAGGAGGTAGGGGTATTTGAGTTTCCCTGCCCGCCAGGGAGGCAGTTTGAATTGGGCTGCCAGGGGAGGAAGAAGTGTCTGGTGGAGGTGGCACGCCGGCCACCACCACCCCACGTTAATCGCTTCTCTCGTCCAAATTACTCATCGAATATGGCACTCCTGCTATCAGGGGTTGTGTCAAGGCCCAATTAGGTGAATTGGGGCCAAGGATTTACGGAAGGAACAGTAAAAAGCTAGAGACAGTTGACTGTGTCCACACATGAGGCAGCTGGCAGAGCCTCATGGTGTAACAGGTGGGTCGAGTATCCTGTCCAACACCAATGGACAATTGGTGTTGGGCAGTGTAAGTGAGTGTGATATTACAGGCCCATGTTGGACTTTGCATTCCGCCAGGCTGCGTCAGTGTGGGGACGCCGCCGGCCATTGTCAACCCCAGCCGCGTGGGTACTCCTGTGGGCGGCAGCCTGCCAGCCTGAGGCACCCATGTGCGTGCCCACCCGCGCCGCCCACCTTGGCCAGCTGCTTGGGGAAGGGGGGGGGGAGGGCCACCCGCGCGGCCAAACTCCACCCCCACCCCGCGCACCTGCTCAGCCGGGTGGGGTGCTATGACGTCATGCGCTACCCGTGGCCACCCCAGGCCACCCAGACGCTCGGCCGGCTCGGCCCGGCCCGGCCCGCGCGCCGGCTACCACTACCACCATCCCCCCCCCTCTGAGCTCGGGAGGGGCGCTGTGGGCCACGCGGTGGCCACATGCCTTGGCCACTTTCCCGGGACAGCCTAGGGCCACATCTTGTCGACGCATGAGGAGCAAGCAAGCTAAGTGTTGTCAGCTAGTGTGGTAGTGACTTGGGAAATGAGGAAAAAATAAGGGTTATGATAGGACTATTATCATTGTATACAGTGTGATGCATACCGGTGGAAATTCACGGTAAGAGTTGTCTCAGAGCCTCGCCAGGCTAGAGAAGCAGCTGAGTGACAGCTGTCAGTAGGGTCCAGGTGATTGATAGGGCGGTACCTGGAGATAGATATTATACACGGGACAACACTGTAGTATCATTATGTATATATATAGTAGAATGACTAGAGTATGTAACCGGTCAGTGTAGAGATTTACCATATAAGTGATTCAGCCTGTCGATTCTATATAATCGTTCAGACTGGATTAATGCCATAGAGTACCGTAAAATTATAATCATTAGAGGTAGTTAGTTACATTTACATGATGATATAATTTTCATTGATTATGTGAATGCCATTTCTATGTGTTCATTTGCATGTTTATGTACTGTGTGGTGTGGTAAGTCAGTAGATGTCATTGCTGACTGATTGCCTAATGATGTCATTAGCATGTGGGGTATGCTGACGGCATCATTATGTTGAAGGTTTGTGCAGTATTGTTTCAGTTTATACGATATTATTGCCCCAGGAACTGTGTTGAGGGTTTAAGGGACCTCTAGGATTATTCAGGGGAATTCACAGTACTTAATGAGAGCAGGCAATTGATGGGTTAATTGCTTTGCTGAGGTATGTGTGTGTTCACAGTAGTCCTTTGCAATGGGTGCAAGATAAAGAGGGGGGCAGTAATATTAGTATACTTTTGTGTGTTGCACAACCGTGTGTCATTATTGTGTGGGCACAGTAATTAGCGAGTTGCAGTAACCGCAACCATATGTGGGCAGTGCTTTTATGATGTTGCATGCCATTGTAGTGTGACCTATGTAACACTGGGGTTACTTTGTTTCTTTAAGTTGTGTTGAGGACTTAAGGATTCAGTGAGTTAATTAAGTAAGGGGTAATTAACTGGATAAGGGGTGCACACTTAGTGTTGTGGAGTAAGTGAGGGCTGTTATGAGAGAAAACAGTGTTGAGCTTGAGTGAGATACGTCTCAGGAGCAATTAATTGTCCGTGTGACAACTAATTGACCACTCTAGCTAATTATGTAATTAGCCTTCTCATCATGAATTCACGTAGTGGGAGAGGATCTGTCAGTATTTGTGTTAACGTAATATGCTCGAGACTAATTACCTTTCTGGGGTATAGCAATTAGTGGCTCAGGTTAATTAGTGGAGTAATTAACATTGGAGAGCTTCGATGACTCGGTAAAGCGAGGTCATGGAGCTAGCATAAATCGTTGTATTAATCATATCCTGTCTGAGGACAGTGGATTAGTGGCACATCTTGTTAATTAGGGTAATTAACTCCTTTCCCGTGAATTCACAGTGTTTGATGAGACCTGCTTAGGCAGTGCGGAGTGAGACGTATTTATGGATGATTAATTATCGGTCCTGATGACAGTTAATTAATTGCTCAGTATTAATTAAGGGAGTTAATTAGGGTAATTAACACTACCTAGTAATTTTTTGACACAGACTGTGGAGAAGCTACCAAGTTAGGGTAGGCTTAGTTAACGTAACTCACTGGGGATGTAATTAGTGGTCCGTTTGACCTTAATTGAGAATTACTCACTGAATACTTGCAAGGAGTCAAGTGTGATGTAATATATGTTTGAGTTATTGTTAACAAGAGAGAGACAAGTGTTAAAGATTAACGTAGAGTATCATCATGTTGTTGTCTAGTGGGAGACAATTGTTTGTGATTACCGTAGTACTTTGTTGCTGACTGCTGCGATCAGTCAATTAACGTAATTAATCACTTAAGGCAATTTCTTTTGGTTGTCGTCTGGTGATGAGAGTAGAGTCATCTAGGGATTTGTGGAGCTGTGTCCCAGAATCCCGCCTTGCCTGTCTTTGTTACTGTTTACAACAGTGCAACTTCTTGTAGGGAGTTGCAAAGAGTGGTCACACTGGGTTGTGATAGGGGGGGGGGTCACTGTTGGACTACCCTCCTAGTTACGTGGGTCTCTCCTGGGGGGCGGGAGGACCCCTAAGTTTGTGATTATAGTAGCTGTCAGGGAAACCGAGACACTATTGATTGCCTGCTTGTGTCTTTGTCTTCAGTGGATATCCTTCATTTGTTCAGTTAGTTCATGTTGTCAGCAAGATGGAGCCTGCTGTCACTTCTCGAGGGGCAGTTGAATAGCTGTGTTGCAAATGCCACTTGATGTACAATAACGTAACCATTCGCTGTGGTGTAACTTAGTCTGTGATATTTTTCTTTGATTTGCAATATTGCGTCATCAGTGGGCACACCTGTGTTCAGGTTAGTTCAGTATGCAGCCTCACAGCAAGGGTTGCTATTTAGCTGGTTGTTATCGTGCCACTGGATGGACATTAATGTAACGTAAACTCGGTAATGTAGTAGTTAGTCTCTTGTTATTAATAAATTGTTATGTTATAGAAAACGGTCTTTGATGTCAACCCTTCAACCATATTATTCCACCATATTTCTGCATATTAATAAATGTTGATGTGATCTTGATAAGGCGGCTGTTCTTGGGAATTCAAATTCCAATTCATAGCGCCACATCAAATATAAATATTTGATTGTGAGAACCCGTCGGTTACCCTTTATTAGTTTTAACGTCCTGTTTAACTAGGAGGAGCCAGCGGCCTATTGTGGACAGGTTTTCACCCTTGGTGGTGGAGGCCTGGCGGTTTGCTCCCGCTTTTCCTTTTTTCTATTGGACTCATGCTTAACTGCCGTGAGCAGACTTTAAACTTGTAGTCCACCTCCTAAGGGAGGTAGGCGTAGAGAAAAATCTCACACCTTAATGAGGTATGAGTTCTTCATGAAGCAGGAAGCGTCGTGGTCAGACTGGCAGGTCGGACCCGGTGTTCCCGCGGTCACCAGTTCGACATCTTTGAATGTAGGCAGATCTTTCTTTTTTCCATATAATGACTACAAAATATTTTAGTTTAATCCAATACTATTTTTCCTCTATTTAATCATATCTTATATATTCAATCACGTTTTAAATATCGATTCTAGCAGCATTCATATATTATATTATTTATTATTATTATATTATTACAAAACAGTATTAACGTGGTGGCAATTCTTATACCATGTCGTGGCACAGTTGACTAAGGCGCATCTGGGAACATCCCGTGCGCAGGTTCGAACCTTCATAACGGCCCTTGTGGATTTGTTCATATGATATCTCACATTATTTTGATTTCTATGTACATTCGTGTTATGTCTATGTAATTTTTGTTCCTCTAATAGAGTGAGAACTATTATTTAAATTAAGTTTGTCATCCAAAATTCTTTTCTCTCTAGAATCAATAAAGAATTATAATAAAAAATATGTTGAAAGGAATTTACCATAATTACCTTATTTATTGTTATCATAAATTATTACTGAAAATACTTAATTTCTATGTCATTAAGAATCATTTCATAAAGTTTTCAATGTAGAAAGATAACTTTAAGAAACTGATTTGACAAAATCTATGGCAAGAATTTGAGACATGATTTGAAACATATTTAAAAGTAACGATCCATCGATCTGTTTTCGTTCTGGTGTTTAAACACGTGTGGCGAACTAAAAGAAAAATCTTAATAAAACAATTCGTCAAATATACCAATGTTTCCCTCTTTTCTCTAATCATTGAACTGGGATTACTACCATCCGACCATTACTAAACAAACATGAACAGTACAAAATCAGCTTAAGGTGTCAGTAATACCTAAGCTTTAAACAAGATGAAAGATTTTATATTAGAGTGAGAACATCTGTGTGAGCACATCTATGTGATCACGTCTAGGTGCGTACATCTAGGTGAGCATCTATGCCTATAAACAGCCTGTACAAAGAATAATATTTATTAGATAAATACCGAGTTCAATAACTAATTATATACCAAAAAGGACTGGTAAGAACAACTGTGTACACTTCTGTTTGCTTAAATTTATTACATCTGTGCTGCTTATAAAGTACGTTTGAGTTCGATCCCCGATGGTCCAAGTGCTTGGGCACTTTTACTCCACACCGTCCTCACCCTTCTTGCAGTGTCTGCGTTCGATTCCCGAAGGTTCAAGTGGTAGCTTTCCATTCCTTCACATCGTCCTTATATATCCCAGATGATCTTAATATCCCTTCCAAGTGCTATATAATCATACCGGCCGAGTAATTTCACCTCATAATTACCATACCTTACCTCGCTTCCTCACAGAGATTATTTTTTTTCTGTTCTAATTTTTTCTTCTCATGCCTCGAATGTGAATTGATAATGTATGATGAAGTGGATGAATGTATGACTGCTGAGTTCTTCATTAAGCAGAAAGCGTCATGGTCAGACTGGGAGGTCGGACCCGGTGTTCACGCGGTCACCAGTTCGAACACTTTGAAGGTAATCAGCATTCCTTTTTCTATATATTGGCAACAAAATCCTTTATCTTTAATTCAATAATATTTGTCGCCTATTTAATTATATTTTAAATATTCAATCACGTTTTATATGTCGAGTGTTGTAACTTTTATATGTTAAATTATTTATTTATTATTATTATTAATATGATAATTATTATTATTAATATTATTATTATTATTATTATTATTATTATTATTATTATTATTATTATTATTATTATTTACATTATTATTTACATTATTATTATATTTCAAAACAATAATAACATGTTATGATGGTTGCAACACATAAAAAATATTTTGCAACACTCACAACGCAGTAATTATGTGTTACAACAAATGTATAAATGTCCGGTGCAACACTCACAACACGTTATTCCAGTGTTGCAACGTGTTGCGAGTGATGTAACACAAGGATGTTATGTGATGAATGTTGCAGCATTCCAACACAGAAATAAAGAGATGCATCACTCACAGTATATTATTTTTCTGTTGCAATGTTTTCAACAAATATATTAGTCTTGTGTTGAAACACACATTATTTCTGTGTTTCAACAGTAACACCTAATTCCTGTGTTGCCACATTAACAACTCACTATTCCGATGCGTTGTAAAGCTCACAACATGTGTGAATGTATTCGCGTCATGTCTGAATATTTTTTATTGGTTCTCAAAAAGGTTTTCGTGCATAGCTTGGATCTCATTACAGAATCCTTCCTCTGTAGCATCGATATAGAAATATAATCAATATTTTAATGAATCCCGTAACATATTGATAGGAATTAACTTATATTTCCTCTGTACATAAAAAGAATATACATATATTTATCATAAATATTACCATAATGCCTTGTATTTATACATTTAACCAGCATAGTACTTCCTGTCCGGTTAGTAATTGTACAATGAGTTTTTTTTATTAAGTGATACAGTGATTTTGTGGAAAAAGTTAAAACGATTTAGTTAAAAAAATTTAGGAAAATTGTGTGGTTGAATTTTTTCAGAGTCCACTTGGATAATTTGGGTTAACTGAGGTTAATTTGAATTCCGCGGGTCAAGGGTAAGATCCGGATATCATTATGATTCCTGTGGCAATAACGTAATTCTAGATTTAAAGATAGGAATGTAGAATTATTTTATTTTAAATTAAGTGAATTTTTTCGGAAAATTTGGTTGGAAAAATCTTAAGTCTAACTTTGTCTAAAATCTGTCTTTTTGGTGAAAATTCGAAATTTCATGTCAAGTGAACGTTCCAGGGCATTTGTACTTTGATTTTTTGCTAAGTTAAGAGATTTTACGAATAAAATTGTGTTGGAATTTTTTTTTAAGTCCGGTGTTGTGCTAGAATAGCAGATTTTGAGAGAAATTCGAATTTGAGTGTAAAGTGGACGTCCAATGTGTAATGGTTATCCTTTTTACCGCGACAGTAAAATAATTATTGTGTTAGCATTAGGAAATCGTAAGGTGAATTTTGCCGACTTAAGCGAATTTTCGAAGAATTCGTGATAGAAAATTTTCAGAGTCCAGGTTGTGTAAAAACGCAGTTTTTGGTGGAAAATCGAATTGGTAAGATAAATGCGTGTCCCAGGTGTCTGTTTTATTCATTAGAGCGAGCTATTAACATAAATCTTGTTTTCTACTTTGCAGATACAAATTTGATTTTTGTTTAAGCAAAAAAAAAAAAACAGAAAACACGGGACTTGTGTTTTAGCGCGTCTGAATGCTTCATCAATAGCAAGTGGCCGCTCTGTTCTCTTAAATTTCATCTAATATACGAGTTCAGTATCGTCGTTATTAGTCCATCATGAGTGCGGCACGATAGTTAATATATTCTTGTTTAAATTTTTGTGAAAGTAATATTTTTTAATTCTTATAGAGAGTACGCATCTCAGTGGCCAAGGATATCTTCAGAAACTGGCTGGGCAGTGCGTGCTCCTTCATAAATTAGTTTTCTTTAAAAAGTTTTGCACAATTAAGCAACTTGATTTATTGTATACTTGATCAAGTGCAAATTTTATGTTTTCTTCGCGTTAATTACGACGGTGGGTCGCGTAATTAAAGAAAGAAAAGAAGTTTATTCATTGGCGGCTTAGCAAAACTTGGCTCCCCAGCACCTGTCACCACTTGTCTTAATAACTAGATGATGTATGGACCCTTATGGCTTATGGAAATCCTTTTAAAAACGTGGCTTAATTCTGAATACAGGACTGGATGCATGGAAGATTTTTCAAGGGCTCTTTAAGTTAAGCTTTTCAAGCATTGTTTGTGAATTTGTTATGGAGATGCGAGGTGTTAATATTTCGCATGGAACGGATGACTGGTCATATAGTTATAGAAATTTCTGAAGATGGATATGGTTCATGGATAAACAATGGTGTCAACCCAGTCTCACCCAACCCCCTCCCCTGCCAACCCACCCCAGCCACAGCCTATCCCCTCCCAACCCCTGCCTGTATGCCCACCCCAGTCTCAACCCACTCCCACCTACACACCCCAGCCTCAACCCACCCGCACCTACCCACCTGAGTGGCAACCTGCCCCCACCTACCCACCTCAGCCTCTATCCCACTCTTACCTACCCACCCCAGCCTCATCCCATCCCCACCTATCCACAACCTATCCCTACCCAACCCCTATCCATTTGCCCACCCCAGCCTCAGCTCGCCCCTTAATACTCACTCCAGCCTCAGCCCACCTTCACCTACCCATCCCAGGTTCAACCCAACCTCACTTACCCATCCCAACCTCAATCCACCCCCACATACCCACCCCAGCCTCGCCCCACCCCTACCAATCTACACCAGCCACAGCCTATCCCCACCCAACCCCTGCCCGCATGCTCAACCCAGCCTCAACCCCTCCCCACCTACCCACCTCAGCTTCAACCCCCCTCCCCACCTTCCCACCCCAGCCTGAACCCATCCCAACCTACCCACAACCTATCCCTACCCTACCCCAACTCATTTACCCACCCCCGCCCTCATGTTCAACCCAGCCTCAACCCCTCCCCACCTACCCAACCCAGCCTCATCCCCTCCCCATCTACCCACCCCAGCCTCAACCCATCCCCACCTACCCACAACCTTTCCCTACCCAACCCCTTTCCATTTTCCCACCCCAGCTTGAACCCACCCCTACCTACCCACCCCGGCCACAGCCTCTGCCTTCCCAACCCCTTGCCTGTATGCCCACCCCAGCCTCAACCCCATCCTCACCTACCCACACCAGCCACAACCTATCCCTACCCAACCTCTACCCATTTACCCACCCCAGTCTGAACCCACCCTCACCTACCCACCCCAGCCACAACCTATCCAAACCAAACCTTGTCTCCCTCAACCTCTACCTGAATACACGCCCCCTCAACCCCTTCCCACCCACACGGTCTTCCCTCAACCCCACCCCACCCAAACTTCCTCTCCTAAACAATCCGCCGTCCACTCTTCCCTTCCCCCTCAATCCCTCCCTATCAACCTTCCTTCGAATCCCACCTCTTACCCCCTTCCCTCCTCCCTCTTTCACTATCCCACTCAACCCCAAATGCCCTCTTCTACTCCCTTATTCCCCACGGTCCCTACTCCTCACTCCTCACCTCCCTAGTGTTGCATCCCAGGATGCTGTTTGTCAAAGAAGTAAGCAAGCGTCTGGTAGACGCCTGCTTACTTCATTAATATATTATTAATGAAGTGTGTTAGAATTGTTATGGCCAAGGCCATTTTAGGAATTCTTGTCAAAACATAGGGATTAAGGTAGACCCGGGAAAGGTCGCCCCTAGTGATGGTAGGCCTACCTTTGAAGTGAAAGTGGAAGGTGTGAGATTGACAGTTTTTGTAGACACCGGAAGCCAGGCAACTCTAATTAAAAAGTCAGCCTTCAGCAAATTTAATATGCATGCCTTAAGCATAGTGAGACAAAGTTAACGCCAGTAAATGGGGAAAAGATTGATATCATGGGTCAAGGTACCATTAACTTTGAAATTAACAGGGAATTGCAACCTCATACATGTACGATCGTTGAGAATCTTGATTTTCTTGGGGACATCCTTATGGGTACCGATTTTTTTGTATAGGTTTGATTACTCTTTGTCTACACAAAAAGGGGGGAAAGGAACTGCAGATTGCAGTGGGAACAGATTTCCTACCCAGTGGAGATGATCGACCATCCCCCCATTGTGGCTTCAATTAAGAGGAAACAGAAATATAAAGCACACTATCCAAAATTTATTTTTAAGTCTCTTCCAGACACAGTCAAGAGGTCATGTGGGTTACATGCATTGATTAAGCATAGTTGCCCACCACATTCTAAATTCTATTAAGGGGGCACATTACGAAAATATGCTATAAATGAAAACTGGTTCGATTTTAATCAAACTTTTTGGACTAGTTGTATATAAAATTGGGTTTAACTGGTCGAGGTCTCAGTATCGTAGCATAAATAGGAAGGGAGAAAAAAATATTGAATTATGTATCAAAAATTTTCCGAAATGGTCAAAAATTAACATCAAACAAAAGTGTCAACTGAAATCATGTCTATGACTCTAAGCTATCACAATAGCATATAATAAAGTATTTTAATATTTAGTTTTATGCAAAAAAAAATGTATATATATATATATTTTATCTTTTTTTCTCTTATTTTTTATCAGCCGATTTGCATGAAACTTATATACCTTACAGAACGTACGCCTATCTATAGGGATGCAAATTTTGCAGGAAATTGGTTGAAGTAACCGTCAACCACAGGTGGCAGAATCTTTGATCTTATTTATGGTCAAGTAACATAAAATTACTTCACAGCTTTCATTTTTTTTCAATTTACATGAAATTTACTCCTTATATGTAGAATTTACGTCTCTACAAACGTTTTAAAATACTTTTTTCCTAAGTTCATTTATTGATTTTATAAATAATTTTCAAACATGAAATATTGGCATATATTTTTAGGGAACTTTGACTATTTGTATTAGTAAAACTAAACATATTTTGGATAATCCTTTTCATACAAATCCTTTATTATATGCTTTTATGATATATGAGTGTCATAGAAATGATTTCATTTGAAACTTGTGTTTGTGAAGATTTTTGAAAATGTGTAAAATTCGTTGGAAAAAACAAAAAACACAATAACTCCCTTTCTATTTAGGGTGCGATACTGAAACATAAAACAGTTGCAGCCCTTCTTACATACAACTAGTAAAAAAAGTTTGGTTGACATTAAACAACATTTAAAAAAGTGTATTACTTGCCTCTAAATTTATTAAAGTGGTCTTGGGACGTCACATCCTACCAGGCACCACCCTTCAGATGGCTGCAAGATGTGATAGGTTATTAATTCCCCATCATCTAATTGTAGTGTTTGATAAAAGTACACTTATTTCAGTCGTCAATCTCTCACACAAGACCTTTTGCTTCACGGCGAGTGATAAGGTATCTCAGGGAACTATGGTGAATGACATAAAAAAATTTCACCATGAGTCAGCTGTCATGCCAACTGTCACAGCACAATGTAGTGCTTTAAATGTGATAGGCAACTATAAACCATCAAAGATAAAGAATGAGACAGATGTTTCGAGTAACATACAGGATATAGGTAAGTTGATCTCGGAACTCGATTTCCAACATGTTTTGCAGACTAATAGAGAACTGCTAAGGGTAATTTTACGAAAATTCTCAAAATTGTTTGCAACCGAGGATGACCAGATTGGTCTTCTTGATAGGATTGACCACACCATTCCAACAAGTGGTCACGTGCCTGTTTATACATGGCAGTGGAAGTTGCTGGAACAGGTTAAGAAAACTATCAAGGGATGAGTGACAGAAAATGTTTAGGCAAGACGCGATAGAACCTAGTACGTCACCGTGGCTGTCGCCTGTTGTGTTAGTTCGTAACCAGAGGGAGGTTATCACTTTTGTGTGGAGTACTGGAAGGTAAATGAAATAACTAGCGGTGATGTGTACCCTTTACCCCGAATTCAGGAGATAATAGGTCAATTTTGAGCTGCGAAGTATTTTTCCACTCTCGATGCTAAGTCGGCATATTGGGCAATACCAGTTGCTGAAAAAGACGGAAACAACAGCATTTTCCGATGGCAGGCATACCTACCAAATTTGTGAGATGCCTTTTGGCCTTAAGACAGCCCCTTCGTCATTTCAGAGGGCCTTTAACTTTATCCTCAGCCCATTTTTGGGAAGACACTCGTTAGCGTACCTGGATGATGTGGTAATCTATTATACGACATTTGATGAGCACTTACAAGACTTGACTGAGACTTTGACCTTGTTAGATCTAGCGAGTTTTAAATTAAGTGCGCAGAAGTGCACTCTGGCAGCTCAGAAATTGAAATTTCTGGGGTTCCAGGTGAACACAGACGGTATCAGGCCAGACCCTGACTCTTGCCACGCTAATGCTGAAATACCAACTCCAAGGACAGGAAAGGACGTGTGCAGGTTTCTGGGTGCAGCCGGATACTTTCGACGCCACATTGAAGGTTTTGCGAGAACATCCGCACTTCTGACCGATTTAACAAGGAAAAATGTAAAGTTTATTTGGATACCTGAACATGACGTAGCCAATGCACAATTGAAGTCAACTCAGTACAACACCAGTATTGGCAGTGCCTGGTTTTGATAAAGAGTGGGAAGTACAGCAGACGCCAGTAGTATAGCTATTAGTGGATGTTTGATGCAACGAGATAATGAAAATTTTCCCCATCCAGTGGCCTATTTCAGAAGGAAGGTCAACGGACCAGAGGTTCGCTATTTGGCCACGGATCGGGAGGCGCTCGCAGTGGTAGAGTCAGTTAGATATTTTGAACCTTACCTTTTTCAACGCCATTTTGTAATCTACACTGACCACAGAGCATTAACACACATTTTTAAGAAATGTACAAAATACCCACGGATGTCACGCTGGTCCACGAATTGTCTGCACACTCATTCCAGATCCTTTACATGCCTGGACCGTCACATGAAGTCCCGGATACTTTAAGTAGGATCATCGTTGCTATTAACGTCAACCAGAATATTGAAAACATTTCTTCTGAGAAAATGAGAGAATTCCAGATGAGCGAACCCAGGTGGAAAGATATTATTGAATATTTGGAAGGGGGAAATTATCTTTCCAAAAATCGTAAATTGCCAATACACGACTTTGAGTGAAAGGAGGGAGTGCTATATTATGTAAATAGTCAGGCAGATGGAGCAGTATTCCAGTTAATTATTTCAGACGAGTTAAGATCAGCAGCATTAAAGCTGGCATATGCATCTAAGGTTGCAGGTCACACGGGAATCTTTAAAACTCACCTGAAAGCAAAGTAAGTAAGTAATTATCAAAAGAAGGAACCAAATCGGGAAGGTATGTAGCACCATCAAATGTGCGGGATAATCAGAGGGCGCTAAATATCACCAAGAATGCCAATACGAGAACATAAATGCATAAGGCGAACGATATAAAAAATATCCGAATTACCAAGAATTCTATCATGGGACAAGCGACCGCGGGGGACGGTCGGAAAACAAAACACACGCTAGTCCCAGAAGTCAGGACATTCAACCAGGATATGCACGACCGTAAGAGGGACAATGCAATTTGGACAATAAGGAGCAGTGGGGGGGGGGGCGCTCTATTAAGTGACCACGAGTTAAGCGAGTATGGCCAATATGCAACCTCGCCAGAGCAGTTCCCTTCGCCGGTTACGGTGATAGGAGGACGGCCATGAGGACACACAACTCTTTAGAGTACGCAGTTTGTCACCAGTAACAGAGGACCAACAAGCCTGCCAACGGGTAAGGATGGAGGAATGAATAACTGGGTAAAAGTTGGAATAAGGAATACCTTTACGTGAGATGGGACAAGAGCGGACAGCTTCCCTAGTGGCAGCATCCACACGCTCATTTAAAGAAACACCAATATGGCTAGGAACCCAGCAAAACTCAACTGACTTAAATTTACTGTGAGTAAGAAACAGCCAATGCTGAATCTCGACAACCACTGGATGAACCGGAATAAAGGACCCAAGAGCCATGAGAGCACTATGAGAGTCAACGACAAGTACAAAGGAAGATTGACAACGAGAAAGCAGGAGTCGATGAGCATAGAGAATAGCATAAAGTTTCGCTGTGAAGATGCTAGTCTCCGGAGGTAAGGGACATATATAAGTGCTGTCACGAAAAACAACAGAATAGCCTACACTGTCCGCAGACTTAGACCCATCGGTGAAGATGGAAACGGAGCGGGAGAGTGAAGAAAAGTGCTCAAGGAAAAGGCGTTTCAGATCCATAGGAGGGGTAAAAGCTTTAGTGATGCAAGTTAAGGAAGTTCAAAATTGTAAAATGGGGACTCTCCACGGGGGCAAAGAAGGAACAACACGAGGAGAAATATTAGAAATACGAACCGAAAGAGAAACCTGTATGTGAGATAACCGGACAGAAAGAGGGAGGTGGTGAAGAGAAACAGGAACCACAGGAGGAGTAAAAATTAAAGCACGACAGAGGCGAGAGGAAGGATGTTGCAAGGACCACGCAAGATAGCGAAGACAGTAGCGATCATGGCGGTCCTGGAGAGAACGGAAGCCAGTGTCAACATACAAGCTGAGGGTAGAAGTCGAACGAAAGGCACCAGAACTAAGGGGCAACCCAATATGGTGCAAAGCATCAAGACGGCGAAGAGTAGAAGGAGAAGCAGACGAGTAAGTAGGGCAACCATAATCGAGTTTAGACAGGACGAGAGAGGAATGTACAGCGAGGAGAGTGCGCCTATCCGCTCCCCAAGAAGTATGGGACAATACCCGAAGGAGGGAAAGGGCCTTAGAGCATTCAACTAGGAGGTAAGAGATATGGGGCGACCAAGAGAAACGATTGTCAAAAATCAACTTCAAGAGCTTAGCAGAATGTTTGTACACAATGGGGTGACTATAAAGCGACAAAGAAGGGCGAAGAATGACACGCTTCTGAGTACAAGTCATAGCACAAATCTTAGACGAAGAGAACCTGAAGTCATGATTGGTGGCCCAAGACGACATGGCATCAATCGCAAGTTGAGGCTGCCGTTGAAGGAGATGTGAATCATCTGCCCGACAACAAAGGGTAAGATCGTTGACATAGAGACCGGAGAAGACGCCAGAAGGAAGAGAGGAAAGAGAAGACCATTGAGGGCAACCACAAAAAGAGTAGTACTCGGAACACTACCCTGGGGCACACCTTCGTATTGCTGAAAAGACGCAGAGAGAGTGGTACCAAGCCTCACCCAAAAGGAAAGACGAGAGAGGGAGATTACCACGAAGGCCAAAAGGATGAAGTTGGGACAGAATATGATATCGCGAAGTGGTGTCATAAGCCTTTTCCAGGTCAAAAAGGACGGTAACAACGGAGGTCTTCGCAGCAAAAGCAATACGAATATAGACCTCCAAGTTCATCAGGACATATGTTGTGCTGCGAAACTTGCGGAAACCAAATTGAGAAGGGGAGTGGTTGGGATAGTGTTCGAAGAACCACATCAGACGAACGTTAACCATACGTTCAAAGAGTTTGCAGACACAACACGTGAGGGCAATAGGGCGAAAGTCCTTATGGGATGTCCCCAGCGACCCTGGTTTTCGAACAGGGAGGACAACGGCATCGAGCCAGTCCTCAGGGACTGACGACGACTCCCAGATCCGATTATACAGATTCAGTAAATACTGAGACGTGCACGGAGGGAGATGGCGAATCATTTCATAATGAATACCATCGGAGCCCGCCGCCATAGAACCGCAGAGGGCCAGGGCAGAACGAAGTTCGGAGAGAGAGAAGGGATATTATAGGGAAGTTTGAAGTATATTTACATAGAGTAAGGTAGAAGTGTTTCTGATCATAACCCCTCAAAATTTATTGACAGAATGAAACTGCATAATCAGAATATTTTAAGATGGTCATTGTTCTTGCAGGAATTTAACCTCCACATTCATCATATTCCTGTTATATTGAATGTCTTGGCTGATGCCTTATCCAGATGTTTTCCAGAGAAAACCTGAGTTTGATAGACCATCATAAAACTTTATGATTGGATTGGATTTTATCTTGCTATATACTTGTAGCTCATGTAAACTTGATGATGTATTATATTTGCATTATATATTTCGAGGTGTATGATTCTATCTTATTGATGTTATATGATAATTGCTTGCACTAAGTGTTGTGCAGCTTATGATTTACTTGATTGTGAATATATGATGCATGATATTGTTTTGCGGTCCATGTCAGTTAGAATGTGTACAATATGTACCACCGTGAACACATCTCTTGCGATGGAGGGATATTGATATGATTTTGTTTCGCGGTCCATGCCAGTAATGATGTGTACAATATGTGCCACCGTGAACACATCTCTTGCGATGGAGGAATGTTATGACCCCACATACATCAAGTATGACTGGTGTATGATGTGATTATACCTTAGCATAGGATAGGCAGTGTAGCCTAGCCAAATGTCTTTTAAACATATAATTATATGTATCTATTCTTGCATTCTATGCATTAATGTATATAACATACTTTATATATTCTTGTGTACCTTGTATACATCTATATGCCTGATGTATTATGCCATTTATACGTATGTATTATGATATATCTATTTCCTAGATGAGGAATGAGAAAGCCTGTGGTTGCTTTGCATTAATCGTACTTAGTAATTGACATACTTGTTTTGTGAGAAAAAATACCAGTAGACAGTGTTCTTGCTAGGTTATATATATTATATGTATACTAATGTACTAGCTGTACCCAGCTACAGCAACCTTCCCTCTGTCTCCCAATCCTCCCCACCATTACCCCCTTTCCCCGTCCCCTCGTCCTCCCAACTAATCCTTACTCCCCCATCCCCTCGTCCTCCCCACCATCCCCCACTCCACCGTCCCCTCGTCCTCCTAACCATTCCCCACTCCATTGTCTCCTCGTCCTCCCTAACATCTCCCACTCCCCCATCCTCTAGTCCTACCTACCATTCTCCCCCTACCCCATCCCCTCGTCCTCCCCACCAACCCCCGTCCACTGTCCCCTTGTCCTCCCCACTATTCTCCATTCCCTTGTCCCGTCGTCCCCACCATCCCCAACTTCCCCGTCCCCTCGACCTTCCACACCATTCCCCATTCCCTTGTTCGATGCATTCCAAATGATCTAATGTTCCCATCAGAAAATAGAGAACATCAAATAATCTGTCGTTCCCATCACTGAAATATAAGAAAACTGTTAAAAAAAGAAATGGAGAAATAATTAAAGAATAAATAAATAAACTATAATCACGAAATGAACGGAATGGTAAAAAACACAGCTCAATTCCAACGCAATTTCACTCAAAATAATTAAATCAAAATTAAAATAAGTTGAAATCTATGAAAATTCAATTTATCAATGAAATTGGAAACATTGAAATGGAATCGTTACACATTTAGAGTAGCGTGTGTTGCTCTTATGTGCAACAAATGACACTATTTTTTGTAAAGAGAAAACTTTTTTTTTTACCTGTCACAGGTGTTGCATCTATACTTATACTCACAAAATGAACGGTATGGTAAACAACACAGCTCAATTCCAATGCAATGTCACACAAAATAATTAAATCAAAATGAAAATATATCAAAATCTATGAATATTCAATTTGTCAATGCAATCAGATACATTGATATGGAATCATAACATATTTGGTATAGTGTATGTTGCTCTTTTGTGCAACAGATGGCACTGTTTCTTGAAAATGAATGTTTTTACCTGTCACAGTTGTGGTATCTATACTTATACTTACGAAATGAATGGCATGTAAACAACACAGCTCAATTCAAACGAAATGTCACACAAAAATAATTAAATTAAAATGAAAATAAATCGAAATCTATGAAAATTAAATTTATTAATGCAATCAGAAACATTGAAATGGAATTGTAACATATTTAGTATACTACCTGTTAGTATTACATGCAACAGATGGCACTGTTTTTCAAAAAAGTATGTTTTTACCTGTCACAGGTGTGGCATTTATACAGTAGTAGTAGGCATCCTTCAGTCTCGGGAGACTATGGAGTTGCGCCCTAGTTGTCAATCCTGGTGCAGCGTCTGGTGTGACTGATGAGGCCAATCCAAGAGTGGCAGTCCATCCCACACTGAGCACAAACGAAGTCCGATTCTGGTCTGTCTTCCTGGCTACCGGCTTTCCTTCTCTGTCTCTTTGCCTCCAATTCCTTGGCAAGTGACTCCTCGAACTTAGAGAGACCTCTTTGAACAGACTGCCCCCAGGCTGAACGGTCTGCAGCCAGTGTCTCCCATATAGCATGATCGACGTCCATGGCTTTCAGGTCCCTCTGGCATACGTCTTTGTACCGTAGCTGGGGCTTGCCTGTTGGACGCTTTCCTTGCATCAGCTCTCCGTACAGGAGATCCTTGGGGATCCTGCCGTCGGCCATTTGCACAACGTGCCCGAGCCAGCGCATTCGTCTCTGTTTCAGCATTGTGTACATGCTGGTGATTCTTGCTCTCACCAAGGACTTGTTGTTTGTCACCTTGTCCTGCCAGGTGATGTCCAAGATGTGTCAAAGGCAGCGCATGTGGTAGGCATTCAGCTGTCTTTCCTAACGGGCACGGAGTGTCCAAGATTCACTGCCATAAAGGAGAGTGCGCAGGACACAGGCTCTGTAAACCTGAATCTTAGTATACTCAGTTAGCCTAGTGTTGGCCCACACTCACTTTGTCAGTCTGGACATGGTAGTAGATGCCTTACCGATGCGTTTGTTTAGCTCCGTATCAAGAGAGAGGGAGTCAGAGATTGTGGAGCCCAGGTACACGAAGTCGTGAACGACTTCCAGTTTGGAATCGGAGATGCCGATGTCAGGTGGGGAGTCCACTCCTTGTCCCATGACTTGTGTTTTCTTCAGGCTGATGGTGAGTCCGAAAGCTTGAGAAGCCTCGCTGAAGACGGTTATGAGCCGTTGGAGGTCTTCGGCTGAGTGGGCAGTGACTGCTGTGTCGTCGGCAAAAAGGAAGTCGCGCAGACACCTCAGCCGAACTTTCGTCTTGGCTCTCAGCCTGGCGAGGTTAAAGAGCTCTCCATCCGACCTGGTCTGGAGGTAAATGCCTTCCATGACAGATCCAAAAGCGTGCCGCAGCATAACTGTGAAGAAAATCCCGAATAGGGTTCGAGCCAGTACGCAGCCCTGCTTTACTCCACTTCGCATGTCGAAGGCGTCTGATGTTAGGCCATCAAAGACTACGGTGCCCCTCATGTTCTCATGGAAAGATCTGATGATGCTGAGGAGCCTGGGTGGGCATCCGATCTTGGGGAGGATCTTGAACAGGCCATCCCTGCTGACGAGGTCGAATGCCTTCGTCAGATCTATGAAGGCTACGAAGAGTGACTGCTTCTGTTCCCTGTATTTCTCCTGCAGTTGTCTGAGGGGAAAAGACCATGTTGATGGTGGACCTGTCAGCTCTGAATCCGCATTGTGATTTTGGATAGACTCTCTTTGCAAGTACTTGGAGCCTCTTCAATGCGACTCGAGCAAACAGCTTTCCGACAATACTGAGGAGGGAGATTCCACGGTAGTCGTTGCAGTCGCCCCTGTCACCTTTATTCTTATACAGCGTGACGATGTTGGCATCCCTCATGTCCTGTGGCACCTCTCCTTCTTCCCAGCAGAGGCAGAGAATTTCATGAACTCCATGAGCAGGGTACCTCTGCAGCACTTCAAGGTCTCAGCAGGAAGGCCATCTTTGCCAGGAGCTTTACCAGAAGCAAGGGAGTCGAGGGTATCGCTGAGTTCTTCCAGGGTCGGTTCACTGTCGAGCTCCATTACCACAGGCAGACACTCAATGGCGCTCAGGGCGTCTTCGGTGACCACATTGTCCCTGGCGAATAGCTCAGAGTAGTGCTTGACCCAGCGTTTCAGCTGCAGTGTCTGGTCCTGAATAACCTCGCCAGTGGCAGATTTCAGAGGAGCGGTCTTCCTCTGGATTGGGCCGAGGGTCTGCTTGATGCCGTCATACATTCCCCTTACATTGCCTGTATCCTCTGCAGTCTGTATCTGGGAGTCGAGCTAGAGCCAATAGTTGTTGGCACATCGCCTGGCGCTCTGCTGCACTTTGCAGCGGACGGCCCGAAGGATCTGTAAGTTGTGCTGACTTGGGCAGGCTTTGTAGGCTGCCAAGGCGTTTCTCTTCGCTTCGATGACAGGTGTCATCTCTTCCGAGTGAGCCTCGAACCAGTCTGCCGACCTGCTGGTCTTCTTGCCAAAGGTGGAAATGGCAGCGTTGAACACAGCGTCTCTGAAGTGCTCCCATCTTTTACAGGCAGTGACCCCGGCTGGGCCAGGGAGAGCTTCCTTGAGCACGCGTGCAAAATCTTCCACCTTGTTCTGGTTGCGGGTCTTGGTGGTGTCAATGCGAGGTCTGCCCGCCTTTTTCGAGTGATGAATCTTCTTAGGTTGCATTTTGACCCTGCTACATACCAGGGAGTGGTCAGTGTCACAGACAGCACTCTGGTAGCTACGCGTAATCTTGACGCTGGGTAGACTTGCACTCTTGGTAAGAATCAGGTCAAACTGGTGCCAGTGCTTGGATCTGGGGTGTCTCCAAGATACTCGGTGTTGAGGCTTTGTGCCGAAGAACGTGTTATTGACACAGGGACCATAAAGGCAGCAGAGTTCTAGCAGACGTTGCCCGTTCTCATTCATCCTCCCTATGCCGAATTGACCCAGACAAGTGGGCCAAATGTTGTGCTTGGCACCCACTCTGGCGTTGAAGTCGCCGAGGATGAACAGTGGCTCCTTTACAGGGATTCTCGCTATGACTCTGTTGAGGTCATCGTAGAATTTTTCCTTTGCCTTTGCTGGAGAAGTCAGGGTTGGTGCATATGCACTAATTACATTGACTGGTCCTGTTTGGGAGTGCAGCTGCAGAGACAGAATTCGTTCGGTTTCCCCCATCGGTGGCATAATGTGTCCCAACAGTGCATTCCTGACAGCAAATCCCACACCATGTTCTCTGGTCTCATCAGGTGGTTTTCCTTGCCAGAAGAAAGAGAAGGTCCTCTCTCTCACAGATCCTTATCCAGGGAGTCTGGTCTCTTGGAGAGCAACAATATCCATCTGCAGTTTGCTCAGCTCCCTATCGATGATTGCTGTTTTTCGAGCGTCATTGATTTCTTGCAGGTCGTCAGAGAAACCTGGTGTCATTTATACAGTAGGTATATAAAATCATGTGCGTATTCGAATGAAACATTATGTCAAAATTTCAAAGCAATCGTTGAAGAACTTTTGGAGATTGCAGTGTGGGTTGCTCATACATCCAACAGATGGCGCTGTTTTTCAAAAAAGTATAATTTTATCTGTCACAGATGAGGCATGTATATAGTAGGTATATAATGTCACCAACCTATAAGAATGCAACGTTGTGTCAAATTTCATAGCAATCGGTAAATAGGTTTCGAAAATTTAAATCACATGAAAACACATGAGTTACTCACCCCACAAGAGGAGAGAGTTAGAGGAAACCAGAGAAGAAATAAAGAGACTCATGGAAAATCAGAATTCAAACAAACACGGGGTATGCAACCTCCTGGAAACAGAACGAAGCTGATGGAAGGCTCCTTCCAGGGGGACTCTCTTTTGCAGAAATACTGCAAAACAGCCCAAGTGCCAAGGCCGCTTTAGAGACAGCAGCTATGAAAGCAGCTACCTCACAGGAAGCTGCAAAATGCACTAAACAAATGCTGGAAAGGAAACGACCAGTTATAGTTGTAGGAAACAAAGGGATCCAGTTGGGAGGAGTGGAGAAGGAGGGACCTAGCAACTACGACAGAGATCTTGGAAGGACTGAATATGGAGGAGGCAAATGGAAACATAGAGAAAGTTTTCAGGGTGGGCATCTACAAGAAGGAAAGGAAATGATTGATAAAGGTGGTGCTCACGAACAAAGCAACAAAGGAAAAGATCCTATCCAGGAAGAGCAGACGTGTGAGGTTAGGGGGATACGAGGATGTCTTTCTGTAAAGGGACATGACGAGGGAGGAGAGAAGGAAGGCTGCAGAAGCAAGGAGGAAATGCAGAGAAAGAGGTTATCTTGAGGATATTTTGAGATGATTTCGGGGCTTTTTAGTGTTACCGCGGCCCGGTCCTCGACCAAGCCTCCACCCCCAGGAAGCAGCCCGTGACAGCTGACTAACACCCAGGTGCCTATTTACTGCTAGGTAACAGGGGCATCGGGTGAAAGAAACTCTCCCCATTGTTTCTCGCCGGCGCCCGGGATCGAACCCACAGGACCACAGGATCACAAGTCCAGCGTGCTGTCCGCTCGGCCGACCGGCTCCTACCTATGAGCAAGGAGAAGGGGTGGGGATATGGGAGCCAAATGACTCCGCTCTCAGTGTCTCCAAGAACATCAGAGTGGAGTGGGAATCCCCCCACCAGCAGGCCAGCAACCCCCCCTCCCCCCAGGAAGGATTGTAACAGAAGCCTCCCACCAACCAGTCCCTCACTCATCCCCCACCAATCACCTGCACCTACCCAGACAGTAAAGTCCCCCTTCAGACCATGTCCCCCATGTTCCCTGACCTCAGACCACCCCCCCATGCCCTTTTTCTTCCCCCAACCCCTACCCCAGATCTTCACTGTTCCTGCACCCTATGCCCTTCCCTGTTTCTCCAGGCTGTGCCCATCCCAGTTTCCCCACCCCAAGCTCTCCTCCCTACCCAACCCCTCCCTCCCGGTCCCCCCTACCCAGGCTCCCCTCCCTTACCCACCCCCTGACCTCCCTGTCAACCCACCGCAGTCAACCCTGTATACCCCAACTCGTGACCTCCCACCACATGGCCTTCCAGCTCCCCCATCCCATGCCCCAACTAATCCCCAACACCGGACCCTAGCCACATCACGTCAGACCCCCCCCCCCCTAGCCCCCAGGTTCCAGATCCTTCCAGCCGCTCACACCCCAGACCCCCCAGCTCCTTCTTCCTAGGCTCACCCATCCTATAAATCCCTTGCCCCCCAACTCCAGTGGAATCAATAGAAACTGAGAATGGACAGAAGAGAGTCAGCTTTAAGGTCGTGTACTTGAACATAGATGGGATTAAAAACGAGGAGAGTGAACTTAGGGAAAGAACACAAGAAGTTAACCAGATGTAATTGGACTCACAGAAACAAAATTCTCAGGAATCATAACGAATGCTGTGTTTCACCCAGGACTACACTGTAATAAGGAAAGAGAGGGAAGGAAGGGGAGGAGGCGGAGTGGCTCTACTGATGAGAAAGGAATGGAGTTTCGAGGAGATGGTTATTCCGGGCTGCGAAGGGTTCAGAGACTTCATCACAGGCACCATGACAATGGAAGGACCAAGAGTAGTAGTAGCAGTGATATATAACCCACCACCAAATGAAAGAAAATCCAGGCAAGAGTATGACAGAATCAACATGGCAGTTGTTTCATGTTGTTGAAACAACATAGCAGTTGTTTTATGTTGCTGAAACAACATTATCATTGAGAGAGCAGCAGCTGCTGCCTGTAGAAATCGATCCTATCTTCTCATAATGGGGGACTTTAATCATGGAAGGATAGACTGGGAGACTGGGAAAACAGGGAACCACATGGAGATAAGGAAACATGGAGAGCAAAACTGCTAGAGGTGACGACTAGAAACTTTTTAAGTCTTTTTAAGTCTTTTTAAGTCATGTCAAGGGTCCCACGAGAATGAGAGGCAATGATGAAACAGCAAGACTCGACTTAGTATTCACTCTGAACGATTCAGACATAAGGGAAATCGTTTTTGAAGTCCCTGTGGGTATGAGTAATCACAGTGTACTGTTTTTTGAATATCTGGTCGAAGAAGGGTTAATGTACTCAAGGAAAGGATCAGAAAGCATGAGGTCAGCATTCCGGAAGGGAAACTATGAGGAGATGAGAAAATTCCTAACTGAAATAGCTTGGGAAACAGAGCTCAGAGGAAAAACGGTTCAAGATATGATGGACTACATCACACAGAAGTGTAAGGAAGCAGCAGACAAGTTCGTCCCAGTTCAAAAGGAAAAAAATTAATTGGAGATGAGAAACCCATGGTTTAATCAGAGTTGCAAACTAGCAAAGCAGCTAAGTAAAAGGGCGTGGAAAAATTATAGAAACAACAGAACACTTGTGAGCAGAGAAAGATACCAGAGCGCCAGGGTGAGAAGAGAGGTAGAGGGGCAATATGAAAATGACATAGCGAGAAAGGCAAAGACTCAACCCAAACTGCTGCATAGCCACATCAGGAGGAAAACAACAGTGAAGGAACAGGTAATGAAACTGAGGAGATGGGCAGAAAGATTAACTACAAACGACAAGGAAGTGTGTGAGAAACTCAATAAGAAATTCCAGGAAGTCTTCACCTCAGAGCAAGGAGAAGTCCCAGAGATAAGGAAGGGAACATCAAACCAGACACCACTAGAGGAGTTTGTGATTACCAGTGGGGAGGTGATGAAGCATCTGCTAGATTTGGACGTGACAAAGGCTATAGGCCCAGATGGAATATCACCATGGATTCTAAAGGAAGGATCAGAAGCTCTGTGCTTACCATTCTCCATGGTGTACAACAAGTCACTGGTAACAGGTGAACTGCCAGAAATTTGGAAGACGGCCAATATAGTCCCAATATACAAGACGGGTGATAGGCAGGAGGCACTGAACTACAGGCCAGTGTCCCTAACTTGCATTCCATGCAAGATGATGGAAAATATTGTGCTCAAGGAAGATTGTGCGAAAAAAGCTAGTGGAACATCTGGACCGGAAGAACTTGCTGATGTTGTAACGCAACATCAGCATGGGTTCAGAGATGGAAAATCATGCCTAACAGGATTAATTGAGTTCTATGACCAGGCAACAAAAATCAGGCAAGAGCGAGAGGGCTGGACTGACTACATATTTCTGGAATGCCAGAAAGCTTTTGACACAGTACCTCATTAGAGACTAGAGCACAAACTGGAGATGCAGGCAGGAGTGAAAGGGAAGGTACTCCACTGGATAAGAGAGTACCAGTATCAGTATCAGAATACTGTTTCTGATATACATAAATTATTTCCCAGAAGGAATTGACTCGTTCCTCTCGATGTTTGCTGATGATGCCAAAAATTATGAGGAGGATCAGGACAGAGGAGGATAGTATGAGGTTACAAGATGACCTAGGCAAACTAAAGGAATGGTCCGACAAATGGCTACAAAAGTTCAACTCAAGTAAATGTAAGATAATGAAACTAGGAGGAGGAACTAGGAGGCCAGTCACTGGATACCGAATGGGAGATGAAGTCCTTCACGAAACGGACAGAGAGAAAGATCTGAGAGTTGATATCACGTCAAACCTGTCTCCTGAAGCCCACATCAAAAGAATAACATCAGCGGCCTATGCGAGGCTGGCTAACATCAGAACTGATTTCAGAAACCTGTGTAAGGAATCCTTCATAACCTTGTATACCACATATGTAAGGCCAATCCTGGAGTATGCAGCCTCAGCATGGAGCCCGTATCTAGTCAAGCACAAGACGAAGCTAGAAAAAGTTCAGAGGTATTCCACCAGGCTAGTCCTAGAACTAAGAGGCATGAGTTATGAGGACAGACTACGTGAACTGCACCTCACGTCGCTAGAAGAAAGAAGAGCTAGGGAAGACATGATAGCCACAAACAAAATTCTCAGGGTAATTGACAGGGTGAACAGGGATGGATTATTTAACACGGGTGGCACACGCACAAGGGACACAGGTGGAAGCTGAGTACCCAAATGAGCCACAGAGACATTAGAAAGAACTTTTTCAGTGTCAGATTAGTTAGTAAATGGAATGCACTAGAAAGTGATGTAGTGCAGGCTGACTCCATACACAGTTTCAAATGTAGATATGACAGAGCTCAGTAGGCTCAGGAATCTGTACATCAGTTGATTGACGGTTGAGAGGCGGGACCAAAGAGCCAGAGCTCAACCCCCGCAAGCACAATTAGGTGAGTACAATTCAGTTTAAAAAAAAATGTTTTTTCCCATCACAGACGTAACAACTATATAGTATGTATATAAAAACCCGCTCGAATGCGAATGGAATATTGTGTGAAATTTTTGAAGCAATCGGTGAAGAACTTTCGGAGATTAGCGATTTTGAACAAGCGAACATTTACATATTTATTTATATAGATTAGATGTATTAGAGCTGGACCGGTAAAGTTCTAGAATCCTCCATAATCCTCCCCACCCCCTACCCCTTGCGTACTGGTTCCAGTCAATGATGCCATGTCTCGTAGGTATGAACTCTTGTTTGATCATTGAATATATAAATAGATTATCGGTGGTGTGTGACAGAATGCTTTGTTACTTTAATAGGAAATGTATTGTATCCAACTATAATCTTTACTAGCTATTCCCGGCCATGCGTTGATGTGGCTCACAGCAACCTTCCCCCTGTCTCCCAGTCCTCCCTACCATTCCCCCCTCCCCCGTCCCCTCGTCCTCCCAACCATTCCGTACCCCCCCCCCAATCCCCTCGTCCTCCCAACCATCCCCCACTCCCCTGTCTTCTTGTCCTCCCTCACCATCCAGCACTCACGTCCTCTCATCCACCCCACCATTCCCCACTCTATCTCTGATGTATTCCCAAATGCATCAGAGTTTTATATATATATGTATGTTTAAGGATTAATTGCTTGTAAATGTTGTGTTCTGAGATATAGGCACTGTATTTGAAAGGGTATTGATGGGTATTTGGCAGAGTTGGATAAAGTGTCTCCTGCACCTCTCCGGGCCGCCGCGAGCTGACTGTTAGGTTGGAAATTAAAAATTGAGGTTACGCTATATCGCCCTCTCATTTGTGTGGTTTTTGTTGGGTTCTATGCCCTTGTAACATATAATATTTACCTTTATTGATTTGTCACGGATCAGCCTGCCGATGTGCACCATTTTGACAGGTAGTAGGTAATATTTTATGTATGGTTTATGTGGTGGAACTCTGAGGACATTTAGTGACTGGATGATATTGCTTCCTCTCTCTACTACTGATATTTTGATGACGTCATCATTCTGTAATTTCGTACATTACTTGATTTGAAGCATGCTAGAGCTAGTGTACCACTGAAATAGAATAGAGCCTAGTGACAGCTAGCTCAGAGGGTGTGTATTACCTGGCATAATGATGAGGATTCCAAATAGTTTGCAGTACAGTGCATGATGATGATCCCAAAGAGTTTGTAGTATAGTACTTTGATGACTGATGATCTTGAAGAGTTTAAGTAAGCTTTATTGAAGCGAAATAATATCAGTTGTAGAGTACTTAGTCTTTTTTATTAGTTTTCAGGTGCCTTATTTTAAATGCCCCCAGTAAACTAGTTCTTTTTGTTTACTTACTCTAGACATGTGTAGAAGGCCAGGTGGGCTTACTGAGATCACATTATTATTACCAGCGAAGCAAATTATTAATTAGCGGGCGCCTGGTAGCTGGGTGGACAGCGCTTCGGATTTGTAGTCCTGAGGTTCCCGGTTCGTCTAGGATGCTGTCAGACGTAGGTTCGAATCCTCGTCCCGACCCTTGTGGATTTGTCCATATGATGCATCACACTATTGTGATTTCTGTGTGTAATGAAGTAAGGCGAAGGGGTAGAACGGCCTATTGACATAGCTCAAGTGAATGGGGGTAATTGTGTAAAATCCTGGTTTGTGTCTCGGAGAGGCTGCAGGATCCAAGTAAGTTCAGTAGAACTCGTGGTTTCAATTCATTTACCATGTCGTAGCTCAGTCGATTAAGATAGCGTCTGGGATGCTCTTGGACGTAGGTTCGAATCCTCGTCACGGTGCTTGTGAATTTGTTCATGTGTTATGTGTTGTGAGGTGCAGCAGGTGTTGTGAGGAACAGCAGGTGTTGTGATGTGCAGCAGGTGTTGTGAGGAACAGAAGATGTTGTGATGTGCAGCAGGTGTTGTGAGGTGCAGCAGGTGTTGTGAGGAACAGAAGATGTTGTGAGGTGCAGCAGGTGTTGTGAGGTGCAGCAGGTGTTGTGAGGTGCAGCAGGTGTTGTGAGGAACAGAAGATGTTGTGATGTGCAGCAGGTGTTGTGACGTGCAGCAGGTGTTGTGAGGAACAGCAGGTGTTGTGAGGAACAGCAGGTGTTGTGATGTGCAGCAGGTGTTGTGAGGAACAGAAGATGTTGTGATGTGCAGCAGGTGTTGTGAGGTGCAGCAGGTGTTGTGAGGTGCAGCAGGTGTTGTGAGGAACAGCAGGTGTTGTGAGGTGCAGCAGGTGTTGTGAGGTGCAGCAGGTGTTGTGAGGAACAGCAGGTGTTGTGGTGTGCAGCAGGTGTTGTGAGGTGAAGCAGGTGTTGTGAGGAACAGAAGGTGTTGTGAGGAACAGCAGATGTTGTGATGTGCAGCAGGTGTTGTGATGTGCAGCAGGTGTTGTGATGTGCAGCAGGTGTTGTGATGTGTAGCAGGTGTTGTGAGGTGCAGCAGGTGTTGTGAGGTGAAGCAAGTATTGTGAGTTGCGGTTCTTGAGTGAGATGCAGTATGTCATGTGAGGTGAGGTATATTTTGTGAGGTGCAGCAGGAGTTGTGAGGTGCGATATGTGTTATAAGGTGCGGTATGTGCTGTTATGTGCGGTATGTGATGTTAGATGCAGTATGTGCTGAGGTGTGGAATGTATTGTGAAGCAGGACCAGTGAGCGACAGAGTGTGGAACCATCAACATTGTCAATACAGTTGTCATGGTGAGATTGTCATGGTTGCTGTGTTGCCCCTGAGGTCCACCATGCTACATGCGTGGTGGAACGACCCCCAACACTTACCACTCATTATAACGACCCCCAACACTCACCACTCATTATAACGACCCCCAACACTTACCACTCATTATAACGACCCCCAACACTCACCACTCATTATAACGACCCCCAACACTTACCACTCATTATAACGACCCCCAACACTTACCACTCATTATAACGATCCCCAACACTCACCACTCATTATAACGACCCCCAACACTTACCACTCATTATAACGACCCCCAACACTCACCACTCATTATAACGACCCCCAACACTCACCACTCATTATAACGACCCCCAACACTCACCACTCATTATAACGACCCCTAACACTTACCACTCATTATAACGACCCCCAACACTTACCACTCATTATAACGACCCCCAACACTTACCACTCATTATAACGATCCCCAACACTCACCACTCATTATAACGATCCCCAACACTCACCACTCATTATAACGACCCCCAACACTCACCACTCATTATAACGACCCCCAACACTTACCACTCATTATAACGATCCCCAACACTCACCACTCATTATAACGACCCCCAACACTTACCACTCATTATAACGACCCCCAACACTCATCACTCATTATAACGACTACAACACTCACCACTCATTATAACGACCCCAAACACTTACCACTCATTATAACGACCCCCAACACTTAACACTCATTATAACGACCCCCAACACTCACCACTCATTATAACGACCCCCAACACTTACCACTCATTATAACGACCCCCAACACTTACCACTCATTATAACGACCCCCAACACTCACCATTCATTATAACGACCCTAAACACTCACCATTCATTATAACGACCCCAAACACTCACCACTCATTATAACGACCCCAAACACTCACCACTCATTATAACGACGCCAAACACTCACCACTCATTATAACGACCCCAAACACTCACCACTCATTATAACGACCCCAAACACTCACCACTCATTATAACGACCTCGAGTTAACACGTGTCTCCATCACAGCTTCGAACAGTCCCTGAGGCTGTTCATTTCTATGTTTATCTCTTGTATTATCAGTGAAAGGCCTTCTGCCATCTGGTACCTATACCTTGGTACTTCTACCAACTGGTACCTATACCTCGACACTTCTACCATCTGGTACCTATACCTTGACACTTCTACCATCTGGTACCTATACCTTGGTACTTCTACCATCTGGTACCTATACCTTGGTACTTCTACCATCTGGTACCTATACCTTGACACTTCTACCATCTGGTACCTATACCTTGGTACTTCTACCATCTGGTACCTATACCTTGGTACTTCTACCATCTGGTACCTATACCTTGTCACTTCTACCATCTGGTACCTATACCTTGGTACTTCTGCCATCTGGTACCTATACCTTGGTACTTCTGCCATCCGGTACCTATACCTTGACACTTCTACCATCCGGTACCTATACCTTGACACTTCTACCATCTGGTATCTATACCTTGACACTTCTACCATCCGGTACCTATACCCTTGGTACTTCTACCATCTGGTACCTATACCCTTCTGGCATCTGGTACCTATACCCTTGGTACTTCTGCCATCTGTACCTATATCCTTGGTACCTCTACCTTGGTACTTCTACCATCCGGTACCAATACCTTGGTACTTCTGCCATCTGGTACCAATACCTTGGTACTTCTGCCATCTGGTACCTAAACCCTTGGTACTTCTGCCATCTGGTACCTAAACCCTTGGTACTTCTACTATCTGGTACCTATACCTTGGTACTTCTACTATCTGGTACCTATACCTTGGTACTTCTACCATCTGGTACCTATACCCTTCTGGCATCTGGTACCTTTACCCTTGGTACTTCTGCCATCTGGTACATATACCTTGGTACTTCTGCCATCTGGTACCTATACCCTTGGTACCTCTACCATCTGGTACCTATACCCTTGGTACCTCTACCATCTGGTACCTATACCTTGGTACTTCTGCAATCCGGTACCTATACCTTGATACTTCTGCCATTCGGTACCTATACCTTGGTACTTCTACCATCCGGTACCTATACCTTGGTACTTCTACCATCCGGTACATATACCCTTGGTACTTCTACCATCTGGTACCTATACCCTTGGTACTTCTACCATCTGGTACCTATACCCTTCTGCCATCTGGTACCTATACCCTTCTGCCATCTGGTACCTATACCCTTGGTACTTCTGCCATCTGGTACCTATACCCTTGGTACTTCTACCATCTGGTACCTATACCTTGGTACCTCTACCATCTGGTACCTATAACCTTCTGCCATCTGGTACTTATACCCTTGGTACTTCTGTCATCTGGTACCTATATCCTTGGTACCTCTACCATCTGGTACCTATACCCTTGGTACTTCTGCCATCTGGTACGTATATCCTTGGCACCTCTCCCATCTGGTACCTATTCCCTTGGTACTTCTGTCATCTTGTACCTATACCCTAGGTACTTCTGCCATCTGGTACCTATCTCCTTGGTACCTCTACCATCTGGTACTTATCTACTAATTGTTTAATCCCAAACAAACTCCTCCTTCCACAGGTTCCAAGGAGTTGGCAACAGCAACAACCCCAGCCCTCGATGAATGCACCGCATCACGAGCATACATAGCATTTCTTCCACAGAAGTGTTCCCAGTTATCTATGAACGATATTGCATTTGATTTGAAATATTTGTCCAGTCGGCAATTGACACCAAGTGCCCTCAACAGCCAATCATTTCCAATCCCTTTCTTGCAAGAATGCCACATATGATCGGGATTCCTCCCTTGTACTAATGTAATGTCTGTCTTAAACCTCTGTATCAGTGTCTCAATCTTAACTCGTCCATCATCATTTCCATCAGAACTGATACAAATAATGGCTTTGTTCCTATTTCCAGCTATAATATAATTTATGTTATTAACAATGTCACCAATTCCAGCTCCCGGATAGCAAACCCTTAACCTATTCCCCCTATCTCTGGCACAAAAATTCTATCCAAAAACCTCACCTGGGAATCTCCTATAACTAAAATTCGCTTAGGTACTTCCTTTAATTTCAGAGCACCTTGAGGTACCTGAGCTCCCTTCCTTGCCTTCCCTTTCGAGCGAACTGCAGGCTTTCTACAGCACCTGCCTTCCAATATGGCAGATTGGTTAGAAGTCCTTAGGACAGCAGCTGTTGGCAGCTTTGTCAAAGGTTTCTTAAGACCCCTGTCCTTTACCACATTCCAGGACGACGACTTTCACCTGCTGGTTTCCTCATTTGCTTCTTCTTGTCGTTTTTTTGTCTGTCTTAGCTCCTGCCTCTGTCGTAGGCCTTGCCGCGGGGACTCCACCTCCGACCTTAGAGCCCCTAACAGCTCCCTCACCAGCACCAGTTCACTCACTACAACTTCTATTTTCAGAATCAGGACAATTGGAGCTCCCGCTGCACACAGTAGAAGTACCAAGGTATACAGACGGAATACCTTGGTATTTCTACCATCTGATACTTCTACCGTATGGTACTTCTACCATCTGGTATTTCTACCATCTGGTACCTCTACCATCTGGTACTTCTACCATCTGGTACTTCTACCGTATGATACTTCTACCATCTGGTACTTCTACCATCTGATACCTCGACCGTATGGTACTTCTACCATCTGGTAACTATACCTTGGCACTTCTACCGCATGGTACTTCTACCATCTAGTTCTTCTGCTATCTGGTACTGCCTCCGTATGGTAATTCTACCGTATGGTACTTCTACCATATGGTACTTCTACCATCTGCTACTTCTACCGTATGGTACTTCTACCATCTGGAACTTCTACCATCTGGTACCTATACCATCTGGTACTTCTACGTCTGGTACTTCTAGCATCTGGTACCTCTACCATCTGGTACCTCCACCATCTGGGACTTCTACCATCTGGTTCCTCTACCATCTGGTGCTTCTACCATCTGGTACCTCCACCATCTGGTACCTCCACCATCTGCTACCTCTACCATCTGGTACCTCTACCATCTGGTACCTCTACCATCTGGTACTTCTACCATCTGGTACCTCTACCATCTGGTACTTCTACCATCTGGTACCTCTACCATCTGGTACCTCCACCACCTGGTACCTCTACCATCTGGTGCTTCTACCATCTGGTACCTCTACCATCTAATACTTCTACTATCTGGTACTTCCACAATCTGGTACTTGCTCGTAATGGTTAATCTTATAAACCTTTGGTATATCTTGTTTTCCCATTTTAATTTTGTCCCTACAGCAGTAGGTCACTCAGACAGAGCACCCCGTCGGGTACTCTGGTACCTTGGTTTGTCTCCAAACTGTACCGTTCAACTTTGCAGTACGAACTTTCGGGCTTAAGCTCCGTTCGCATCCAGGACTGTTTTGTATGTTTGGGACTCGTACAGCAGTTCTCGTCACAGTGTTGACACTCTCCGCATCCCTATGTATTGGTTCAAAGTTCATGATTAATTGCCCAGGAAGGGAGTTTACTATTCTTTTCCAAAACACAAAGAATTGTAACTGCAGGTAATTACTAAGCTTTCAGTAGGACACCTCTTGCCCTTATCCTCGTCAATAGTAGAGTTACGGGTATAGAAATCCCTACATCATTCTTATATTGTGCTACCTTGAAACAGTTACCTCCAAGTCCTTACTAAAGTCCAAGAATTAGTTCAATTTATCTAATGTCCCCGTAACTTTCCTCGTCAATTTATCATTGCCTTACAGGATAGTTACGTCCGTACAATGTTTTCTTAACTGTACGTAGAGCGTACAGTCCAGTTCTATAATAACCATTCTCGTGTCTGTTGCCACATCACATTTAAGATATTCTGATAATTTTCACATATTGATTCACTTACAGGAGGACACGAGCATAATTCTTCCAATTTTTATTACTAGTCTCTGTACACTACTCACTATGTTTCGCTTAGCAGCCTTTCGTGCCAACCCTGAGGAGGAGATAGCTACTTTAATTCGCTCTGAATTACTAACATTAACCACAGAGTATCACCTCTCGCCTTCCAATGGTGCCACCAAAGCCGAACTTCATAACATGATATTAGATTATTTAGCTGATAATGATCTTATCCCTTCAGAGCGGCAAGAACAACATCAAATTGCTGATAAAACTGCACTCGCCGTCATGAAACTGAAGATCGAATTAGCCCGCGTGGAAGCTAAGAATAATGTACTTTTACGGGCGATGAGAAGACAAGACGCTGCAATAGCCGGTGAATGCGAACAAGAGCAACTTCGACTTCAAGAACAAGAAGCCGCACTCCAACATGAACGCGAGCAGATCAACTCCGGCTTCAAGAACAATGAGCAGAACTAGAACATCACCGAGAAACAGAACGACTTCTGAACCTAGCGCAAGAACTTCAACTCAAGAGAGAGAAAACGGAGAAAGAGAAGCTGCCTTCATGCTCCGTTTAGAACAGGTGAAAGCTACCTCCACGCTAGAGCTCCAACGTAAGCAGCTGGAACTTGAAACTACCCACACCACTCAGTGCCAGAAAGCAGAAGTCAACCTATCGGTACGTTTCAATCCTACTTAGTGAATCAAAATGATTCCGCCTTTTGTACAGATAGAGGTAGATTCATTTTTCACTTCTTTTGAAGCTTTGGCTACTCAACTCATCTGGCCTCAGAACAAATGGTCGGTAATTCTCAGATCTCATCCTACAGGAAGAGCTGCTTTGACCCTCAGTACTCTAGCCACCGAGACTGATTAACAAATGCTAAAGCAAGCAGTTTTCATTATTACTATTATTATTTTCTATCACAGACGTGGCCACACATTTGCAATGCTAACCAGCATATATACATTTTCTTCTGTCCTCCATGGACAGGGTGAGAGATTTGTCAAACATACAGTTCAGAGATTTATTGAACAACCACAGAAGGTGATTGTAGTGCTTTTAAAATGTTAGGCTAAGCTACATACGTAAATGCATAGATACACAGATTTATGAATGCATTAATGTGAATTTACAATGGTGAAATGTAATTCTGATCAGCTTCCACATATACTTTATACACATACATACACACTCGCATACATACATACATACATACATACATACATACATACATACATACATACATACATACATACATACATACATACATACATACATACATACATACATACATACATACATACATACACACACACACACACACATACACATATATTTCTCTCTTTTACTCTGACAGGGTGAGATAGCTGATAGAGAAACTAGTGTGCAATTAAGAACTTAACCACTGAAGGTGATTAAGATGCATTTACAAGTTCAAGATATAAAGTTACATTACATGGTCAATCTAGGGTGCAAGTTCAATATATCATCAAGTGTTCCAGAACTCATATATAATAGTTACAGAGTTCAGCATACCTCAGCCCAGGAGGGCGAAAGTCAGTCAATATGGGACATTCTACAATATAATGTTCAAGGGAGTGCATGTTTTCTTTTTCACAAAGATGACACACTGTGTACTCGACATTCGGGTTTTGAGAACGCTGCCAGATACGTCTGTATCTCAGGCGTATTCTGGCTACTATAATATCACATTGCCGAGTTCGTGTTCTATTAGTCCCATATGTGAATGTCTCCTCACGATATCTATCATAATATTTAATGCTACAACTTTCAAGTCTTTGTGACTTTTTTAGGTCGGTGAGATTTTCATTAGATATTTTTTTTAAGTGTTGTCTTTGTCACTGCTAATGAAACACCCATGTCAATTTCTACTACTGGTTTTCTACAGGCTGTCTTTGCAAGCATATCAACAGTAAGCAAGCAGTTCTAGATGCCTATCTATTATCCACAGAGCGTTATCGCCGACGTTTCAGAGATTATGTTAAATCCAGTGTCCCTACCTATGTTGAATAAGTACAGACAAAGACAAGGTATTTCTTAAAATGGCTGGAGTCAGCCAAGATTATCACCTTTTCTGAATTAGTTATCTTGAGGTTATCTTCAGATGATCTCGGGCCTTAGTGTCCCCGCGGCCCGGTCCTCGACCAGGACTCCACCCCCAAGAAGCAGCCCGTAACAGCTGACTAACACCCAGGTACCTATTTTACTGCTAAGTAACAGGGGCATAGGGTGAAAGAAACTCTGCCCATTGTTTCTCGCCGGTGCCTGGGATCGAACCCAGGACCACAGGATCACAAGTCCAGCGTGCTGTCCGCTCGGCCGACCGGCTCCCGCTTACTTAATTCTCCTCGACGAATTCATGCGCTGCGTACCTTACTCAGTCCGACTTCACTTTTCAGATCAGGGAGAGACGAACCTCAGTAGATGTGCACAATTTGTTGATAACTAAAGTTTGATTCACAAATCATATGATTCATATTCCAGGAAACCATCTTTGTCCAGTCCAGCTAAAGTAAGTCATACAGATGTTAACTATGCACTCTACTGCCGGTATTGTAAAACATACGGACACACCATCGAGAAATGTATCAACACTTAATTGTAAAACTCGCAATGATTCGCAGAAGCCAAAAACTCAACCTCAAAAGCCTAATAAGCCTGTATGTTCCAGCTACTGATTTTTCTTTATTTCACAGACATGTGTAGCCTGGAACTGTCTCTGCTAATGGTAAAGATTCTGATGGAAAGGTCCAAGTGAGCATCTTGTGGGATACAGCT
This sequence comes from Procambarus clarkii, assembly GCF_040958095.1. NCBI lineage: Eukaryota > Metazoa > Arthropoda > Malacostraca > Decapoda > Cambaridae > Procambarus > Procambarus clarkii. The sequence goes on along the minus strand of NC_091230.1, from coordinate 10,677,693 downwards.
TCACTACAAAGTATTCTACTTAAAAGCTGATGCACCCAAAGTCACCTACACTGGAGAAACCGTCCTCATCACAGACCTCACTACACCCACACCATACCCGCTCGCCATAGTCCACCTGGATTGTCCCTCCATTCGTGGAGAAGTCCAACTTACCATTCTTGAGAAACCTTTCCCCATGCCAGGAATTCAACTTCTCATAGGCAGCGACTTGGCTAACTAATAGGACTCCACCAGTTTAATCATCTGCGACAAATCCCAGGTATGTGACTCAGTCACGGAAGAAGATGCTACAATGAGGTATGCCACAGAGGTACAGGTTACAGAAGAAACAGAAGACATCTCCCAGCCTGTCCTAGTGACTACTCGTGCTCAAGCCGCACAACGACCACCAGTAGCCACAACTGTCCTTCAGGATGCACAAGGCCTCCAACCGATTCTCAACCTGTTGGAGTTCCGTAAGTTTCAAAAAGTTGACATCTCTTTAACTCCCTTGTTCTTTCAGATTCAAACTAAGACTGATTCCATCCCCGGTTATTTCATTAACGAAACCAAGTTATTATATGGTAGATTCGGATCCATTAAACTTAAGGGGACTTAAAATAATATTTTTCGACTAATTGATTATGAAAAGGGCTTCAACTGGTCCACGTCTCAACATCGTAGCCAAAACAGAAAGGGAGAACAAAATATTTACTTAGGTTATCTTGAGGTTATTTTGAGGTTATCTTATGTGTCAAAAATTTTTCAAAATGTTCACAAATTAACATCGAACACAAGTTTCAACTGAAATCATGTCTGTGACTCTCAGCTATCACAATAGCATATAATAATGGATATTAATAATTAGTTTTATCCAATATATATTCAGTTTAAAAAAAGTGAGATTTTTGTTTTTTTGTTTTTTTGACAATTTGCATGAAACTTATACACCTTACTGAACGTAAGCCTATCTGTAAGGGGTGCCAATTTTGGAGAAAATCGGTTATGTCAACCTCAGCCACAGGTGGCAGAATTTTTGACTTCATATTTTTTCAAGTAAATCATTAACAACATAAAAGTGACTCTACTCTTTCATTTATTATTCACTTTACATGAAGCTTGCCCATTATATGTAGAGTGTTTGTCTCTACAATTAATGAAAGTTATTGTATTCCTAAGTTTATTTATTGATTTTATAAATATTTATAAAATCATATTTTTGCCAATTTTTTTTGAGGGACTTTGAATATTTTTATTAGTAAAACCAAATATATTTTGGATATTACCCTATGTAAAATTCTTTATTATATGCTAATGTGATAGATGAGTGTCTTATAAATTAATTCATTTGAAACTTGTGGTTGTAGTGTAAATTTGAAAGTGTTGAGAATTCGTTAATGTTGTTTTATTTTTCTTTCGTTCTATTTACGCTGCGATACTGAAACTTGGACTAATTGCAGCCCTTTTCATATACAACTAGTCAAAAAAGTTTAATTGAATCTGAACAGCTTTTAATATTCTAAGTTATCCAGGCATGGCATAAGAGGTGTGAATCATTGTGAATACTTTTCATACATGTCAAATGGCAGGTAAACCCAATGTTCCTATTCCTAAGGTGCCACTGATTCCTTTTCACATGCTTCAGAACCTTTCTCAAAGCTCATCATAGACTGTGTTAGGCCTCTACCTTGTACCAGTTATGGCAACCTCTACATCATCACCATTATGTGTCCAACCACTGCTTTTACGGATGCGTATTCCAACAGTGGTACCTATCCCTGCTTCTCCTCCTGGCTGTAATGACCCTAACTCAGTGATCTCTAACTGTGATATTATAAACGATCCGACTAAGTACTAACTGCATTACAATAACAGTGCTCCTATGATCCAACTATAGTTGGATCATAGCTCCTATGATCCAACTATAGTTGGATCATATAGTTGGAACAGATCTTTATGAGTAGTGATTATAATCACTACTCATAAAGATCTGTTCCAAGACACTCCTCAGTAATGCACTTTAGTGCGCCACATACTGCTTCACGAAACGATGTCCATCCGTCAACCGTACCACCGCATCAGTTTTCAGAAGAGGGACGCCATGTTCGCCGAAGTACATACAGTACATCCTCAGCAAAGGACTGGCCACACCTTGTTAATCCCAATAGGTCTCACCCTGTATATTGGTGTTCAAACAACACGGCAAGGTAAGACTGTGCACCAATTATGGCAAATTACACTCTGTCACAATTAAGGATTGCTTCCCCTTGCCTCGCATCGACAACATCCTAGATGCCATCGGAAACGCTAAATTCTTGTCTCAACTAGACCTCTTAAAGGGCTATTACCAGATCAATCTTACAGAGCGTGCTAAAAACATCACTGCTTTCACCACTGCTTTTGGCCTATTTAGATATGAGCGACTGCTTTACCAACTCACCAATACCCCAGCGACCTTTTGGCGATCTGTCAACATCGTCATCCAAAACCGTGCCGATACCTACTCCTACCTGGATGACATCGTTATATCAATCAACATCTGGAAAGAACATCTACACCAGCTTCAACGATAGTTCTACAAACTTCGCCAGGCCGGTCTCACCATTAATTTGGGCAAGTCCACGTTTGCCAAAGGTAAATTGTGCTATCTCGGTCATATCATAGGCAGTGGAAGCATAGCACCTCTTGACGTTCATCTGCAAACCATCCAATAGTATCCCCAGCCAACTTCACGTAAACAACTTATGCGTTTCTTAGGCCTAGCTTCATAATATCGTCGCTTGTGCAGAAATCTTAGCACTGTTGCAACACCTCTTATCAACCTTACCAGACATAAAAGGAAGTACATTTTGACCACTTCACAATAAATTGCTTTTGAACAACTCAAAACGTTACTCTGTTCTAATCCCATTCTCGACGCGCCAGATATGACACAACCCTCCGTCCTTAATGTTAATGCCAGCAGCACCGGCATTGGTGGTGTCCGGATGCAACAGCGAGAGGGAGAAGTCTTGCCAGTCTGTTAATTCAGCTGCAAACTGAAACCTCACCAGCGTTATTATAGTACAACTGAGAAGGTGCTACTCGCCATCGTCCTGTGTTTGTAACGTTATGAACCCTATCTTCTAGGACACCAAGCTATCACCATCTATTCCCTCCATAATTCTCTTTGGTTCCTGCATCAAGTCCAGGACCTAGATTCAGGAAGTTCTGTGTATTTCTTCGTAAGTGGGTTTGCTACGAAGGTTCCTAAGTGTGCCCTAAGAAGTTGCTTAGGTGCAATTCAATAACGTCCACTTAGGAAGAAATTTGTTGGTTCACCTGTGTGCCGATAGAGGTCACTACTCTGTTTCGTTTGGCCAATCAGAGAGCAGCAACATTCTTCATATTGAAGATTTAGTGCTGGCTTATCGGAGCTCTACTGCCTCCTATTTACGTCGAATTTTCTTATAAAATTAGTATACTTCGATATAAAACAAATATGTTTTTTCAACTTCTACAGCCAGCACCGACATTATAGTAAACAAATATGTTACATTTGTTGTTTACCTACGTAATTCTAAGAGATACTGTGTAGCTGTCCTTGTTGCTCGGAAGATGCGCTGACAATTATTGTATATATTTACTGAATTTACCCAAGGGCCACTAACTATCTAGTGGCCTCGAAGAGGACAGAAAGCCGGCGGCTTGTTAAAGGGCCCGCCAATTGTCTTAATGATATTTTTTAGCTGGAATTTGGCATTTACGTCTTCAGCGGGTAGGCGGTTCCATGGGTTTATAGCCCTCTTGGTGGAAAAAAACATTTGTTTTCAGTCCTACTTGAGAGAACATACTCTCCAACACTATATCTGTGATTGCCCTGTTATCAGTGACTTCATACCAAATGGTATGAGGTATTTTCAGCTCTGTAATTACTTCATACACTCAGGAATATTGGAAGATATTCTTGTGCTGCACCCAGATTTTGCCAGTGGAGGCTAATAGATCAGCATTAGGTATTTTGTTCTCTCCTAATTCTATGCATGACTGGCCATCCTGTGAGGTGAGGATGTTGTATGAGCTTGTAACTGGTTTTTGATATACATTGTGTGGTCCTTTATACAGAATAGGGAAGCAGCACATTGCTGTGTATACCTAAACATGTTTAAAAATACATTGTTTGAGAAGAGTCTTGTAGAAACTGGTAAGAGTAATTATAATATAATGTTTCCATGATTCAGTGCTTACCTGTTGTGAAAATCGCGAAGAGTTGTTTAGTCAGAGTTTATTTTTTTTGTATTGAGGCTGGTATTTTCTAAATTGATTCCATGTACAGTATGTCTAACCATCCTGTGAGATGGGGCAGGTCAGGTCAAGTTGAGGTCGAGGGAGGGGGTAGACGTACCGTGCGCGCTCCGTTAAAATCGTGACATTAACAGGGGTTCGTAGGACTACTGCCGTGGACTACTGATTACAGACATAACAAAGTGCATAGTGACCGCTGGAAAATTGAAAATAGTCATTAACAATAGAACTTTGTGTTAAATAGAGAATAAACGGGAGACCGCGTGTGAGCCAGTGAACGAGGCTTTGTGTACATGCGTGTATTAGGATAAAAAAAAACGAAACAAAAAAAAATAGTGAACGGTGAACGGTGAACAGTGATGTGGAACGGGTATCACAACAACATATAAGTTGGAAGTGAATATTATAAATATAGAACACTAGAAATATAAAATAGTGGCAAGAGGCGGCATCAGTGGTTTTAAATCGGGTAACTGGAAACTGGTGACATCAACCTGGGCCACAAGAGGTCACCTGTACTGACCGGGGGACCAGCCTCGCTACCCTACGCTAAGTACCTGCCATAAAGTTTGAACAAAATAACACACATAATATTACAAATATACGATATACATATAATATTATAATATTAAACATATAAATATATATACATATATATTGTTACAAATATACAATATACATATAATATTAAAAATATATAGATATATACAACAAAACAAGGCAATATGGGAGTAAATAAACAAATTTGTGGCCACTGTAACAACTTCTTAAAGACGAAGGTAACGGGAATTGAATGTTATATCTGTAAGACTAGATTCCATTCAGCTTGTACAGGAGTGAGTAACACTACGGCACTGAGAGATGGCCACTTGCTCTGGGTGTGTAAAAATGACCTGCCAGCTTGGAATATCCTAAAAAACCTTCTAGATAACATGACGCATGATCGGAAAACATCATTCATTGGAAGCCTACCAGCCATCCAGAAGGAGTGGGAAAGGAACAACAATTCTAATATACGAGGGGCGGAGGCTATAGTCAGGGATGAAACTGAGGCTGAAACTCAGGAAGTTGCAAACTCTGACTCAGTAGGCCAGGATGTAGATGACAGTAAACTAGAAAGTGTACCAGACAGCACTGACAGCTCGATAGGTACAGACACCACGACGGTTCTCGATAGAGCAATTCAGAACAGAAGGACAGACTTATGCAAATTTTATGCAAAGGGCATATGCAGACATAGATATGCTGGTAATAAGAAAGGATTAGAATGCAGTTACCAACATCCCAAAAAATGTTTAAATATGCTTAGGAAAGGTGAGTGTCGATTTGGATCAATATGTAGGTTTTTCCATCCTGACATGTGCCAAACCTCACTGGAGGACAGAAAATGCTATGACCTTAGCTGCCCACACTTTCACGTGAAAGGCACGGAACGCTACATAAAGAGTGGCAAGCAGGATAATGAATTTGGAGGAAACTCTATAATTTTTTTATACCAGACCGGCAGAGAATTCAAAAGGAGCAGCATGGAGAGTGTATGGAACTGGATGCCAGATCCACTGGCATTCCAGAATTACAGATACAATTACCCACCGAAAGGGAACTACAACTACGACAGAAAACTGCCCTACAACAATCAGTACTGGTCAGAACAAACTCATTATGTCCACGATTAATGGACGTGCCGAAAAAGTCTCCCATTCAAACTATCACTAATAGAGTAACCTCATTCATCTTTGCCAACATACAAGGACTGAAAACAAGAACAAACAACAAAGTACAGTTCATAAATGGCCTCCTCACGGAGTCAAATGCAGTATTTGGAGCTTTCACAGAAACCCATGCAGGGGAATTGTTGGACAGTGAGATCTGGATTCCAGGATATAACCTATACAGGTGTGATAGGAAAATTAGGTCACATGGAGGAGTGGGTCTGTATATTAGGGAAGACCTTGTATGCTCGGAGCTCCTAAACGTTACAAATGAGGTGGTAGAGGTACTGGGATTAAAAATAGAGAAAATAAATTTAGTGATTATACTAATATACAAACCGCCAGATGCAATGGCTGAGGAATTCACAGAACAGATAAGCAAAATAGAGAATAGCCTTGATAATTTGGAGAACCCGATACCTGATATTATTTTCCTAGGTGACTTCAACTTGCCTAGTCTCAGGTGGAAAATAGCAAACAATAATATTATACCAGGAAATCTATCAGGACCTAACCAACCACAGATTAGAGAACTACTTAGATTCTGTGACAAATTTTCACTCAATCAGCAGATATCGGAGCCAACGAGAAATGAAAATATTCTAGATCTGGTCTTTACGAACAATGAAGACATTATCAGAGACATTACGATATCAGATACCACATACTCAGATCACAAACTCATTGAAGTGCAAACGACCATCAATACTCAGAATAGACCTAAAACGTTGATAAAGCGAGAGGGGCTATTCAGTAAATTCAATTTTAATAATAAAAGGATATAGTAGGCATCCTTCAGTCTCGGGAGACTATGGAGTTGCGCCCTAGTTGTCAATCCTGGTGCAGCGTCTGGTGTGACTGATGAGGCCAATCCGAGAGTGGCAGTCCATCCCACACCGAGCACAAACGAAGTCCGATTCTGGTCTGTCTTCCTGGTTACCGGCTTTCCTTCTCTGTCTCTTTGCCTCCGATTCCTTGGCAAGTGACTCCTCGAACTTGGAGAGACCTCGTTGAACAGACTGCCTCCAGGCTGAACGGTCTGCAGCCAGTGTCTCCCATATAGCAAGATCGACGTCCATGGCTTTCAGGTCCCTTTTGCATACGTCTTTGTACCGTAGCTGGGGCTTGCCTACTGGACGCTTTCCCTGCCTCAGCTCTCCATACAGGAGATCCTTGGGGATCCTGCCGTCGCCCATTCGCACAACGTGCCCGAGCCAGCGCATTCGTCTCTGTTTCAGCATTGTGTACATGCTGGTGATTCTTGCTCTCCCCAAGACGTTGTTGTTTGTCACCTTGTCCTGCCAGGTGATGTCCAAGATGTGTCTAAGGCAGCGCATGTGGTAGGCATTCAGCCGTCTTTCCTGACGGGCGCGGAGTGTCCAAGACTCACTGCCATAAAGGAGAGTGCTCAGGACACAGGATCTGTAAACCTGAATCTTAGTATACTCAGTCAGCCTATTGTTGGCCCACACTCTCTTTGTCAGTTTGGACATGGTAGTAGATGCCTTACCGATGCGTTTGTTTAGCTCCGTATCAAGAGAGAGGGAGTCAGAGATTGTGGAGCCCAGGTACACGAAGTCGTGAACAACTTCCAGTTTGGAATCAGAGATGCCGATGTCAGGTGGGGAGTCCACTCCTTGTCCCATGACTTGTGTTTTCTTCAGACTGATGGTGAGTCCGAAAGCCTGAGAGGCCTCGCTGAAGCGGGTTATGAGCCGTTGGAGGTCTTCAGCTGAGTGGGCAGTGACTGCTGCGTCGTCGGCAAAGAGGAAGTCGCGCAGACACCTCAGCCGAACCTTTGTCTTGGCTCTCAGCCTGGCGAGGTTAAAGAGCTTCCCATCCGACCTGGTCCGGAGGTAAATGCCTTCCGTGACAGATCCGAAGGCGTGCCGCAGCATAACTGCGAAGAAAATCCCGAATAGGGTTGGAGCCAGTACGCAGCCCTGCTTTACTCCACTTCGGATGTCAAAGGCGCCTGATGTTAGGCCATCAAAGACCACGGTGCCCCTCATGTTCTCATGGAAAGATCTGATGATGCTGAGGAGCCTGGGTGGGCATCCGATCTTGGGGAGGATCTTGAACAGGCCATCCCTGCTGACGAGGTCGAAGGCCTTCGTCAGGTCTATGAAGGCTACAAAGAGTGGCTGCTTCTGTTCCCTGCATTTCTCCTGCAGTTGTCTGAGGGAAAAGACCATGTCGATGGTGGACCTGCCAGCTCTGAATCCACATTGTGATTCTGGATAAACTCTCTCTGCAAGTACTTGGAGCCTCTTCAATGCGACTCGAGCAAACAGCTTTCCGACAATACTGAGGAGGGAGATTCCACGGTAGTTGTTGCAGTCGCCCCTGTCACCTTTATTCTTATATAGTGTGACGATGTTGGCATCCCTCATGTCCTGTGGCACCTCTCCTTCTTCCCAGCAGAGGCAGAGAATTTCGTGCAGCTCCATGAGCAGGCTACCTCTGCAGCACTTCAAGGTCTCAGCAGGAATGCCATCTTTGCCAGGAGCTTTACCAGAAGCAAGGGAGTCTAGGGCATCGCTGAGTTCTTCCAGGGTCGGTTCACTGTCGAGCTCCATTAACACAGGCAGACACTCAATGGCGCTCAGGGCATCTTCGGTGACCACATTGTCCCTGGCGTATAGCTCAGAGTAGTGCTCGACCCAGCGCTTCAGCTGCAGTGTCTGGTCCTGAATCACCTCGCCAGTGGCAGATTTCAGAGGAGCGGTCTTCCTCTGGATTGGGCCAAGGGCCTGCTTGATGCCGTCATACATTCCCCTTACATTGCCTGTATCCGCTGCAGTCTGTATCTGGGAGCAGAGCTGGAGCCAATAGTTGTTGGCACATCGCCTGGCGCTCTGCTGCACTTTGCAGCGGACGGCCCGAAGGATCTGTAAGTTGCGCCGACTTGGGCAGGCTTTGTAGGCTGCCAAGGCGTTTCTCTTCTCTTCGATTACAGGTGTCATCTCTTCCGAGTGAGCCTCGAACCAGTCTGCCGACCTGCTGGTCTTCTTGCCAAAGGTGGAAATGGCAGCGTTGAACACAGCGTCTCTGAAGTGCTCCCATCTTTTACAGGTAGTGACCCCAGCTGGGCCAGGAAGAGCTTCCTCGAGCACGTGTGCAAAATCTTCCACCTTGTCCTGGTTGCGGGTCTTGGTGGTGTCGATGCGAGGTCTGCCCGCCTTTTTCGAGTGATGAATCTTCTTTGGTTGCATCTTGACCCTGCTACATACCAGGGAGTGGTCGGTGTCACAGACAGCACTCTGGTAGCTACGCGTAATCTTGACGCTGGGTAGACTTGCACGCCTGGTAAGAATCAGGTCAAGCTGGTGCCAGTGCTTGGATCTGGGGTGTCTCCAAGATACTCGGTGTTGAGGCTTTGTGCCGAAGAACGTGTTGGTGACACAAAGACCATGAAGGCAGCAGAGTTCTAGCAGACGTTGCCCGTTCTCATTCATCCTTCCTATGCCGAATTGACCCAGGCAAGTGGGCCAAATGTTGTGCTCGGCACCCACTCTGGCGTTGAAGTCGCCGAGGATGAACAGTGGCTCCTTTACAGGGATTCTCGCTATGACTCTGTTGAGGTCATCGTAGAATTTTTCCTTTGCCTCTGCTGGAGAAGTCAGGGTTGGTGCATATGCACTAATTACATTGACTGGTCCTGTTTGGGAGTACAGTTGCAGAGACAGAATTCGTTCGGTTTCCCCCATCGGTGGCATAATGTGTCCCAACAGTGCATTCCTGACGGCAAATCCCACACCATGTTCTCTGGTCTCATCTGGAGGTTTTCCTTGCCAGAAGAAAGAGAAGGTCCTCTCTCTCACAGATCCTGATCCTGGGAGCCTGGTCTCTTGGAGAGCAACAATATCCATCTGCAGCTTGCTCAGCTCCCTATCGATGAGTGCTGTTTTTCGGGCGTCATTGATTTCTTGCAGGTCGTCAGAGAAACCTGGTGTCAGTGTCCTGACGTTCCATGTGCCCAGCTTTAGGGCAGTTGATATTTTCTTCTTTGGTTTGGTATTGCTTGGTGCAAAGTTGTCGGGCCGCTTGTCAGTTTTCACCCTAAACCCCACGCACCCAGTGAGGTTAACGGACCGTGGCGAGGCAACACCTTATTGGCTGGGGTTTGCCCAGCTTGAGGCGGGCGGTAGCTGCCCAGTGGGGCGCGATGACCCCTCCCACCGTCGGAAGCAACCCCTGGCGTCACACTCTTCGCCAATCGAGCAGAAGACTTAAAACCGGTAGACTGTCGCTTCCCGTGTTGGTTCGACGCTGTGAGGCGAAGCTGGAGTGTCCTCTCCAGGGCGCAAAGCCTGGGTAGGTAGATATGGAGGAGAAGCTGTTACCCATGCAGCAGGTCCCCCCTCTCCACGTTGCTGAAATTATCCAATAGAGAGGCAAATGCCAATACGCATGGTTCCAGCAACGTCGCAGGAGCTGCCAGAACGAGGTCGACGTCAACAACGAACTGCCTTAGGGGCTCCAACTCCGGATTTTTCCTCGAGGTTGACTCCTGAAGCCTTCCCAAAAACAAGGGTATGGCCGCAAGGCAGCGGAGGTTTAAAATCAGGGTTTTCCTTCCCCTAGATGGGCTGCCTTCCCAGGCTATCGAGTCCCATCTACCCGGAGCAGCTGGTTTTAAGGCGCCAGAGGCACGCCCTCGCCCCTTCTCCTGTCGGTAAAAGCAGTTCCGCCGGACTTAGACTAAGCCACCCGTGCAGGCCAGGAGTTGGACTTGGTTGTCAGAGGCTATTTGAGACGCATGCCGTATAGGAGCATTTTATAGGTCATGGGAGCTCGTCCCCCATTACCACCCCCTGGCTATGACAACCCCTTGGAACCAATAAAAGGATAGACTGGGAGATAATAAACAGGGAACTTACAAACATTCCATGGGGAACTGTTCTAAATAATACAAGTCCTACAGAAGGAATAGAAAAACTTACTTCAGAAGCGTATCAAGTCTGTCTGAAACATGTTCCTTTGAGGAAAGCCAGAAAGAGATCTAACGTAGAAAGAGAACGCAGACGACACTATAAACGCAGGAAAAAAATAACGGAACTGCTTATGCAGACACGAATTTCCCGTCAAAGAAGGAATAATTTAAATAGGGAGATTGAAGAAATCGAGCGGAAATTGAAACACTCATATGAAACTGAAGAAAGGCAGTTAGAACAGAAAGCAATTCAGGAAATAAAGAAAAATCCAAAATATTTTTTCTCATATGCGAAATCAAAAGCAAAAACCACTGCCAGTATTGGACCTATTCGTACAAGTGAAGGTTCATACACGGAGGATGACAAAGAAATTAGTGAAATCCTAAAAAAACAGTATGAGGACATGTTTAGCACTCCAATAAACAACATGAAGGTGGAAGATCCAGACAATTTCTTTATGCGGGATATTCAAACCCCGGTAAATATAACTGATATAAACACGAGCGCACTAAATTTTGAAAAAGAAATTGAAAACATGCCCATGCACTCGGCCCCAGGTCCAGACTCATGGAATTCAATATTTATAAAGAAATGCAAAGTGCCGGTAGCACAGGCACTCAGTATAGTGTGGAGGAAGAGCTTGGACACGGGGGAGATACCAGATGCACTTAAAGTAGCAGACATAGCCCCTCTACACAAGGGAGGGAGCAAAGCATTGGCAAAAAATTATAGACCAGTTGCACTAACATCGCACATCATAAAAGTATTTGAGAGAGTGATTAGGAGTCAGGTCACCAATTTCATGGAGACCAATGACCTTCATAACCCAGGCCAACATGGATTTCGAGCGGGAAGATCGTGCCTCTCACAGCTACTGGAGCACTACGACAAAGTCACTGAGGCATTAGAAGAGAAACAGAATGCTGATGTGATATACACGGACTTCGCAAGGCCTTCGATAAATGTGACCATGGCGTGATAGCACACAAAATGAAGTCAATGGGAATAACCGGTAAAGTAGGACGCTGGATACTCAGTTTTCTGTCAAACAGGACTCAGCGAGTAACTGTCAACCATATAAAATCTAGTCCAAGTGCAGTGAAAAGCTCTGTACCTCAGGGTACAGTCCTTGCACCACTGCTTTTCCTTATTCTCATATCAGATATAGACAAAAATACAAGTCACAGCTTCGTATCATCCTTTGCAGATGACACAAAAATCAGTATGAAAATTACCTCGGCTGAGGACATTGAAAAACTTCAAGCTGATATTAATAAAGTTTTCGACTGGGCATCAGAAAATAACATGATGTTTAACAGTGATAAATTCCAGGTACTCAGGTACGGTAAAAATGAGGACCTTAAACATAATACAGAGTACAAAACACAATCAAATGTACCCATAGTAGGAAAACAGCATGTAAAGGATTTGGGAATAATAATGTCTGACGACCTAACGTTTAAGGAGCATAACCAAGCAAATATTGCGACAGCCAGAAAAATGATAGGATGGATTACGAGAACTTTCAAATCCAGGGATCCCATCACAATGGTTGTACTCTTCAAGGCACTTGTGTTGTCCCGTCTTGAGTACTGCTCAGTACTCACTTCCCCCTTCAAAGCAGGAGAGATTGCTGAAATAGAGGGAATACAGAGAACATATACGGCACGCATAGACGCAATAAAGCACCTAAATTATTGGGATCGTCTCAAAGCCCTCCAAATGTACTCACTAGAAAGGAGACGAGAGAGATATCAAATAATATACACCTGGAAGATACTGGAGGGCCAAGTACCAAATCTACACAGTAAAATAACAACGTACTGGAGTGAACGACATGGAAGAAAATGTAGAATAGAACCAATGAAGAGCAGAGGTGCCATAGGCACAATCAGAGAACACTGTATAAACATCAGAGGTCCGCGGTTGTTCAACGTCCTCCCAGCAAGCATAAGAAATATTGCCGGAACAACCGTGGACATTTTCAAGAGGAAACTAGATTTATTCCTCCAAGGAGTGCCGGACCAACCGGGCTGTGGTGGGTATGTGGGCCTGCGGGCCGCTCCAAGCAACAGCCTGGTGGACCAAACTCTCACAAGTCGAGCCTGGCCTCGGGCCGGGCTTGGGGAGTAGACGAACTCCCAGAACCCCATCAACCAGGTATCAACCAGGTATCAACCAGGGGGTATTAGATAAACTTATAGCTAGTTTTTTATCTATACTGTGTAATATTCTATACAGAATAGGGTAGCAGCACATTGCTGTGTATACCTAATCTTCTTAATAAAAAAAAATCAGTAATAAAGATTTTAAATTATAGTTGGTATTATTACAAATACAGTACTGTATTATCCTTATTAAATCATGTTGACCATGGATCATTAAGATCTCATGTTGATATGTAATAGTCATATTTCTTTTGAACTGCTAATCCATGCTAATCATTCATTAAATTGTGCATTATGTCTCAATCTTTCACTTCCTTGGATATACTGTACAGTACAAAAAGATAGGATAAAAATAAACCAGTAATATTTCTTTCATTATATTTTTCATTTAAATAACTGCATCAATATTTTTACAGCTGACAGGATTTGTTTTACCATACAGGTGCATTATTTGTTAAAAAAAAATTTGGTTTATTGTTACACACAATGGTGCTACGTAGCCTTCCCAGCTTGGTGCCTTCTTACTGATTAAAAAATAAATAATAAATACATTTTATTAAGGAAAAGTACATACAGTTGATTTACAAACATAATGTTGGATTTATAGACAGAGCTAGTACATACAATACCTAAAGCCACTAATACTCATAGCATTTCGGGCAAGGTGTGGGGGGAAAAACACTTAGACTAAAACTTAATAGTAATCGGGATTAGGTATAAATTGTTTTGAAAGAAGGAATAAAAAATACAAAAAGGGGGGTTAACATAGCATAAATCAGCAATTGCACATGTTGGTGAATAGCGTTGTTTAAAAAATAGCAAGACATTTAGGAGGTAAGTTAGGTTACATGGAGTTAATTAGGCAGTACTTGGTTTAACTCTTAAACTGGTTGAGAGAGGTACAGCCTTTGACATGATTCGGGAGGTCATTCCACATTCTGGGTCCCATGATTTGTAGAGCACTTCTAGTTTGGTTACACACAGCCAAATTGTGTAACAGGAAGAGGTCTTGGACACAAATTTGTTCCATGCTAAATGTAGAGGAATCAGCTGAGTATTCCTCAAATAAAATAAGCTGCCTCAGCTTATAAGGTAAATAAAATAAGTATTTCTCAAATAAGTAGCTGCCTCGCCTCACTGCCTTACTGCTACATAGCCTTCCTGGCATGGTGCCTTCTTTTGACAATTACTTGTTCCACACCCAAATTGTATAACAGGAAGAGGTCTTGGACCCCTACTTCCCTCTCTCTTTTTTAATAGTCTATATAGTCATAATTATAGCTTTAAGTATTCAATGAATAAAGTTTTTGACATTTTTTACCCTTCTCCTTACCTAACATCATTTGTGCTGCATATTTTTATTTTATGTCTCACCCAGATTTAATTTCAAAATAAAACCAAACTAAATAAATTAGAAATGGGTGTGTATAGCTAAGGTACACCCTTACTACTAGGTGAACAGGGGCATTTGGTGATAGTAAATGATCCCATCAGGCAGGGCTCATCACCTTCTCTCATATTTCATGTTCACCAAGTGTTTATGTACTTAATAACTACGGGTATAATATCTTGCTATTATAAAACTAATTCTACTATCATAAAAGACATATTTACTTTAAATTTCAAGCAGAGAATGCATATATAACTAACATGAAGGACTCCTCTTCACTAGATTCAATTTTTATAATCTTTTGTTTATGTTCCAAAATCTTAAAATCGATCCCAGTGTTATGTAGTACAGAAAAATTGAGTTATATCCAGTTTACGTAAAGCTACGAGTGGTCGAAACCACACTTAGATCCCGGAATAAACTTACGAAGGTTTTTCCACTTAGTGTAGCTACCTGAATACCGCCGTAGCCGCCACGAAGGCGCTAAGAAGGAAAACATTCGTAGCCAAGAAGAAAAACCTTCGTAAGTACCTTCCTGAATCCGGCCCCAGTTCTCCAACCAACGCTTACTCCGTTGGGCTCTCTACCTGCAGAATTACTTAAAAGATCTTGTGACGGTAAAAATAGGTGTTAATGAAGTCTTCTCTAGGCAAATGGAATGCCATTCACAAAAGTAAAAATAAAAGTAAAAAAAAGTTAAACTGCAAGTTGTCTTCACTGTGAGGTTAACTGTAGGAAAAAACATACAGAACAAAAATTTAAAAATACTTAACTTTAATAGGAATCTTACTTTTAACATATTACAAAATAAAAACGTTATTTAAACTTGGCTTTAAACAGAGGGCAAATTAAACAAGATAAACAGACAATTAAATTTACTTTACGTTAATACTAGAATATATGGTGCAGGCTGTGAGTCAAACTGAATAGCTCTGTTACCACACCGGGGTATGTCAACAGGTCTACTCAGCAAGAGCACTCAGGAGTAATCTAACTCGTAGTGGGCTAGGCAGCCCTATATATATACATAATGATGGCCGGGCAGATGGCGCTGGTGACTTCTTTAAGAGACGTTTAATAGTTAAACTGCTTGTTTCATAGGGCGTGAGCTGTTAGCGACCTAGGTGTGAGGTGGGGTGACAGTGGTGAAGGGAGGAGATTGGTAGTAATGTCTAGACGTCTGGAAATAGTAATTGTTGCTGTTGTTGCAGTACGTGAATATATAGACGTGGTAATGGGTAGAATAGGTGATGGAGCCGGCCGAATCTCTTCCTAGAGATTTTATTGTGACATTTCCTGCATCAAGCCCAGTTCTCCAACCAACGCTTACTCTGTTGGGCTCTGTACCTGCTGAATTACTTAAAAGATCTGAAGATCTTTTACATCAAAGGCTCGGACAACATATTAGCAGACATACTCTCCCGTGCCTATGAAGTGGAACCTCCCACTTCCAATCTGCTACCAGCATCAGCATCTCAGGCAACAGGAACAGGCTTCGGGGAGGAGCTCTCATGTAATGCACCTGCATTAGCCGTGGAAACCTGCCTCTTCTTACCTCCCTCAAAACCTTCATGCTTCAATACATCCTCTACTACAGCAAAACCAGACAACCGTCTGGAAACCTCTACCTGGGGACACCCTACCAAGCGCCGCGACCACCAGCCAGGTGTTCTCACTGGTGCTAGTTACACGGCCACCAACTGATCATTATATAGCCTGCTCTCGTCGACTCCGCACCTTACCGACAGATGTGACATCACTCGCAGACGGATATAAGCACCTTCTGGTGCCCCTTGAAAAAAAAGAAAGAAAGAAAGAAAGAAAGAAAGAAAGAAAGAAAGAAAGAAAGAAAGAAAGAAAGAAAGAGAGAGAGAGAGAGAGAGAGAGAGAGAGAGAGAGAGAGAGAGAGAGAGAGAGAGAGAGAGAGAGAGAGAGAGAGAGAGAGAGAGAGAGAGAGAGAGAGAGAGAGAGAGAGACAGAGAGAGACAGAGAGAGAGAGAGAGAGAGACAGAGACAGAGACAGAGACAGAGAGACAGAGACAGAGACAGAAAGAGAGAGAGAGATATATAAAAAGCTTATATTGCATTCACTGGAGAGGCAAACAGTTTAAGCTTTGCTAATCAAGATTTCTTCCGTGTCACATTCACACTGCTACCCGTTGAGGGTGTGGACACAATGTGACCCAAATGTCTAAGGTTAGAGCTACCCCCCCCCCTTTTTATGGTCATGCTTTCGAGAGAAGCAATATTCTTAAGGTCCTGAAAAACGTGACCGGCATCACACCTACTGAAAATCGTCAGAAAGGGGATGATTTCGTGCTCTTTTTTTCGGGTGAGGAAGAGCTAGAAAAATTCATGACCAGCTATGCCATACTTCGCAAGGAGCACCACCTACCTCCTCACTTCCCACGTCAGTTCCTGGCCGGAAGAATTATTTTTACCAGCAGGACCAGCCAGTGGATCGCTGACCGACCGCAACATAATATTATGGACAATATCGAGGACGAAAATCCGAACCTGGGTGTATTCAACCTAGAGTTCTGCAGCACCGACAAATCATCAGTGAAGATTACTTTCACCGCCATAGCCGCGGCCACACAGGCTGCCACACAAGGCTGCTTCGGCTTTTAAATACCACCCACTAAGTAAAAAAGGAACGATACCATGAGATCCAACAATGCTTCAAGTGCTACGAGCTCTCCCACTCGACCAACAAGTGTCAGCACCCCGTTCAGAAGTGCACCCTGTGCGCACTGGACCATCACTACTTCATATGTAAGGCAACAGCTCATCGCTGCTTGCTCTGTGATGGCAATCACCCCGGAATTTCTTACCGCTGCCCCCGCAGACAGGAAAGCATCAAGGCCCAGGTTGAAGCCAAGAGAAACAACCCTTCTACCTCCTCGACCAGAGCCCCAGGCGCTCAACCCACCACCTCAGCTCCCACCAACCGACCAGAAAACTTTCCGGTCCTACCAAAAAGTGGCTCCTCCCACCAGGCAACCCAGCCTTCACAATGAGAACTCAAGGCCCTACAGGCTCCTTCACAGCCCCCTGCATCAAGTGCAGGCATTATCCCTGGTCTTATTAGCCTAGCGGAGAGGCGTACCGGACCAGACAATCACCGTTTGGCAGTGAACTTAACACATTATACATAGCCAATGGCTGGCCCTCATCATAGCCCCTGGCGCAAGTCTCACTGCCTCCACTACCTCTCCGGAGACTACCACCAGGACGACCAAGAGGTCGATTTCAACACAGACTCCAGATCTACCCATGACTCGGGAGGCACAAACAAAGGTATTTTCCTCTCCAACTTCCAACACTTCTACCATCACCATCTCAGCAGCCGCGCTAGCAGACGTGCTTTCTACAAATACTAACATCACCACCAACACTCCTGAAATACCATCTACACCAATCCACGACACCTGAGTCTACCACAGGCTGCAAGGCGAAAGACGAAAACACCACCTACGGATGTTACGGACTCCTCAAACGAGGAAATGTTAGTAAAAGCTCCACCACCACACCACAAATACGACACCTACTCGGTACAAGACCTCCTCATTGAGGCCACGTCATCAAACTCCAACGACAGCTCAGCTCAGCCAAAGTCTCAGGCAAAGAAAAACGGAAGACCTAGAGGTCTACACTAACCCCAGCTCCATAACTGGTACAGCCAGGCCTCCAGGGCTGAAGACTCACATCCATCTCCAGACCTTTAGTATCAGCCATTGATACAGATAATGGCTCCAAAGAGCCTCCACTTACGGGCTCACCATAGCCCGTGCTACTTTGAACTTTATGTTCTGAGTACCTGAATCTAAAAGAACAACAACAACAACAACAACAAGCCCTGGAAGAGCAGACTATTACTAGTGATCCTGGGGTCTACACTTCACCTCCCTCACTCGCTGTGGTCCTGCTACGAAGCGTGACGGTGGACGTGTGATCTAGTGTAAATAGTAGAGTAAGTCACCCTTTTGTTTTACAAGCAGAGTCAATTTTTCCGTTTCTCGTGTCTGGATAAATATTTTGTTACGAATTATTTTGTTGTTATAATTGAGTTTACAGTAAAGTGTTTAATTGTTCATGTAAATTTGTTTATTCCTACATCTTATCACACCGCAAAGGCTAAGCAGCTTTTATTTAACTTAAATAAAGCTTGTTTAACTTATGTTTGGTTTTATGTGCTTAAGGGCAATTCCAGCTGCTCTGGTATTTGCTGCACTTCCGCATTATAACATCAAAACAAAAATACACATTAGTTCACAGACGTCGAACATAAAATATTGTTTAGATATTTTCCACGTATCGAACATTATAGCTACAACACTTCAAAATAAATTTTATCTGATCTGAGTTCATTGGGTAAAGGAACTGAATATTTATATCAGTTAAAATTATAAGATACGGTGTTTAGAGAAATTTACAATGCATTTATGCGTACATGTTTCTTAGAATATTATTATTTTCTAAACGAACAGAATAAATTATAATACCAAGTAAGGAAATTTTATGTAATGAATTTTGGGGATTGTAATAATTATAATATTAGGTAACATTTTTACGTTTAAGAACTTCACCTAATACTAATTACAAATTTTTCTTCAAAATTCACGAGACCAAGACTGTGCACTTGGTGGTACACAGTCTGGGTCTGTGCACAGGTGGTGCACAGTCTGGGTCTGTGCACAGGTGGTGCACAGTCTGGGTCTGTGCACAGGTGGTGCACAGTCTGGGTCTGTGCACAGGTGGTGCACAGTCTGGGTCTGTGCACAGGTGGTGCACAGTCTGGGTCTGTGCACAGGTGGTGCACAGCCTGGGTCTGTGCACAGGTGGTGCACAGTCTGGGTCTGTGCACAGTCTGGGTCTGTGCACAGGTGGTGCACAGTCTGGGTCTGTGCACAGTCTGGGTCTGTGCACAGGTGGTGCACAGTCTGGGTCTGTGCACAGGTGGTGCACAGTCTGGGTCTGTGCACAGGTGGTGCACAGACTGGGTCTGTGCATAGGTGGTGCACAGTCTTGCTCTAAAAGAAATCTCACAGAATTAATATATAATTGTAGTCATAGCAGAGGTTGAAGTATTTAATCATTCAAGTCTAAAGAACGATTAAAAACATCCATATCTTTAAGAGATAATGTTTGTCTGTTAGCTAGTCTTTCAGTGTGTGCAGGATTGGAAGCCAGATGCATGGGGTTAGCCTCCCCAAAATTTACAGGATATCTAGTTGGGGTTTTTGGGAAACAAAGGCGGGTAGGGTTTGGTCCCATTGCTTCCGTTAACGGAGGAACAGCTCCCATGGTAACTCTATAAAATCGGTGGAGGGAGGGAGGGAATTATCATGGGAAAGCGCTACAACAGGTGGTGCAGGAGGGCTACACCAGGTGGTACAGGAGGGCTACACCAGATGGTGCAGGAGGGCTACACCAGATGGTGCAGGAGGGCTACAGCAGGTGGTGCAGGAGGGCTACAGCAGGTGGTGCAGGAGGGCTACACCGGGTGGTGCAGGAGGGCTACACCAGGTGGTGCAGGAGGACTACACCAGGTGGTGCAGGAGGGCTACACCAGGTGGTGCAGGAGGGCTACACCAGGTGGTGCAGGAGGACTACACCAGGTGGTGCAGGAGGGCTACACCAGGTAGTGCAGGAGGGCTACACCAGGTGGTGCAGGAGGACAACACCAGGTGGTGCAGGAGGGCTACAGCAGGTGGTGCAGGAAGGCTACACCAGGTGGTGCAGGAGGGCTACACCAGGTGGTGCAGGAGGGCTACACCAGGTGGTGCAGGAGGGCTACAGCAGGTGGTGCAGGAGGACTACAGCAGGTGGTGCAGGAGGGCTACAGCAGGTGGTGCAGGAGGGCTACAGCAGGTGGTGCAGGAAGGCTTCACCAGGTGGTGCAGGAGGGCTACACCAGGTGGTGCAGGAGGGCTACAGCAGGTGGTGCAGGAAGGCTACACCAGGTGGTGCAGGAGGGCTACACCAGGTGGTGCAGGAGGGCTACACCAGGTGGTGCAGGAGGGCTACAGCAGGTGGTGCAGGAGGGCTACACCAGGTGGTGCAGGAGGGCTACAGCAGGTGGTGCAGGAGGACTACAGCAGGTGGTGCAGGAGGGCTACAGCAGGTGGTGCAGGAGGGCTACAGCAGGTGGTGCAGGAGGGCTACAACAGGTGGTGCAGGAAGGCTACACCAGGTGGTGCAGGAGGGCTACCATCGGCAGAGAAGAGAGAGCAAGAGCTGCTGCAGGACCAGTGTTGCAGAGGTCAGTGTTGCAGAAGGCGAGGACGTCATCATCCTCAGACTCCTTAGCCTCCGTCACTGTCTTACAGCCGCGACTGACAACACGTTTGGGCTTATCTGTCAGAAGGTTAAGAGAAAAATACACCTTTTCAATTTATTTGTGAGAGCAGCATTAAAATAGTTGTATATAATATTTTATACAATTAATCCGATCTTTGTTTCTTGATGTAATATCAGTCACCATTGCCAGGCTTCAATACAGCATCTTTAGTCTGCATGATGACTGATCACTCACTGATATTTCTACGTCCATGGCATCACCATCATCCTCTATCACTTTATTGCATAACATGTGGTAAGATCAAGTGCAGACACCAGCACACAGCAAGGGCACTTGTACCACACAATGTTTCGTAACATTAAACTGTACTTAAAGTGTAACAGACCATTTAACTGTTGGAGTTCTACACTCATAATACACTCATGGAGCTGCACCCTACAGTATACACACTCATGTAGCTGTACCCTACAGTATACACATTCATGTAGCTGTACACTACAGTATACACACTCATGTAGCTGTACCCTACAGTATACACATTCATGTAGCTGTACACTACAGTATACACACTCATGTAGCTGTACCCTACAGTATACACATTCATGTAGCTGTACCCTACAGTATACACACTCATGTAGCTGTACCCAACAGAATACACACTCATGTAGCTGTTCGCGACAGTATACACACTCATGTAGCTGCACCCTACATTATACAATACTCATGTAGCTGTACCCGACAGTATACAATACTCATGTAGCTGTACCCGACAATATACAATACTCATGTAGCTGTACCCGACAGTATACAATACTCATGTAGCTGTACCCGACAGTATACAATACTCATGTAGCTGTACCCAACAGTATACACACTCATGTAGCTGTACCCAACAGTATACACACTCATGTAGCTGTACCCAACAGTATACACACTCATGTAGCTGTACCCAACAGTATACACACTCATGTAGCTGTACCCAACAGTATACAACACTCAAGTAGCTGTACCCAACAGTATACACACTCATGTAGCTGTACCCAACAGTATACAACACTCATGTAGCTGTACCCATCAGTATACAACTTTCAAGTAGCTGTACCCAACAGTATACAACACTCAAGTAGCTGTACCCTACAGTATACACACTCATGTAGCTGTACCCAACAGTATACAACACTCAAGTAGCTGTACCCAACAGTATACACACTCATGTAGCTGTACCCAACAGTATACACACTCATGTAGCTGAACCCAACAGTATACAACACTCATGTAGCTGTACCCAACAGTATACAACACTCAAGTAGCTGTACCCTACAGTATACACACTCATGTAGCTGTACCCAACAGTATACAACACTCAAGTAGCTGTACCCAACAGTATACACACTCATGTAGCTGTTCGCGACAGTATACACACTCATGTAGCTGTACCCTGCAGTATACAATACTCATGTAGCTGTACCCGACAGTATACAATACTCATGTAGCTGTACCCGACAGTATACAATACTCATGTAGCTGTACCCGACAGTATACAATACTCATGTAGCTGTACCCGACAGTATGCAATACTCATGTAGCTGTACCCAACAGTATACACACTCATGTAGCTGTACCCTACAGTATACACACTCATGTAGCTGTACCCTACAGTATACACACTCATGTAGCTGTACCCTACAGTATACACATTCATGTAGCTGTACCCAACAGTATACACACTCATGTAGCTGTTCGCGACAGTATACACACTCATGTAGCTGTACCCTACAGTATACAATACTCATGTAGCTGTACCCGACAGTATACAATACTCATGTAGCTGTACCCGACAGTATACAATACTCATGTAGCTGTACCCGACAGTATACAATACTCATGTAGCTGTACCCGACAGTATACAATACTCATGTAGCTGTACCCGACAGTATACAATACTCATGTAGCTGTACCCGACAGTATACAATACTCATGTAGCTGTACCCGACAGTATACAATACTCATGTAGCTGTACCCGACAGTATACAATACTCATGTAGCTGTACCCAACAGCATACACACTCATGTAGCTGTACCCAACAGTATACGCACTCATGTAGCTGTACCCAACAGTATACACACTCATGTAGCTGTACCCAACAGTATACACACTCATGTAGCTGTACCCAACAGTATACAACACTCAAGTAGCTGTACCCAACAGTATACACACTCATGTAGCTGTACCCAACAGTATACAACACTCATGTAGCTGTACCCATCAGTATACAACACTCAAGTAGCTGTACCCAACAGTATACACACTCATGTAGCTGTACCCAACAGTATACAACACTCATGTAGCTGTACCCAACAGTATACAACACTCAAGTAGCTGTACCCTACAGTATACACACTCATGTAGCTGTACCCAACAGTATACAACACTCAAGTAGCTGTACCCAACAGTATACACACTCATGTAGCTGTACCCAACAGTATACAACACTCATGTAGCTGTACCCAACAGTATACTCACTCATGTAGCTGTACCCAACAGTATACTCACTCATGTAGCTGTACCCAACAGTATACACATTCATGTAGCTGTACCCAACAGTATACTCACTCATGTTGCTGTACCCAACAGTATACTCACTCATGTAGCTGTACCCAACAGTATACAACACTCAAGTAGCTGTACCCTACAGTATACACACTCATG
This sequence comes from Procambarus clarkii, assembly GCF_040958095.1. NCBI lineage: Eukaryota > Metazoa > Arthropoda > Malacostraca > Decapoda > Cambaridae > Procambarus > Procambarus clarkii. The sequence continues at coordinate 10,654,209 of NC_091230.1, read as the reverse complement.
TAGCTGTACCCAACAGTATACAACACTCAAGTAGCTGTACCCTACAGTATACTCACTCATGTTGCTGTACCCAACAGTATACACACTCATGTAGCTGTACCCAACAGTATACTCACTCATGTTGCTGTACCCAACAGTATACACACTCATGTAGCTGTACCCAACAGTATACACACTCATGTAGCTGTAACCCAACAGTATATTCACTCATGTAGCTGTACCCAACAGTATACTCACTCATGTTGCTGTACCCAACAGTATACACACTCATGTAGCTGTACCCAACAGTATACTCACTCATGTTGCTGTACCCAACAGTATACACACTCATGTAGCTGTACCCAACAGTATACTCACTCATGTTGCTGTACCCAACAGTATACACACTCATGTAGCTGTACCCAACAGTATACTCACTCATGTTGCTGTACCCAACAGTATACACACTCATGTAGCTGTACCCAACAGTATACTCACTTATGTAGCTGTATCCAACAGTATACTCATTCATGTTGCTGTATCCAATAGTATACTCACTCATGTTGCTGTACCCAACAGTATACACACTCATGTAGCTGTACCCAACAGTATACTCACTCATGTAGCTGTACCCAACAGTATATTCACTCATGTAGCTGTACCCAACAGTATACTCACTCATGTTGCTGTATCCAACAGTATACACACTCATGTAGCTGTACCCAACAGTATACTCACTCATGTTGCTGTACCCAACAGTATACACACTCATGTAGCTGTACCCAACAGTATATTCACTCATGTAGCTGTACCCAACAGTATACTCACTCATGTTGCTGTACCCAACAGTATACACACTCATGTAGCTTTACCCAACAGTATACTCACTCATGTAGCTGTACCCAACAGTATACACACTCATGTAGCTGTACCCAACAGTATACACACTCATGCAGCTGTACCCAACAGTATACTCACTCATGTTGCTGTACCCAACAGTATACACACTCATGTAGCTGTACCCAACAGTATACTCACTCATGTTGCTGTACCCAACAGTATACAAACTCATGTAGCTGTAACCAACAGTATACAAACTCATGTAGCTGTACCCAACAGTATACTCACTCATGTTGCTGTACCCAACAGTATACAAACTCATGTAGCTGTACCCAACAGTATACAAACTCATGTAGCTGTACCCAACAGTATACACACTCATGTAGCTGTATCCAACAGAATACACAGTCATGTACCTGTACCCAACAGTATATTCACTCATGTAGCTGTCCCCAACAGTATACAACACTCACGTAGCTGTATCCAACAGTATACAATATTCATGTAGCTGTACCCACCAGTATACAATACTCATGTAGCTGTACCCAACAATATACAGTACTCATGTAACTGTGCCCAACAGTATGCACACTCATGTAGCTGTACCCAACATCGTGTCTGGAAAGGAGTGAGACAACCTACCGTCATCAGACATCTTCTTGAAGCAGAAGCCGCTGCAACTGGTCGTGTTCATCCAGGTGAACTCTGCGGTGCAGCGCTTGACAGTGCTGCAGGAATAGCAGCTCACGTCGCCTTTATTACCTTCACATGCTGCAGTAATAATAATAATAATAATAGTAATAATAATAATGATGATGATTAATAATAATATTAATAATAATAAAAATGATAATACTTCTACTACTACTACTACTAATAATAATAATAATAATAATTATTATTATTATTATTAATCAATTGTTTACATGTCCCATTGAAATTAATATATTAGTAATTATTCATAAAAAGCTAAGGTTGAGATAAGGCGCACAAAAATATATATTAATTTAACATTATTCACACAAAATGCAACACTTATACTTACACTAATAATACACAAAATCAAAAACACACAGTACAAAACACATACACGCTTGCACTCAACATAACATTTAAGCACAAAGCATTTCACACACAAATATTCCATTTACACAGAAAATATAACATTTACACACCAGATATGACATTTATGCACATAAATATATTATTTACGCACAAAATATGCCATTCACATACAAAATACATCATTTATAGACAAATATGACATTTACATACAAAATATGTCAGTTGCGCACAAAATATACCATATACACAAATATTACATACACTCAAAGTATAACATTTACACAAAGTTCGGTATTTGCATAAATATAACAAATTGCATATGCGCTCATTCAACCAAAAAGTGCTTTCACTAATATTACACAATTCCATAAACATAATTTTCACAAAATTCCCACATAAACCAAATAAACCTCATAAACTCATAAACCATAATACATAATAAACCATAATACATATGGTCTCATAAACCAAATAATATTTCACACTTGCACGTGAAGATCTATTTTTCAGAAAACATATACAGAAGTTACACAAATACACAATTCGCACAAAAAACACTGTTTCACTAGTTCCACTTAAAATAAAAACACAACTTGCATAAATACACCATTCGCACAAAACGATTATAAAACATGGACAATTATTGAACAACTGTGTAATTAATACACATGTCTGCACAATTAGTACAAGCAAACTTGTTATATAATTACACAACTTGCACAATGACAATCAATACTCAAAGGTATAAATAAACAATTTGTCCATATACAAATACACAATATACACAATTAAAACACAACTTGCACAATTATTAAACATCTTTCATAAGTATTACACAACTTGCACAGATACAACCAAATACATTTCCAGCACAAATACATACAATACATACACAAATACAAATTCATACACAAATACAATACATAACTATCCCAAATATGTAAATACACAACCAGCATAAATACCCAATTCACTCAAATACTTTTACGACTTATACACAATTAATAAACAACGTGAACAAAATATATTCAATACACAACTAGCCAAAATATGAACACAACTCAATTCAACAAATGCACGTACATGCAAATCCCCATGTACAGTTAATACACAACTTGCACAAACAGTACACAGTTTGTTGGAATATAATCAATGCATATTTACAATCATCATACAACTTATGCAAAATACATAACCTACACAAATTATACACAACTTGCAAAAGTATAATAATTGTGCTATTTGTACAAATACAATCACAGCCAATTTGGTCAAACTATACACAATTTGCATGATATTTTTCTAGAGATGTTTAGGACATTATTTATAATATGCTGAGTTGAACCAACTCCCCCAAAAGTCAGAATTTCACATGAATGAATGATACGTCTAACATCCTATGAGCTCAATATAAAAACACATACATTTTCCATCAATGTTTCAACATTATTAGTGCTAGACTATTCATCTAACATATGTCGATTGTTTTTAATGCCTTACTAATACCCCCTTGTTAGATCCTCTTCAATCAAATCACCCATATTTATTTAGGCAAACCATCCAACAGACTTATTGGTTCCAGCCTTAGTTATGTCAGGGCAGGTGGGGTTAGGTGAAGTCAGTAATTTCTATGATAATTTAAGCAAATTTACTGTATCGTATTAAAAATACTACCAATTAGAACCTAAATTCATCTAGATCTATAAAAAAAATATACTTATTATTATAGTGTGGGTTGGTGGTCTTGTCGTGTTGTTCCTCCTTTACGGACAACCCAACCCACAACTCGGTAGAGTGCTTATACCTCACTAGGAGATCACACTAGGCGCTTCTGGCTCTTGGAGAGGGGCTCAACGTCACACGTTTAGGGGATGCGGCTCCAACACTTAGCCTCGTTGTCACGTGCACACACCCACTCGAGCCGCTGTGACTCCCCACTCTCTCTTTATGAGATATGATCTCCTCAATCCCCTTTGACTTATTAGTATTACCTTCTACCCTGTCCACAGTAGTGGTTCTTGGTTCTTTCTCTCTCTCTCTCCTTCTTTACTACTTCCTGGGAAGCCTAATTAGGACAAGGGCAAACACCAGCAAATTTGAATACATTTACTGGACCAAGCACATACACAATACATACACACATATAATAATAATACTGAATCCTACACTCTATACTATTTCAGTCAGGTTGCACTCTAACACTATCAGAACTCTATCATCAGCTTATCAAGTGGTATCCTATCTCCTGATTCACCACGTGATACTATCAACCTCCTCAAGTAGATCAAGTCTTATAATACAATGTTGCACTATCAGCATGAGAATATATATATCTATAAACATGTACAAGGAAAATCAGTGTATGAGTGCAATAACATATATATATCAGAATAAATGTTCCTTGATACACAACAATGATCAATCGATCACCCTATCAGTCCTAGAACACATACATCTGTAGGTAATCCAGCCTACGACTGTAACTCTATGCTTCAGTATAAACACTCCTAGGTACAAAAATGGCAAACTATCACTCGCCTTTCACTGCGTCTTACACGCTAAAGACAAACACTCTATCAACTCCCTTCAAGTGATCATTTAGAACTTCCCTTCCACATCTGGAAGTTCACTACCGTATTATCTTCAGGTTCTTCCGGGCTTAACTACCAGGATCCTCTGCAGCTCCTCCAGGCTGCTACACCGTGAAGTTTTCCTTGGGCAACTATGGTGCTTCACTACCTCTACTAGGGTCCTCCACAGCTCTCCTGGCTGCTACACCATGAAGTTCCCTCGAGCAACTATGGTGCTTCACCACCTCTACAGAAGCACGTGACACTCCTCTTCACTACTTCTCCTCACCGCTCGAGGTCCTCTCCTCCACTACCTTGGAGTCTCATCAACTACTCCCTCTGTGCTGGCTTCGAAGTTCTCAGCAACTTCTTCCCCAAAGACAAACCTGCAACCCATTGACACTCCAATAAAATGTTTCCCCTTAAACACATAAACAAAAATAACCACGCAATATGCTTGCCTCCAACCTCTATCAGCTCTCTACATACTGTGAGAGTAGACTTCCCTGTTTTGGGCTGGTCCATGCTCAACCTCGCCCAGCGGGCCTCACTCACTCTGGGAGGGTCCCGTCGGGAGCTCTCAGTCACCTGCCAGCGCTCAGAGGGGACAGACGTCGCTCTGTGTTCCTCCCTCTCCACACTCTTATTTTAGGCCTTCTGCCGTATCAAAACATGTCTAACTTATCAATAAACATTGCTACTGTCGCTGGGCACACGACCAACTACAAGCAATCCCTATGAACTGGCTTAAATCGTGCTTACCACAGATTGTCTGGTCGAGGGCGCTCTTCCCTCTGACAGAGCCTGGTCAGGACACTCCAACGGCCCACGATAATGTCTCTGGGCGGCTGAATAAACACTCCTCGCCGTCCAGGACTTGAGATCACAACGTTCCCAGCTCAGTTCCACAGCTGGCACGTCTGCACACTTCTCTTCTCTTGGAGATATATCACTAGGGGTTCCTTTCTGACGGGAGCTCGAACGCAGCGCGGCTTTCCCCTGCGATGTTTGGCGCTCAAGTGAGATCAAAGCCCTCCAGAAGCGAGCCTCACCTGGTTACCTGGTTGATACCTGGTTGATGGGGTTCTGGGAGTTCTTCTACTCCCCAAGCCCGGCCCGAGGCCAGGCTCGACTTGTGAGAGTTTGGTCCACCAGGCTGTTGCTTGGAGCGGCCCGCAGGCCCACATACCCACCACAGCCCGGTTGGTCCGGCACTCCTTGGAGGAACAAATCTAGTTTCCTCTTGAAAATGTCCACGGTTGTTCCGGCAATATTTCTTATGCTTGCTGGGAGGACGTTGAACAACCGCGGCCTCCAGCAAATTATCCACATCTCCTAACCAGTCATTTATCTGTTTTCTTATTCACTGCCCATAATCTCAAATCGTTTATTAAATCCGCGTGACTATTTCACATCTGTATCTTCACCTCTATGTTTCCTGGACCTTCCAATCAGGTCAGGCTTGATAGAATAATTCTCAAAGGGGAGACTCGTTTTTCGTCTGCCTGGGACTATAACATTATACAACAAAAATTTAACCAAATTCAACCTAGCAAAAGCTAAACTAACTAAATATGAGTATCCCATAACCTTACATGCAAGCCTATATCACCTCTGCCCATACATTACATGAGGCAGCTATAGCTCGAACCCCCAAATAGGTAAATTTACACTATTTAATGAACATGCTAGTTCATTACCCCTAAGATATTATATATCCTACCCTACACAACCTCACCTAACCTGACCTAACATATCCAAAGCTAGATTTAATTAAAGTTGGCAAAATTTAAGCTAGTCCCACCTAAATTCAACCTAATTTAAGCCAATTTCCACCAAATATATCCAAATGCTTTGCATCATAGCACGGCCAAAGCCCATTTTTACCCACATTTTCACCTATTCCAACCTATCCTACACGACCTTACCTAATCTGATCTAGCATATTCAAAGCTAGATTTGATTAAAGTTGGCAAAATTTATGCTGTCTTTCCTAAATTTAACCTATTTTAAGCCAATTTCCACCAAATATACCCAAATATTTTGTAACATAGCACAGCAAATGCCCATTTGTACCCACATTTTAACCTATTCCAACCTACCCAATACACCACCTTACCTAACCTGACCTGGCATATCCGAAGCTAGATTTCATTAAAGTTAGGGAAAATTTAAGCTATTCCCACCTAATTTAAGCCAATTTCCACCAAATATACCCAAATTTTTTGTATCATAGTTCAGCCAAAGCCCATTTTTTCCCACATTTTACCTGTTCCATCCTACTCTCACCACCTTACCCATCCTGGCCTAGCATATCCAAAGCTAGATATGATTAAAGTCTGGAAAATTTATACTGTCCCACCTAAATTTAACCTAATTTGAGCCAATGTCCATCAAATATACCCATAATGTTTTGTATCATAGCACAGTCAAATTACATTTTACCCCAAGTTTTCACCTATTCCATCTAAATGCAATGTATATTTCCAATATCCGACATCCAGTCTTGACATAACATACTTAGTTCCCAAGACCATTTCATAGAGCTGGTACTGTGTCCATCTAGCTATTTCCAATATCCTGATGTGTTTTCTTTCATCAATTCTACCAAACCAGACCTAACCTAACCTTACACAACACAACATTTGCTAAATTCATCCAAATTATCCCACGAAAAAAAACAAATTCTACTAAATGTACCTAAGAAAATCGTACACAGTGTGAGTTAACTGTTAGAGCTGGTAATGTCCGCTTCCAACGCCCATTCCACCCTGGATTAAAGCTAATTTTGCTAATATATTATTATTATTATTATTATTATTATTATTAGAAGTGTGTTGATGCTAGGTATTTTACTCATATTACCACGACTCAACCACCTTGGACCTAAATTCAGAGTTCTGGCTGGGTGAGGCTGGGTGGTTCTGGATGGAGCTGGGTGGTGCTGGGTGGTGGTGGGTGAGGCTGTGTGCTCTGATACGACATATACTTAGAAAATTGTTTGATTTCGTATATAAACCTAACCGCACTGTGCCTAACCTGCTTGGATCTTTGTTGAACATTGTATCCATTTTCATAGAAAGTAATTTTTGGGGGATATGAATCTAACTGTCCCTCGCCTATCATACTTGGATTTATGTTCAATATTGTAGCTATATTGTTGGATAAGTGTTTTGTTTTTGCCCATCAACTAAGCCACCCCTGCACCTAACCTTCCTTTACCCAACTTCAAATGTATCGTATTTATGGGAGGGAAGTGTTGATTGTACTTCAACATAACCGCCATGGACATAACCTCAGATACATGGGGCTTGGTTCAACATTGCATCATATTCTTAGCCATATTTTTTCTTCACATCAATACAACCATCCCCAACCAAACCTCTACTACCTAAGGGGTTAATGGAAAAATGTATTGATAATGGGAATTTTCTCTACATCATTTCAATTTAACCATTTCGGTTCCTTAACCGAACCTTATATTCCTGACTCTGAACTCCATTTTACAACATATTTTTCAGAAGTGGATAAGACTCACTAAACTATATAATTTCCTTACCCCAATTGTCTTTATCCTAACCCATAACTAGGTGCTAGATGGTGCTGTGTGGTGCTGTGTGATGCTGGAGGGGTGATGGGTGGTGCTGGGTGGTGCATGGTGGTTCTTGGTGGTGCTGAGTGGTGCTGGGGGGTGATGGATGGTGATGGGTGGTGTTGGGTGGTGCTTGGTGGTGCTAAGTGGTGCTGAGTGGTGCTGGGTGGTGCTGGGTGGTGCTGAGTGGTGCTAAGTGGTGCTGGGTGGTGCTGGGTGGTGCTGAGTGGTGCTGGGGGGTGATGGATGGTGATGGGTGGTGCTGGGTGGTGCTGAGTGGTGCTTGATGATGCTGAATGGTGTTGGGTGATGATGGATGGTGATGGGTGGTGCTGTGTGGTGCTGGGCAGTGCCGGGTGGTGATGGATGGTGATAGATGGTGCTTGGGGGTGCTGGGTGGTGTTGAATGGTGCTGGGTGGTGCTGTGTGATGTTGGGCGGTGCCAGGTGGTGATGGGTGGTGGTGGGTGTTGCTGGGTGGTGGTGGTGGGTGGTTCTCGGTGGTCCTAGCTGGTGGTGGGTTGTGGTGGGTGTTGCTGGGTGATGCTGGGTGGTGCTTAGTGGTGCTGGGTGGTGGTGGGTTGTGCTGGGTGGTGCTGGGTGATGCTTAGTGGTGCTGGGTGGTGGTGGGTGGTGCTGGGTGGGGCTGAGTGATTCTGGGTGGTGGTGGGTGGTGCTAGGTGGAGCTGGACGGTGCTAGGTGGGGCTGGGTGGGGCTAAGTGGTGCTGGGTGGGGCTTGGGTAGGGCTGGGATTAGCTTGGGTGGTGCTGGGTCGGGCTAGGGTGGTGCTGGGTGGGGCTGGGTGGTGCTGGGTGGTGCTGGGTGGTGCTTGGTGGGGCTAGGAGGTGCTGGGTGGTTCTGGGAGGCGGCTGGATGGGGCTTGGTGGTTCTTGGTGGGGCTGGGTGGTGCTGGGTGATGCTGGGAGGGGCTTAATGGTGGTGGGTGGTGGTGGGTAGGGATGGGTGGTTCTGGGTGGGGTTGGGTGGTGCTGGGAGGGGCTGGGTGGTGCTGGGTGGAGCTGGGTGGTGCTGGGTAGGGTTTGGTGGTTCTGGGTGGGGCTGGGTGGTGCTGGATGGTGGTGGGTGGGGCTGGGTAGTGGTGGGTAGCACTGGGTGGTGCTGGGAGGTGGTGGGTAGGGCTGGGTGATGCTTGGTGGGGCTGAGTGTTGCTGGGTGGGGCTGGGTTGTGCTGGGTGGCGCTGGATGGTGCTTGATGGTGCTGGGTGGTGCTGGGTGGTGCTAGGTAGGACTGGGTGGTGTTGGGTGGAGCTGGGTAGAGCTGCGTGGTTCTGGGTGGTGCTGGGTGGGGCTAGGTGGTGCTGGATGGGGCCTGGTGGTTCTGGGTGGGGCTGGGTGGTAGTAGTTGGGGCTGGGTGGTGCTGGACGGAGCTGGGTTGTGGTGGGGGTGGCTGGGTGGTGCTGGGTGGTTCTGGGTGGGGCTGTTTGGTGCTTAGTGGTGGTGGGTGTGGGTGTGAGGTGTTGGGTGGGTCTGGGTGGGGCTGGGTGGTGCTGGGTGGTGCTTTGTAGGGCTGGGTGATGCTGAGTGGTGCTGGGTACGGCTGGGTGGGGCTGGGTGAGGTTGGGTGGTGCTGGGTGGAGCTGGGTGGTGTTGGTTAGGGCTGGGTGGGGCTGGGTGGTGCTGGGTGGGGCTGAGTGGTGCTGGGTAGGGCTGAGTGGTGCTGGGTGGTGCTGCATGGTGCTGGGTAAGGCTGGGTGGTTCTGGGTGGGGCTGGGTAGTGCTGGGTGGGGCTGGGTTGTGCTGGATGGTGTTGGATATGGCTGGGTGGTGCATGGTGGTTCTTGGTGGTGCTGAGTGGTGCTGGGTGGTGCTGGTGGGTGATGGATGGTGATTGGTGGTGTTGGGTGGTGCTTGGTGGTGCTGGGTGGTGCTGAGTGGGGCTGGGTGGTGCTGGGTGATGCTTGGTGGTGTTCGGTGGTGCTGGGTGGTGCTGAGTGGTGCTGGGGGGTGATGGATGGTGATGGGTAGTGCTGGGTGGTGCTAGGTGGTGCAGAGTGGTGCTTGGTGGTACTGGATGATGCTGGATGGTGTTGGGTGATGATGGATGGTGATGGGTGGTGCTGTGTGGTGCTGGGCGGTGCCGGGTGGTGATGGATGGTGCTGTGTGGTTCTGGGCGGTGCTGGGTGGTGCTGAATGGTGCTGGGTGGTGCTGGATGGTGCTGTGTGATGTTGGGCGGTGCCAGGTGGTAATGGATGGTGATGGGTGGTGTTGGATGTTGCTGGGTGGTGGTGGGAGGTGGGAGGTGGTGCTGTGTGCTGCTGGGCGGTGCCGGGTGGTGCTCGGATGTCCTAGGTGGTGGTGGGTGGTTCTGGGTTGTGGTGGGTGGTTCTGGGTTGTGGTGGGTGGTGGTGGGTGTTGCTGGGTGATGCTGGGTGGTGCTTAGTGGTGCTGGGTGGTGGTGGGTTGTGCTGGGTGGTGGCGGGTGGTGCTGGGTGGTGGTGGGTGGTGGTGGGTGGTGCTGGGAGGGGCTGAGTGATTCTGGGTGGTGGGGGCTGGGTGGTGGGTGGTGCTAGGTGGAGCTGGGAGGTGCGAGGTGTGGCTGGGTGGGGCTAAGTGGTGCTGGGTGGGGTTAGGTGGTGCTGGGTGGTGCTAGGTGGGGCTGGGTGGGGCTTGGATGGGGCTTGGGTGGGGCTGGGAGGAGCTTGGGTGGTGCTGGGTCGGGCTAGGGTGCTGCTGGGTGGGGCTGGGTGGTGCTGGGTTGTTCTGGGTGGGGCTTGATGGGGCTTGGTGGTTCTTGGTGGGGCTGGGTGGTGTTGAGTGGTAGTGGGTGATGCTGGGAGGGACTTGGTGGTGCTGGGTGGTGGTGGGTTGGGCTGGGTGGTTCTGGGTGGGGTTGGGTGGTGTTGGGTGGTGCTGGGTGGTGGTGGGAGATGTTAGGTGGTTCTGGGTGGTGCTGGGTGGTGGTGGTTTGTGCTGGGCTGAGCTGGCTGGTGCTGGGTGTGGCTGGGTGGTGCTGGGTGGTGTTGGGTAGGGCTGGGTGGGGCTGGGTGGGGCTGGGTGGTGCTGGGTGGGGCTGGGTGGTGCTGGGTGGGGTTGGGTTCTTCTGGGTGGGGCTGGGTGGTGCTGGGGGGGCTGGGCGGTGCTGGGTGGGGCTGGGTTGAGTTGAATAAGGCTGGGTGGTTCTGGGTGGTGCTGGGTGGTGCTTGGTGGGGTTGGGTGGGGCTGGGTGGTGCTGGGTGGTTCTGGGTGGTGCTTGGTGGGGCTGGGTGGTGCTGGGTAGGGCTGGGTGGTTCTGGGCGGTGCTGGGTGGTGCTGGGTGGTGCTGGGCGGAGCTGGGTGGTGCTGGGTGGTGGTGGGTGGGGCTGGGTGGTGCTGGGTTGTGCTGGGTGGTGCTGGGTGGGGCTGGGTGGTGCTGGGTGGGGCTGGGTGGTTCTGGGTGGGGTTGGGTGGTGTTGGGTGGTGCTGGGTGGTGGTGGGAGATGTTAGGTGGTTCTGGGTGGTGCTGGGTGGTGGTGGTTTGTGCTGGGCTGAGCTGGCTGGTGCTGGGTGTGGCTGGGTGGTGCTGGGTGGTGTTGGGTAGGGCTGGGTGGGGCTGGGTGGGGCTCGGTGGGGCTGGGTGGTGCTGGGTGGGGTTGGGTTCTTCTGGGTGGGGCTGGGTGGTGCTGGGGGGGCTGGGTGGTGCTGGGTGGGGCTGGGTTGTGTTGAATAAGGCTGGGTGGTGCTGGGTGGTGCTTGGTGGAGCTGGGTGGGGCTGGGTGGTGCTGGGTGGTTCTGGGTGGTGCTTGGTGGGGCTGGGTGGTGCTGGGTAGGGCTGGGTGGTTCTGGGCGGTGCTGGGTGGTGCTGGGTGGTGCTGGGCGGAGCTGGGTGGTGCTGGGTGTGGCTGGGTGGTGCTGGTTGGTGCTGGGTGGAGTTGAATAGGGTTGGGCGGTTCTGGGTGGGGTTGGGAGGTGCTGGGTGGTGGTGGGTGGGGGTGGGAGGTGTTGGGCTGGTTTGGGTGGGGCTAGGTGGTGCTGGGTGGTGGTGGGTGGTGGTGGGTGGGGCTGGGTGGTGCTGGGTTGTGCTGGGTGGTGCTGGGTGGGGCTGGGTGGTGCTGGGTGGGGCTGGGTGGTATTGGTTAGGGCTTGGTCGTGCTGGGTGGTGCTGGGAGGTGCTGGGTGGGTCTGTGTGGTGCTGGGTGGTGCTGCATGGTGCTGGGTAGGGCTAGGTGGGGCTGGGTAGTGCTGGGTGGGGCTGGGGTGTGCTGGTTGGTTCTGGATGTGGCTGGGTGGTGCTGGGTGGTGCTGGGTGGTGCTAGGTGGTGGTGGGTGGTGCTGGGTGATGCTGGGTGATGCTGGGTGGTGCTGGGTAGGGCTGGGTAGGGCTGGGTGGGGCTGAGTCTGCTGGTGGGACTGGGAGGTGCTGGGTAAGGCAGGGTGGTGCTGGGTAAGACTGGGTGGTGCTGGGTGGGGTTGGGTAGGGCTGGGGGGTGCTGGGTGGTGCTGCATGGTGCTGGGTAGGGCTGGGTGGTTCTGGGTGGGGCTGGGTGGGGTTGGGTGGTGCTGGGTGGGGCTGAGGGGTGCTGGGTGGTGCTGCATGGTGCTGGGTAGGGCTGGGTGGTTCTGGGTGGGGCTGGGTGGGGCTGGGTGGGGCTGGGTTGTGTTGGGTGGTTCGGGGTGGGGCTGGGTGGTATTGGGTGGTGCTGGGTGGTGCTGGGAGATGTTATGTGGTTCTGGGATCTGGGTGGTGCTGGGTGGGGTGGGTGGTGCTGGGTGTGGCTAGGTGGTGCTGGGTGGTGCTGGGTGGTGGGAGGGGCTGGGAGGTGCTGGGTGGGGCTGGGTGGTGCTGGGTGGGGCTGGGTGGTGCTGGGTGGGGCTGGGTGGTGCTGGGTGGGTCTGTGTGGTGCTGGGTGGGGCTGGGTGGTGTTGAATAGGGCTGGGTGGTGTTGAATAGGGCTGGGTGGTTCTGGGCGGTGCTAGGTGGTGCTTGGTGGGACTGGGTGGGGTTGGGTGGTGGTGGGTGGTGCTGGGTGGTGCTGGGTAGGGCTGGGTGGTTCTGAGTGGGGCTGGGTGGTGCTGGGTGCTTCTGGGTGGGGCTGGGTGGTGCAAGGTAGTGCTGGATGGTGGTGGGAGATGTTGGGTGGTGTTGGGTGGTGCTGGGTGCTTCTGGGTGGTGCAGGGTGGTGGTGGGAGATGTTGGGTGGTTCTGGGTGGGGCTGGGTGGTGCTGGGCGGTGCTGGGTGGTGGTGGGTGGTGCTGGGCGGAGCTGGATGGTGTTGGTTGTGGCTGGGTGGTGCTGGTTGGTGCTAGGAGGTGTTGGGTAGGGCTGGGTGGTGCTGGGTAGGGCTGGGTGGTGCAGGTGGTGCTGGGTGGGGCTGGGTGGTGTTGGGTAGGGCTAGGTGGTTTTGGGTGGGGCTAGGTGGTACTGGGTGGTGCTTGGTGGGGCTGGGTAGAGCTGGGTAGGGCTGGGTGGTGCTGGGTGGTGCTGGGTTGTGCTGGGTAAGGCTGGGTAGTTCTGGTTGGGGCTGGGTGGTGCAGGGTGGTGCTGGGTGGGGCTGGGTCGTGGTGGATAGGGCTGGGTGGTACTGGGTGGTGCTTGGTGGGGCTGGGTAGAGCTGGGTAGGGCTGGGTGGGGCTGGGTGGTGCTGGGTTGTGCTGGATAAGGCTGGGTAGTTCTGGTTGGTGCTGGGTGTGGCTGGTTGGTGCTGGGTGGTGCTGGGTGGTGGTGGATAGGGCTGGGTGGGGCTGGGTGGGTCTGGGTGGTGTTGGGTGGGGCTGGGTGGTGCTGGGTGGGGCTGAGTGGTGCTGGGTGGGGCTGGGTGGTGCTGGGTGGGTCTGGGTGGTGCTGGGTGGGGCTAGGTGGTTTTGGGTGTTGCTAGGTTTTACTGGGTGGTGCTTGGTGGGGCTGGGTAGAGCTGGGTAGGGCTGGGTGGTGCTGGGTGGTTCTAGGTTGTGCTGGGTAAGGCTGGGTAGTTCTGGTTGTGGCTTTGTGGTGCAGGGTGGTGCTGGGTGGTGCTGGGAGATGTTGGGTGGTTCTGGGTGGGGCTGGGTGGTGTTGGGTGGTGCAGGGTGGTGGTGGGAGATGTTATGTGGTTCTGGGTGGTTCTGGGTGGTGGTGGGTGGTGGTGGGTGGTGGTGGGTGGAGCTGGCTGGTGCTGGGTGTGTCTGGGTGTGGCTGGGTGGTGCTGGGTGGTGCTGGGTGGGGCTGGGAGGTGCTGGGTGGGGCTGGGTGGTGATGGGTGCTTCTGGGTTGTGCAGGGTGGTGGTGGGAGATGTTGAGTGGTTCTGGGTGGGGCTGGGTGGTGCTGGGCCGTGCTGGGTGGTGGTGGGTGGTGCTGGGCGGAGCTGGATGGTGCTGGTTGTGGCAGGGTGGTGCTGGGTGGTTTTGGGTAGGGCTGGGTGGTGCTGGGTGTTGCTGGGTGGAGCTGGGTTGGGCTGGGTGGTGCTGGGTGGGGCTGGGTGGTGTTGGGTATGGCTGGGTGGTTCTGGGTGGGGCTGGGTGGTGCTTGGTGGGGCTGGGTGGTACTGGGTAGGGCTGGGTGGTGCTGGGTGGTGCTGGGTGATGCTGGGTAGTGCTGGGTGGTGGTGGGAGATGTTGGGTGGTTCTGGGTGGGGCTGGGTGGTGCTGGGCGGTGCTGGGTGGTGGTGGGTGGGTCTGGGTGGTGCTGGGTGGGGCTGGGTGGTGCTGGGTGGGGCTGGGTGGTGCTGGGTGGGGCTGGGTGGTGTTGGGTAGGGCCAGGTGGTTCTGGTTGGGGCTGGGTGGTGCTGGGTGGTGCTTGGTGGGGCTGGGTGGGGCTGGGTAGAGCTGGGTGGTGCTGGGTGGTTCTGGGTGGGGCTGGGTGGTGCTGGGCGGTGCTGGGTGGTGCTGGGTGGGGCTGGGTGGTGCTGGGTGGTGCTGGGTGTTGCTGGATGGGGCCTGGTGGTGCTGGGTGTGGCTGGGTGGTGCTGGGTGGTTTTGGGTGTTGGTGGTGGGAGGTGTTGGGTGGTGTTGGGTGGGGCTGGGTGGTGTTGGGTGGTGCTGGATGGGGCTGGGTGGTGCTGGGTGGTGCTGGGTGGTGCTGGGTGGGGCTGGGGTATATACTAGCAGTCCCACCCGCGCCAGTGCCAGGCGCCGTGTGAGGTGAAGCTGATTGGGTGACAATAGAAGACTCACCGCTGTGACCCATCACCAGCACTATCATCACTGTTATAGTCTTCTTCATATTGCTGCTGCTCCTGCTGGTGCTGCTGCACCTCCTGCCGGTGCTGCTGCTGCTCCTGCTGGTGCTGCTGCTTCTGCTGGTGCTGCTGCTCCTCCTGCTGGTGCTGCTGCTCCTCCTGCTGGTGTTGCTGCTGCTCCTGCTAGTGCTGCTGCTCCTGCTGGTGCTGCTGCTCCTCCTGCTGGTGCTGCTGCTGCTCCTGCTGGTGCTGCTGCTCCTGCTGGTGCTGCTGCTCCTGCTGGTGCTGCTGCTCCTCCTGCTGGTGCTGCTGCTGCTCCTGCGGTGCTGCTGCTCCTGCTGGTGCTGCTGCTCCTGCTGGTGCTGCTGCTCCTGCTGGTGCTGCTGCTGCTCCTGCTGTTGCTCCTGTTGCTACTACTGCTGTTGTAGCTGCTATTGGTATTACTGCTCCTGCTGTTGCTGATGATACTGCTTCATTCGACGGTTGCCTTTGCTCCCTGACTGGATCTGGTGATTAAGATTTAGTACAGCCTTACTTGTCAATATGTGATATAACTTGGTGGTCACAACAGATGCCTCTCAACACATCATCCTCACTAATACAAATACCTAATCCTAGAAATAATTAATATCTGTTGTATAGAGGTGAAGGGAGACCTAGAAGAAGTATACGCGCAGAAGCTGCCAGTCAAAGAGAAAACTGAGAATACTCTTCAACGGAACACAGAAGATGGACACTCAGTGAGAAGATGTGACATTGATCTCTGTGACCTGTACTTAAAAGCAATAATGAGAGAAGTAACGTCCATTTCGGTGATAAGGAATACATTCAACATCTTAGAGGTGAATAGTCATCTTAGACTATTCACCTCCACCTCCTTGACCACGTCCTGTTTTCACCTAACTGACCTGCCTCTACCTTCACATACCTGACCTACCTCCACTTCACCTCCCTGACCTACCTCTACCTTCACCTCCCTGACCTACCTCCACCTTCACCTCCCTGACCTACCTCCACCTTCACCTCCCTGACCTACCTCCACCTTCACCTCCCTGACCTACCTCCACCTTCACCTCCCTGACCTACCTCTACCTTCACCTCCCTGACCTACCTCTACCTTCACCTCCCTGACCTACCTCCACCTTCACCTCCCTGACCTACCTTTACCTTCACCTCCCTGACCTACCTCTACCTTCACCTCCCTGACCTACCTCTACCTTCACCTCCCTGACCTACCTCCACCTTCACCTCCCTGACCTGCCTCTACCTTCACCTCCCTGACCTACCTTTACCTTCACCTCCCTGACCTACCTCCACCTTCACCTCCCTGACCTACCTCCACCTTCACCTCCCTGACCTACCTCCACCTTCACCTCCCTGACCTACCTCCACCTTCACCTCCCTGACCTACCTCCACCTTCACCTCCCTGACCTACCTCCACCTTCACCTCCCTGACCTACCTCCACCTTCACCTCCCTGACCTACCTCCACCTTCACCTCCCTGACCTACCTCTACCTTCACCTCCCTGACCTACCTCTACCTTCACATACCTGGCCTACCTCTACCTTCACATACCTGACCTACCTCTACCTTCACATACCTGACCTACCTCTACCTTCACCTCCCTCATCAACTACTCCCTCTCTGCTGGCTTCGAAGTTCTCAGCAACTCCTTCCCCAGACGAACCTGCAACCCATTGACACGCCAATAAAAAAATTTCCCTATTAACACATAAACGAGATAAACTACACAATATGTTTGCATCCAACATCTCTCTGCTCTCTACATGCTGTAAGTGTGGACTTCCCCGTTTGGCCAAGTCCATCCTCCGCCTGACCCGGCGGCCCTCGAGGCAGCTACTCCGCCTGGAGGTGGGCTCCTTCAGTCACCTGCCAGCACTTTGAGGAGATGGATGTCGCTCCACCCTCAAGGCTGTTCCTATATCTTTACTCTCTTATTTTAGGCCTTCTGCCGTAATAAAATATGCCTACTGTATCAATAAACATTCGCTACGATCGCTGGGCACACGATCAGCTATAGGCAATCACTGTAAACTGGTTAAAATTGTGCTTACCATAAAACAGGTCTCCTGCAAGAAGCTCGCTGACGAGGCGGCGACACTTAGAGCCCTCAGGCTACCCACAGAACTGCTTTAACTGCCTCTTCAACGCCTGCAGTTCCTGACTTGAGCTGACACGCCTCCTAACTTATTCTGTCCACTTCCTTCCTTTTGAAGGTATATCAAACAGGGGTTCCTCTCTAACAGGGGCTCAAACGAAGCACGCCCTCAGCTCGCGATTTATTCAGCTCAAGTGAGCTCAAGCTCCTCTCAAGCGAGCCTCAGACCTCCAACAAACTCTCCACATCTTATATCAAGTCATTTACTTATTTTCTTATTCACTGCCTACATTCTTAAATTATCTATCAAATCTAACCAATTATTTTACATATGTATCTTCACCTCTATATTTCCTTTGAGATAATTCTCAAAGGGGAAACTCGTTTTTTGGCTACCTGGGATCATAACACTCTCTCCCCCATGTTTTTGAGAATTATTCCAGTGGCTAGGCTCGGGATAACGCATCAGCCACTACATTGTCTCGCCCTCTTATGTGCTTTATCACCAGATCAGACTCTTGGAGCAATAAAAACCACCTGGTTATCCTCTGGTTCGCATGCTTCATTTTTCTCAGGAAAACTAAGGGATTATGATCTGTATACACCGTCACTGGGTGTCCTCCCCCACTCACATACACTTCAAAATGTTTCAATGCCATCACCAGGGCCAAAGTCTCTTTCTTGGCTGTACTGCACGACCTCTGGTGCTTAACGAACTTCTTCGAGAAGAAGGACACGGGGCGATAAATTCCATCACTCTGCTGTGTCAATACAGCTCCAGCCCCTATATCACTGGCCTCTACAAATAACAATGTAAACGGCGCTCCAAAATTTGGCGACACTAGTACAGGCGCCTCGGTCAACAGTCTTTTTGGTCTTTTCAAACGCTTCTTGCGCTGTTCCATTCCACTCCCACTTCTTGTTCTTTGATAGCAAACTCGTCATAGGAGCGGCTACGTTGGAGAAATTTTTGCAGAACTTCCGGTAATATCCAATCATACCAAGGTTTCTCAACAATTCTTTCTTACTCCTGGGCACTGGGAAGATGTCAATGGCCTCCACCTTTGTTCTTACCGGAGCAACCTCGCCTTGCCCTACTATATATCCAAGGTACTCCAGGCGGGCTCTCTCGAACTCGCTTTTTACTAAGTTGATCGTCATGTTGGCCTTCCCCAATCGATCGAAACAATCTAAAAGTCGATCCACGTGATCCTTCCACGAATCAGCGAACACTACGTCATGATGTGCAGTGTAAATCGATGTACACTGCTCATCCGGTCGCACCTTGTAATATCTGATTCATTACTCTTTGAAAGCAACTACCACTATTCTTCATTCCGAATAGCACCACTTTATATTGGTACTAGCCGTCGGATGTCACGAACGCTGAAATTTTCTTGGCCTCCTCAGAATCTGGTAGTATCCCTTCAGCAGGTCTATTTTTTAAACATACCGCGCACTCTATGCAATCACCTATGCGTGGTATCGGGAACGAGTCAGCGACTGTGACTGCATTCACTTTCCTATAATCGGTGCAGAACCGGTACGTGCCATCAATCTTCTTCACGAGGAGGCACGATGAACTCCAGTCATTGTCGCTAACCTCTGCCAAGTCGTTATCTAGCAGATACTTTACTTCTGCTCTCATCGTCACTGCTTTCTCCGGGTTAACTCTGTAAGGGTGCTGCTTGATGGGGTCAGCACTCCCTACATTCACTTCGTGCACCGTTCCGCGATGTTTTCTAGGCCCGTCCATGAATAACGACTTATTCTTCTGGAGGATCTCCACTAGTTCCTGGCGTTGGTCATCCTCCAAATGACCCTGACGCTCACCTATCTTGGCCAGGCTTTCTGTATTCAATATCTTTGTGCCATCGTCCCTCTCTAACTTACAGTTCTCCTCTATTCCTTTGCCGTCTCCCACACAAAGCACACTCTTCTGCGACGGGGATTTCATCTGTTCTTCGCCTAGAGGCTTACCTCTGTCATAGTGCTTCTTTATCATGTTCACGTGGCAAACCTGTGACTTCCTCGGACGATCTGGCATATGTATTACATAATCCACATCCCCTAGCGCCTTCTGGATGGTATATGGTTCACAAAATCTCGATTTGTATATACTTCCTTTCACTGGCAGGAGGACAAACGCCTGATTTCCTTCCAGAAATCTCCTGTCCTTTGCCTTTCTGTCGTGATATCTCACCATCTTTGCCTGGGACGTTCTCAAATTTTTCTTGGCCAAATCCCTGGCCCTAGAGAGTCGCTCTCTAAAAGTCTTTACATATTGTCCCAAATCCACCTGCTGCCTATCCTCGGTGAGCTGCTCCTTCAGCGCACCCACTGGGCTCCTCACTGGGTCCGTACTCCAATTGAAATGGGGAGAACACAAGTGATTCCATTACCGCATCCCTGATGGCGAACAACGCGGATGGTAGTGCCTCGTCCCACTTACTCCCTTCCTCAGCGCAGTATACCCTCAACAAGCTCTTCAGTGTTCCATGGAAACGCTCCAACGCTCCCTGCGACTGAGGGTGATATGGTGATAAACGCACTTGCTCTACCCTCCATCCTTTGACAGTTTCCCTAAACAACTTCGACTGGAAGACGCTCCCTTGGTCCGTCTGGATAACCTTGGGCATGCCCACCCACGCAATGTAGTTCAGTAGTCTATCCAGAACGGCTCGTGACGTCATTCTTCTCAGGGGGATCACTTCGGAGAAACAGGTGGCTGTGCACATTATGGTCAGTAAATACTCGTGGCCTTTTCTGGTCCTTGGTAACGGACCTACACAGTCTATCAAGACACTCTCAAAAGGCTCACCAAACGCCAGTATGGGCTTTAAAGGTGAATTCGGTGTAGCCGGAACTGGCTTATCTGCACGTTGGCACGCCAAACATGTCCTACAATACTTCTTTACATCCTTCCACACGTTCGGCCAGAAGAAGTGTTCCTGCACTTTACTTAAGGTCTTTTTCACCCGAAAGTTCCCTGCCATATCTACGGAGTCGGCTAGTTCTAGCACTGCCGCCCTGAACTCCTTCGGCACTAACACTTGGTGATGATGACCAGACCACACACTAGAACGTGAAGGGACGACGACGTTTCGGTCCTTCCTGGACCATTCTCAAGTCGATTGTGATGAGGAAGTAGATGCAGGCAATAACTAGGCAAGAGAGAAGTGAGGAGCAAAGTATGGTGTAGTAGAGGGAATAGTAGTAGAAATAAGAACTGCAGAGGGCCTATGGGCCCATACGAGGCAGCTCCTATTATAACCACCGAATGAGAAGGGGATAGTAATGGGAATAAGAAGAGGTTAGTAAGGGAACGTAAGAGAAAACAATGAACAGAAAAAAGAGAGAAGAGGGAAAGAAAAGAAAGAGAAAGAAAGATAAATGGAAGGTTAAGCTTATGTTAGGTCACGTTTGTTAGAAAGATTGGAGCATTTAAGTATATACCATGAAAGGGAAGAATCCACAGCAACAAAGCCAGGACTCAAGTTCATGTTGGGTACATTGTGTATTACAGCCGATTCAACAAGACAGCGTCTGTGTAGAGTAGAGGCAGGAAAGATTATTTTTGAGGAAGACCAATCAATAGGATGATTGGAATCTCTCACATGACAGAAGAGAGCATTGTTAGTGTCTGCTAACAATGCTAAAGTGTCTTAGTGTCTGCTAACAATGCTAAAGTGTCTTAGTGTCTGCTAAAGAACACACTTCTCTTGTGTTCTTTAAGTCTGTCATTCAGTGTACGCCCAGTTTCGCCAAAGTATTGGGGAGGACGAGACAAACAGGAAATAGAGTAGACACCAGCAGCATTAGAAGCAGGAGGAGCAGTGTGAACTAGATTGCTACGAAGTGTGTTAGTTTGTCGAAAGGCGAGCTTTATGTCAAGAGGACGAAAAGTATTAGTAAAAGTTTTGAGTTCAGATATGAAGGGAAGGCATAGTTCAGGGCTACTAGTGCTGGAAGCAGGTTTAGGATGAAAGAAATTTCGTTTAGCTTGAGAGTAGGCACAGTTGATAAAATGCAAAGGGTAACCAAGGCGAGAGAATGATTTGTAGATAAAGGCAATTTCAGAATCAAGAAACTGAGGGTCGCTGATGCGTAGAGCACAGAGGAAGAGAGAGACAAGGACACTTCTCTTAACAGAAGGAGGATGGTAGGAAAAGAAGTGAATGTACATGCCACTATGCATCGGTTTGCGGTAGACAGAGAAAGAGAACCCGGACACAGAGCTGTGAACGTGAACGTCAAGAAAAGAAAGGAAGGAATTAGATTCCCACTCAACTTTGAAATGGATTGAAGGAGCCAGATTGTTAAGAGAGGAGAGGAAAGGCTAGAAAAGACTAAGGTCATGAGACCATAAAGCAAAAAACTTGATGCTTCTCCAACCATACCTTATCTGCGCCGGCTTTGTCCGGTCGCCACTTCCTCATTAGTACGTCATTGTCTAAGTAGTAATGCATGGACATGAGTTTCCCCCTTTCGCCTCCCTGATTAGATATATAAACTCCTCTTTCTGTTCCCTAATCAGGTTCGCTCGGTTCACGTTAAACCTTTCAACTAGGGTCATCTTCACTTCCTGTCTCCTCGCATCTTCATTCTTCTGAGCTGGACCTTCACCGAACAACCCAAACATATCCACGTTGACCTCATTCCTTGGTGGAGTCGACACTGCCACATTATCTCCAGTGTCATCCTCGGCGGCTAAATCCGACTCTGTCACCACACAGGCCGAGTATACAATGACTTGACTGTCCTCTGCCTCATCTTCGAGGATGCTGACTAGATCTACCTTGTACGGTGTTCCACTCGTACCACGGTCCTTTTGGTACTCCTCCGGCACAGCTTTTACAATCAGCTCTGGCAACACCTTGGACCCCCTCAAGTCATTCCCCAGGATCACTTGGACTCCTGGAACAGGTATGTTGGGGCACACTCCCAACATCACCTCCGCCGACAAATAATCTGACTTCAACTGGACAGCACACACGGGCATGTCACTCTTAGACAGCAACCCATGAACCTTTATCCTCCTACTTCAGGTAATAGTCGATCGTCTCCGATTAGGCCTCTCAGAATCAAACTCTGATTGATTCCAGTATCTCTGAGGATACTAACCTTAACCTTGGGCTGACCCTCTATGCCGACCCATCCTTTGCTAATGAACAGCCTATAATGCTTGTTCATCAAATCTACCTTCTGTGGTTTGTCTTGTTGTACATCGACGTACTTCTTCCGGGGATCACGCATGGTCAGGGTCACGACTATCTTGCCCTGCCGACAATGTCGTATCATGTGATCTAATCTGTTGCACTTGTAGCACCTTATTTGGAAGAAATCTCTCCTATACGCCCCCGAGTGGCTCTGACTCTGCCCGCTCGTATTGAAGTTCCTCGGGCCAGACACACTACTCGTACTCTGTGGAGCTTCATTAGACTCTTGTCTCCTCTGCACATTTTTATATCCGGCTTACCTCCAGCAGGTAGACTCGGCAATTTTCCTTCCTGGGGCTTAAAATTAGCTGGTCTGCTTGTCTGTCCCCCAAAACTTCTTCCTCGCCAGACTCCACTGGGTCTGCCATTGCCGCGTCGCACCTCATTCTTCACTCTGTTCTCCCTTAAGCTCTTGTATGCTTCAGTGATCATATCCGCCCTATCTGCGGCATCTTTTACATCCTTTACCCATGCCTCTTGGATCTTGAACTTTGTCTCAGGATGCATCATTTCTAAGAACTTTTCCATGACCATCAATTGCTTCACGTCAGCATAAGATCCAACTCTGGCAGCTTCAAGCCAATTCTGAAATCGTCTTTCCAGATCTCTTGCTGTCTCAGCAAACGTGCATGCTCCAACCTTTACCATCTCTCTGAAGCGTTTCCTGTAAGCTTCTGGGGTTAACTTTAATTAGCTCAGTATGCTGCTCTTTACGGTGGCATAATCCTGGCACTCTTCCAGTGACAATTGGGTGCATGCCTCCCTGGCTGCACCGGTCAATCTTAACTGGACCAGCTGGGCCCATTCCTCCAGTGGCCACTCCTTGATGCTGGCTACTTTTTCAAAATGCTCGAAGAAGCTTTCTGCCTCTTTGGATACAAACAGGGGAATGTCCCTTTCCCTAACCCTAACGTCTGGTAAGTGTGAAACCTGGGTGGTGCTCTCTGGCAACCCATGTTCAATCTTCTGTTCGGCCAAGGTTCTATTTGCTTCTATCTGCATTTGCTTTGTTCTCTCTTTTTCTTTCTCCACCTCTAGCCTGGCTTTCTCTTTTTCTTTCTCCAGTTCTCTTATTCTGGATTTCTCTTTTTCCTTCTCAACCTCAGTCAATTGGACTTACCTCAACTAATAAAACCACTGACTCACTCCAAGCCTTTTGATTAGAGCTTGAGTCATTACTTAAAGCACTCACTCTTAAGGTTGTTATAAATAGTGCTGAGAGGTTAACTAAAGTTACATATGATGCAAATTACCCAGTGAAACTCTGGATAGGTTGTGTTCCTTGCATAACAAATCTTCCCTGACTGTTCAGGAGATTTGAGAAGATCTATGCTCTGTTGTGGAAAGTCACCATGCAAATACAGATAGTAAATTAACAACTAAACCTTCCTTAACCACCCATAACATGCAAACCAAAGAGTACTCCCAATACGTCAACTAAATCTAAACCATCTACCTCCACTCCAAGGTGGATGTTTGGCAGTGAGGGCACATATGCAGTGGGTCCCTCAATGCCTACAGTCACTGTGTTACCCAGGGCAGTGACTCCCAAATGTGCTGAAGGCTGGATGATGTGTTTGTTCTGTAATGAAAAGCATACCATATACCACTGCACTAATTACCCCTGATCGTACTACACGTGTAAAGCAACTCAAGGAGTTGCATAAATACACCAGGTGCTTCGGGTCACATAACACCAATACCTGTACAACCCAACTGTGCACCTTCAGCAGGTGCAATAAGGGGCAGTACCACGCAGTACTGTGTGTGGACACAAAATTAAAGTCCCCCAATGCCAAAGTGGAGGAAGAGACTTCCACCACCATCCAATACTGCAAAGTATGACAGGATATGAGTGTCCTATAGACAAAGTCTAAGAATAATGCGACTTTGACAACTGCCCAACTTATCATCAAAAACAGAAGGGCCAAGGTCAACAACCACGGGTTATTCAACCAAGGGTTCCAAAATATACTTGTTACCCTAAGAAGTGGCAGATAACTTAAAATTAAAATCTGCTGCACAGGTAAAAGCTAAATATAATAGAGTTTCTGACCAACACTGAACCCCAAGTCTACAAAATGGTCAAACCATCAGTACGTTTATGCGGTTAAGCCAAACCTGTACAGGCCATAGTAGTTGACAAAATCCCATCTAACCTGTATGTTCATGGTCTAGAGCAGGGGTCTCCAAACTATGGCCCGCGGGCCACATCCGGCCCGCCACATAATTTCATCCTGCCCTCCAAACAAATCCCTGTGTGGTGGCCTTGAAAAAATAATTATCGTACGAATGGCATCGCAAAATTATTCAAAGCTGGGGCTGCTGACTGGTGGCGCTCAACCCGAGTCAGTTTTCCTCTCTCTCGATAGTGTGACGCACAGATACTAATACTGGTAGGTATGTGTTGTGCATTACAACCAATCAGTTGTGTATAACTGTATATTGTGGGGATGGAGGGCGAGTGGGGCTTCGCTGCTTCCGTTTCAGGGAGCACAAACCACTGTACAATATTCTTTTCTCTGTACTTTGACAATGCCTTTATCTTAGTTATACAAAATAGCAATTTCATTTTTTATTCCTCCGGCCCGCATAAATATGGGAAATATATAATGTGGCCCTTACATTGAAAAGTTTGGAGACCCCTGGTCTAGAGACTACAGCTAAATTCCTTCAAGAAGATAGAATTAAGTTGACTGACAACAAAATCATGTCTGACCACCTCTCCAGCATTGGATTCCTTGTAGGTGCAGACTATTACCATAATTCCATCATTGGACAAACTAAAACGCAGGAAATGAACCTGTTATTGTCCTCGAGAGCCCAGTGTTCAGTCTAAAGCAACCCATCCCTGTAGACAACCAACAATTCAACGCAGTTATGGTTGCGTGATTAGGCGGAGAACAGTCACCACCTAAGTTCAGAGACATGTCCGAGGATGCGTTTAATCCCCCTGTACATAAATTATGGGATCTAGTCACCTTAAGCATCGACCCTGAACAACCTAGTCCGGATGATGGATGGATATACAAATAATACCTGGACTCGGTTGGACAGGGACAACTAATACTGGGTCACGTTATCATAGAGCCAAATCATCCTCAACTGCCAGTAAATCGTTTTATGGCACAAAACCAATTAAGGTCTCAGGTGTTGCTCTTAAGTAGACAACCTGTGAACCTGAAATTGTACAATGACATAATACAACAACAAATCTATAACAAATTTAACGAAGTTGTAACCAATGATGACCCCTAAGGAAGGACACTATTTGCCTTACCATGCAGTGATGAAAAAATATGAGGATAGAATTTAACTGCAGTGCTAAGAACAAGCATTTTTAAGTGCAGTGCCAAGACCAAGCTAAGACTAAGACCATCTCAATGAATGACATCAAACTAGCAGTAACCTGACGCAAAGGGTGTACAACGTGCTGTTAAAGTTCCACATTGGGACTTATGCATACACGGCCGATAGAGTAAGACATTCCTTAGTCTTACATTCCTTAGTGGCTAGTCAGTGATCCGTGGCCTATCAAAAGCCACAAGACATTGTGACCAATGTCATTATCCCCACTGGCATTCCAGAACCATCATGAACTTTGGTAATTGATCCTACTCAGTACTCTTATCTAAATAAATTACTCAGAGTCACTCAAAGCGTGTTTGATTTCTTGAGTACAATAGGAATCAAACACAAATACCCTCCTGCACTGATATATTGGGTAAAGCAAGCCCAAATCCAAACTTATGGGGAAGACTTTGAGAACATCGATGTTCTCAATTCTCAGACCGTTAATTATCTAGGTCTCTGGATTGACACAGACCATTACAACATTTTGTGATGCGGTGGGCGCATACAACATGCAAATGTTGATTTAGAAGTTAAACATCCATGGTTTCATCCCTGCAACCACTGGGTAAGCAGGCTGATTGTATCATATATACACATACTGCCACTCCACCCTATATGGTGGGGGGTACTAGATACCCCCTCACTGCATTGAGACAACAGTACTGACTTCCACCAGGCTGTCGCCTTTACAGTCGCCAGACTGTAAACTCCATTCTCAACTCCTGTGTAGTCTTTTGGAGGTACGATGCTTTGTGTTCTTATCCAGGACCTCCACCACTTCCTAGTGAACGAGTTGCCAACCTTCGTCCTTTTTAGACCAGTGGTGTAGACTACACAAAGAGCCTTAACTCTGACAGGCACTTGGGACAAAATCCCCTAGAAGGCATACATTTGCCTGTTCACCTGTGCCACTACAAGAGGAGTACACTTAGAAAGACTCCATATATGAATGCAGATGCATTCATACAGGCTTTTTACAGGTTTGCGTGCCCGTTGATCCTGTCCCAAGTTTATCTCAGACAATGGGGACTATCTTGGTGGCAGGGGGAAGCATGTCTGAGGGAAGACAGGAACCACCCAGTGGTATGCACCACCCTAATTCAACGGCAGTGCCACTGGAAGTTCATACCCTCCAGAGCACTGTAGCACAGAGGATTTTAAGAGAGGATGGTGGGAACAGTCAAACGTTTTCTGAGGAAAACCCAACACCACCAAAAAATATATCTCCAGGAGCTCCAAACCTTTGTCATGGAAATAGAGTCTTGGGTCAATAACCGACCACTGACCTACCTCTCTGACGATAACGCACAACATGATCCCCTGAGCACATCTCATCTGATGTATGGACGACCTCTAACTGCACTCGCAACCCCTACACTGATGAGGGACCAAAAGATCCTTCATATGTCAGGGAGCACGACCTGGCTCAAAGTTACAAACATATGACATAACAGAGTAATTAGTTGGTGGAATGAAGTTTGGACCAAAGAGTACCTAACTGCTCTGAGAGAGTATTACTACAGGGCTAACAACTCCCTACAAATGAATTAAATTACTACCTGGCGATGTTGTTCTGGTGGATAGTGTTGATCCACACTCAGAGTGGTCTCAAGGCAATATAGTCTCTGTCCATCATGACAGCCAGGGTGGCTTGTGAATAGTAAAAGTAAAATGTAGAGAGGCACCATTAATCTCAAAACACTAGAGAAACTGGTTTCTTTGGATCTAGCAGGAAATGAAGTCGCCCAAAAACTTCACACCCTTACAGCTTTAGTACAGGACATCCGTGTTGTAAGAACTATCGCACAACAGTGCAAAATAAAACTTAAACAATATTAACATGGCACCCATCAATGTTAATTTAAACCATCTCTTGAATTAATAATCAATCAATCACTGGTTGATTTTCCAACAACCTCAACCTTTAAATTCCTACCCTACCTTCAACTTCACATTCCTGACCTACCTCTACCGTCATATCCCTGACCACCGAGAGCGGCAGTGAGTGGCAGGAAACAGTATTGAAGGTGGCATTCAGTTACACCTACATTGTTGGGTGGCAGACGACAGTGTTGGGTGGCGGAGAGCCAGCTACTCCACACTCACGACTCTCACAACAAGTAATGATTTGTTTCGTTGCCTGCCAGACCCTCTGTAGCCCCGTCCTCCACACTCTGTTGCCCCGTCCTCCACCCTCTGTTGCCCCGTCCTCCACACTCTGTTGCCCCGTCCTCCACACTCTGTTGCCCCGTCCTCCACACTCTGTTGCCCCGTCCTCCACCCTCTGTTGCCCCGTCTTCCACACTCTGTTGCCCCGTCCTCCACCCTCTGTTGCCCCGTCCTCCACACTCTGTTGCCCCGTCCTCCACCCTCTGTTGCCCCGTCCTTCACCCCTCTGTTGCCCCGTCCTCCACCCTCTGTTGCCCCGTCCTCCACCCTCGGTTGCCCCGTCCTCCACCCTCTGTTGCCCCGTCCTCCACACTCTGTTGCCCCGTCCTCCACACTCTGTTGCCCCGTCCTCCACCCTCTGTTGCCCCGTCCTCCACACTCTGTTGCCCCGTCCTCCACACTCTGTTGCCCCGTCCTCCACCCTCTGTTGCCCCGTCCTCCACACTCTGTTGCACCGTCCTCCGCCCTCTGTTGCCCCGTCCTTCACTCCTCTGTTGCCCCGTCCTCCACCCTCTGTTGCCCCGTCCTCCACCCTCGGTTGCCCCGTCCTCCACCCCTCTGTTGCCCCGTCCTCCACCCCTCTGTTGCCTCGTCCTCCACCCTCTGTTGCCCCGTCCTCCACCCTCTGTTGTCCCATCCTCCACCCTCTATTGCCCCGTCCCCCACTCTCTGTTGCACCGTCCTCCCCCCTCTGTTGTCCTGCCCTCCACTCTCTGTTGCTCCATCGTCGACTCTCTGTTTCCCCATGCTCCACCC
Organism: Procambarus clarkii; assembly: GCF_040958095.1. Classification (NCBI taxonomy): domain Eukaryota; kingdom Metazoa; phylum Arthropoda; class Malacostraca; order Decapoda; family Cambaridae; genus Procambarus; species Procambarus clarkii. The sequence continues at coordinate 10,625,449 of NC_091230.1, read as the reverse complement.
TCTGTTGGTCCATCATCCACCCTCTGTTGCCCTATCCTCAGCCCTTTGTAACCCGGTTCTCCACCCTCTGTTGCCCCGTCCTCCACCCTCTGTTGCCCAGTTCCCCACCCATCTGTTGCCCCGTCCCTTACCCTCTGTTGCCCCGTCCCTTACCCTCTGTTATCACGTCCTCCACCCTCTGTTATCACGTCCTTCACCCTCTATTGCCTCGACCTCCACCTTCTGTTGCATCGTCCTCCACCCTCTGTTGCCATGGTCTTCCACCCTCTGTTGCCCCGTCCTCCACGCTCTGTTGCCCCGTCCTCTACCCTATGTTGCCTCGTCCTCCACCCTCTATTGAATTGTCCTCAAGCCTCTGTTGCACCTTCCTTCACCCTTGAAAAATTCAATCTCTTTAATTTTTCTTACGTTTTCTTCACTGTCGAGGGAAGGTGAAAAATTACCTCTCCACAGTTAATTTTTATACTTTATTGTAGTCTGACGACTCGGGATGCATTTTGCAAGGTACACCTTACATTACAAAGACAATTTTACTGTGTAAACAACGGATTATATACTCTTTGGGTGAAGTGGTGATCTTTGGGTCCTCTGCCTCTGTTGGGAAGAATGAGAGGTGCCACAAGACATGAGGGACGCCAACATCGTCTTCCTGTATAAGAATAAAAGTGACAGGGGCGACTGTAACAATAACCGTGACATCTTCCTCCTCAGTATTGTCGGAAAGTTGTTTGCTCAAGTCACATTCAAGAGACATCAAGTACTTGCAGAGAGAGTCTATCCAGAATCACAGTGCGGATTCCGAACTATCAGGTCCACCATCGACATGTTCTTTTCCTTCAGACAACTTGAGGAGAAATGCAGGGAACAGAGGCAGCCACTCTTCGTAGCCTTCATAGATCTGACGAAGGCTTTCGACCTCGTCAGGAAGGATGGCCTGTTCAAGATCCTCTCCAAGATCGGATGCCCACCCATGCACTCAGCATCATAAGATCCTTCCCCGAGAACATGAAGGGCACCGTGGTCTTTGATGGCTTAACATCAGATTCCTTTGACATCCGAAAAGGAGTAAAGCAGGGCTGCATCCTGGCTCACGATGCAACGATTCTTCGCGGCAGGGGATCGTATTCCAGGGACCTGCCCGAAACGCTACGCGTACTAGTGGCTGTACAAGAATGTAACAACTCTTGTATATATCTCAAAAAAAAAAAAAAAAAAAAAAAAAATCACCGCCCACAAGCTGGAAGTCGTTCACGACTTCGTGTACCTCGGCTCCAGTCTCTAATTCCCTCTTTCTCTATACGGAGCTAAACAAATGCATCGGTAAGGCATCTACTACCATGTCCAGACTGACAAAGAGAGTGTGGGTTAACAAAAAGCTGACTGAGTGTTCAAAGATCCAGGTTTACAGAGCCTGTGTCTCTGACACTCCACGCCCGTCAAGAAAGACAGCTGAATGCCTACCACATCACCCGGCAGGACAAGGTGAAAACAACAGCGTCCTGGGGAGAGCAAGAACCACCAGCATGTACACAATGCTGAAGCAGAGACGAATGCGCTGGCTCGGACACGTTGTGCGAATTGGCGACGGTAGGATCCCCAAGGATCTCCTGTTTGGAGAGCTGATGCAGGGAAAGCGTCCAACAGGCAAGCCCCAGCTACGGTACAAAGACGTATGCAAGAGGGACCTGAAAGCCATGGACGTCGATCTTGCTATGTGGGAGACACTGGCTGCAGACCGCTCAGCCTGGGGGCAGTCTGTTCAGAAAGGTCTCTCCAAGTTCGAGGAGTCACTTTCCAAGAAATCGGAGGCAAATAGACAGAGAAGGAAAGCCGGTAGCCAGGAAGACAGACCAGAATCAAACTTCGTTTGTGCTCGGTGTGGGATGGACTGCCACTCTCGGATTGGCCTCATCAGTCACACCAGACGCTGCACCAGGATTGAAAACCAGGGCGCAACTCCACAGTCTCCAGAGACTGAAGATGCCTACTATATATGCTCCTTGATGGACAGGGCTCCATCAAGGAGCATGTAATCTCCCTCACACAGCCAGACTATCATCAGAGAAATCTTTACAAGCAATACAGAAATTATCGATAGGTACAACGACACCAACGATATATTTGTGTGTAAATATATTATTTACACACAAAATATGCCATTTACTCACAAAATGTACCATTTGTAGGTAAAATATGATATTTACACACAAAATTTGCCACTTGCACACAAAAATATACCAGTTACACAAGTATTGCTTGTACACTCAATATATGACTTTACACTTGCATAAATATAGCAACATTTCTTATACGCTCGTACAATCAAAACGCACTTCCACTAAAATTACACAATTTCACAAATATAATTTATCTAAAAAATACACACACACTATCTCATAAATCAAAATACACTTACACATGAAGATATATTTTTCAGATACCATATACAGAACTTACACAAATATACAATATGCATAAAAATACATTTGCACCAGTTCCACTTCAGCAATTAAAACACAACTTACATAAATACACTATTCACACAAAAATGATTATGAAGCAAGGAAAGTTAATACACAAAATATGTAATTCATACACATCTTTGCACAATTAATACAATCAAACTTGCTACATAATTGCACAACTTGCACAATGAAAATCAATATACAACAGGAGCACATTCACAGTTCGACCATATACAATTACACAACTTGTGCATTTAATGCAAAATTTGCACAATTATTACACATTTTTCATAATTATTAAACAACTTGCATAAATTGAATCAAATACATATCCAACACAAATACATACAATATATAACTACCCAAAACACGTAAAATACACAACTAACACAAATACACAATTCACACAAGTGCAATTACAGCATATTGTCAGGGTTCACCCCCTTCCACCCTGTGGTTGGGGTCGTCCCACAGGTCTTAGCCCCTCAGTACCGGGCGCCACTGCTCGCCCTTGGGCTCCCCCAGTCAACTAAGGGCTGGCCTTATACACCCCTAGTGAGTGGGGAGGTTCAAGCTTCCTATAACTCACCTAAACCTGCCCGTCCTGACACTGGGACATTTTTTCCTTCTTTTTCTGGTCTACTCAGGTCGCCAGCTGGGTGTTTGTGCTCGTGTCCCAGCAACACGTCAGTGGTCTTAATGATTATCTTAATCAAGGATGCAATATCATGTGCAGTACAAGGTGTCACTCATGGTCTCATAAATATACATAAATATAGCCCTAGAGAATGGAGGCTCACTTAAACTCCCCAGTTAGTTTAAAAGTTTACTGAAGAAAAACATAAATACATATACAAAGGCCATTGGTCACTTCCGGCAAGTGATCTCACCTGGCCAATCAGGTGCCGGGAAGCGTCAAGACGTCTTGGCGAGAAACAGAATGGCTCGTCACCGTCCAGTGCTTCAAAAGGCGTAAGCCCCTTGCATTTTCAAACTTAGCTGGCCACTTTACAGCCAGCTTAATCACGCTCCACGCTTCCCCACACATGAAAATGTTCCCTGAACATTTGGGAATACTTAGACTATGGAGATATGACTCTTCTAAGCTACTATGTCCCACTCCCCTGTCCCTTTTTCCTCTCCATTATTCTCCATTCCCCCAACCCCTTGTCCCCTCCATCCCAAACTCCCCCGTCCCTTCGTCCTTCCACACCATTACCCCCTCCCTTGTCCCCTCGTCCTCCCCACAATCTCTCCCTTCCGGCCCCTCGTCATCCCCACTCCCTCGCCCGATACCTTCCCAAATGGTATGATGTTCAGATCAGAAAATTGGGAACATCAACTGATCTGATGTTCCCATCACTGAAATATAAGAAAAACAGATAAAAAATTATATGAAAATATTAAAGAATAAAAAATTAACTATACTTACAAAATGAGCGGTATGGTAAACAACACAGGTCAATTCCAATGCAATTCACACAAAATAATTAAATCAAAATGAAAATAAATAAAAAACTATGAAAATTCAATTTATCAATGCAATCAGAAACATTGAAATGAATTGTAACATATTTAGTATAGCATATGTGTTGCTCTTACAGGCAACAGATGGCGCTGTTTGTCAAGAAAAGCATAGTTTTACCTGTCACAGGTGTGGCATCTATATTTATACTTACAAAATGAACGGTATGGTAAACAACACATTTCAATTCCAACACAATGTCAAACAAAATAATTCATTAAAAAATAAAATAATTTGAAATCTATGAAAATAAAATTTATCAGTGCAATTGGCAACATTGAAATGGAATTCATGACATATTTAGTATAGCGTGCATGTTGCCATTATGTGCAACAGATGGTACTGTTTTTCAAAAACGCACGTTTTTACCTGTCACAGGTGTGGCAGCTACATAGAAGGTATATAAAAAGATACGCCTATTCGAATGCAACGTTGTGTCAAAATTTCAAAGCAATCAGTGAAGAACTTTCGGAAATTACAGTTTGTGTTGCTCCTACGTGCAACAGATGGCACTGTTTTTTTTTTAAGGGGCCATGGTACCAGGATATAAAAAATTGTTGTAGGGTATTCATAATTTATTATCCTGATACATGTGAAAGATGCTGCACCTATGCCAAGTTTCAGCATCTCAGCCTAAATAGAGACGGAGAAAAAAAAAAAAAATTGAATTTTTCAACCATGTTCAATTGATTTCACAGCCCACAATTGTGAACCAAAATCATTTCTACGACATTCACCTATGACGTTACTATATAATAAAGATTTTTATGTCACATCTTTATCCCAGATGTATTTAGTGCAATAATACAGATTTTTAAAAGTTTCCCAAAAACGTATGCAACAAAATGAAGTGTATCATTATTTATAAAATCAATAAATCTACGTAGATAAGAATAATGACGTAATTTTTTAGAGGCGTAAACTCTACATATAATGTGCAAGTTTCATGTAAATTGAATAATAAATAAAGGCTGTGAAACCAGATCTAGTTGTAAGAGTTGGAGTTGCGTAGCGCGCGCGACAAGTTACTCTACTCGCGGTCATGCGTGATTTACGCATTGCGGCCAGCTAGTACCTTCTATGGAGAGCTCGCATGCATCTAGCTTTCAATGCTTGTCTCTTGTTCGTTTGGTAAGTCATATTGCAGTACAAATAACAATAATAGCATGAGTTCTGGGAGATAGTGTGAGAGCGCGTCAGCGATACAACCACCCCCCACGAGAGACACAGAGTCACTGATGGGGCTGAGCCACATACCACCCTCTCTCTCACACGATACTGTTGCCAATGAGTGAGTTTGTATTCATTTTATGCATAACATGTTATTTTCAACGCTATTACGAAAAATAAGACTTCTACAACGTAAGATACATTACCCCGCGGCGCACTCACGCCGCGAGGACCAGATTCACGAAAGTTGCAGCGGGAAATTTGACTCTAATTATGTTAAAGAATGTTTTTTTCCTAACACAGGTGAGGCATGTATATAGTAGATATATCAAAATACGCGCCTATAAGAATGCAACGTTGTGACAAAATTTCAAAGCAATCGGTAAAGAGGTTTCGAAGATTTCCCTCTCATGAAAAACACATGGAAAACACAATTTTTCGGAAAAAGCATGTTTTTTACCATCACAGACGTGATATCTATATAGTATGTAAATAAAAATCCGCTCGGATGCGAAGGGAACGTTGTGTGAAAATTTCAAGGCAATCAGTGAAGATTTTTCGGAAATTAGCGATTTTGAACAAACGAACATTTCCATTTTTATTTATATAGATTAATACCCCTTTGTTCCATCCTCTCCAATCATGTCACCCATATCTATTTAGGCAAACCGTCCAACTGACATATTGGATTTAGCCTTAGTTATGTTAGGTTAGGACAGGTGGGGTTAGGTGAAGTCAGTAATTTCTATGATAAGTTAAGCAAATTTACTATATCCTATCAAAATCCATCGTATTAGAACCTAAATTTACCTAAATCTACCAAAAATTGTACTTATACTACACAAATTTAACCAAAGTCAACCTAGCAAAATCTAAACTAACTATATATAAGCATCCCATATCTTCACATACAAGAATATGTTACCTCTGTCTATCCCATTACACGAGTTATCTTGAGATGATTTCGGGGCTTTTAGTGTCCCTGTAACCCGGTCCTCGACCAGGCCTCCAACCCCAGGAAGCAGCCCATGACAGCTGACTAACACCCAGGTACCTATTTTACTGCTAGGTAACAGGGGCATAGGGTGAAAGAAACTCTGCCCATTGTTTCTCGCCGGCGCCCGGGATCGAACCCGGGACCACAGGATCACAAGTCCAGCGTGCTGTCCACTCGGTCGACCGGCTCCCACTCTCCGGAATTAGCTACAACTCGAACTCAAAATAGGGTAATTTACACTATTTTGTGAACAAAGTTTATGAACAAACTCATTACCCCTAAGACATTAAATATCCTACCCTACACAACCTAGCTAACCTTACCTTGCATATCCAAAGCTAGATTTTATTAAAGTTGGCTAAATTTATGCTGCTCCACCTAAATTTTACCTAATTTGAGACAATGTTCACCAAATTTATCAAAATTTACCTAAATTTACCTAATTTAAGACAATTTCCAAAACACTTACCCACATTTACCATATCATAGCACAACCAATACCCCATTTACCCAAGTTTGACCTATTCCATCTAAATTTAATGTATATTCCCAATATCAACATCCAGTATTGATATAACATACCGAATTCCCAAGACCACAGCATTCATATCCTCCCTCATAAGCCTAAGTAGCCTCTGTCCATCCATTACAAATACCAGCTATAACTCTAACCCAAATAGGGTAATTTACAATGTTTTCTGAACAAGCTAGTTCATTACCACTAAGATATTATATATCCAACCCTACACAGCACTACCTAAACTAACCAAGCACATCCAAAGCTAGATTTTATTAAAGTTGGCAAAAATTTAAGCTATCTCACCTATATTTGACCTAATTTAAGACCATTTCCACCAAATTTATCCCAAATTTACCAAAGTTTAGGTAGATTAATAAAATTTCCACCAAATTTACCCATATATACCGTATCATAGCACAATCAAAGCTCAATTTATCCAAGTTTGACCAATTCCATCTAGATTTATTGCATATTTCCAATATCCAGCATCCAATCTTGGCATATCATAACCCCAATTTCCGAGATCACAGCACTAATATCCTCACATACAACTCTATGTAGCCTCTTTCCATCCATTGCAAGATCTAGTTAAAAAACGCAAACCTAAATAGGGTAATTTACTTTATTTTCTGAACAAGCTAGTTCACTACCAATAAGACATTATATATCCTACCCTACACAACCTTACCTAACCTGATCTAGCACATCCAAAACTAGATTTGATTGAGGTTAACAAAATTTATGCTGTCCCACCTACATTTAACCTAATTTAAGACAATTTCCAAAACATTTACTCAGAGTTTTCATATCATAGCACAATCAAAGCCTATTTTACCCAAGTTTCACCTATTCCATCTAAATTTAATGTATATTTCCAATATCCAACATCAAATCTTTGTACAACATACAAAGACAATTTCATAGAGTTAGTGCTGTGTCTATTTAGATATTTCCAATATCCAGATGTGTTTTTCTATCATCAATCCTACCAAACCAGACTTAGCCTAACCTATCCTAACACAACATTAGTTAAATTCATCCAAATTATCACAATTTGAATCACATCCAGAGCATGAGTTATCTGTTAAAGTTGTAAATCTCTGCTTTTAACTTCCATTCTTCCCTGGATTACAGCTGATTTTGCTAATTTATTATTATTAGAACTGTGCTGTTACTAAGTATTTTCCTCATATTACCACAAATTTACCACTTTGGACCTAACCTCTGATACGACATATACTTAGAAAAGTTTTGCAAGAAAACAAACAAAAAAAAGCAAGAAAACAAACAAAAAAAAGCAAGAAAACAACCACAAAGCTTGCAGTATATATGCAAAAACTTCAAAGTTTCAGTATATAGGCAGGATGACCACCTAAAAGCTTGCCGTATATAGGCAAGACGACAACAACAATTTTTGCAGCATTGCCAAGAAAACCACTACAAAGCTTGAAGTATATAGGAAAAAAACTCGCCAGTCTTCAACATTCTCGATGCTTGCAGAATACAGGCCACACGAGAACCCAAATACTTGCAGTATATTGGCAAGACGACAACCCCCATTGCTTGCAGAATATAGGCAAAACGACAACCCCAAAGAGTGCAGAATAAAGGCAGGTCAACAACGCTAAAGCTTGCAATGTATATGCAAAATTACAACCTCAAAGATTGCAGTAAATAGATATAATGACAACCTCCAAAGCTTGCAGTATATGGGCAAGACGACAACCTCAAATCTTGCAGTAGATCGGCAAGGTGACAATCTCAAAGCTGTAGATCATAAACAAGACGACAACCCTATAGTTTTCAATATTTGGGCAATATTATTGCCCAAATATTGATGCCCCTGTTACCAGCAGTAAATAGGTACCTGGGATTTAGACAGCTGCTACGGGCTGCTTCCTGGGGGTGGAGGCCTGGTCGAGAACCGGGCTGCTGGGACACTAAGCCCCGAAATCATCTCAAGATTACTTGAAGTTTTTTTTATGACGTCAAGAACTCCCATTCTCTGATCTTTAATGGGGTAACTATAGAATGTTAACGCATTTGTCGGATTTCCGACATGTTTATGTACTACAAGCATTGGGGTTTGTCATATTGCCTATATACTGAAAGCTTTTAGGATGTCATCCTCCCTATATTTTGCATCATATGGGGTTGTCGTATTGCCTATATAGTGCAAGGTTTGAGGTGGTCGTGCTGCCTATATACTGCAAGCTTCGAGACTGTTAAATGAACAAATCCACAAGGGCCGTGACGAGGATTCGAACCTGCGTCGGGAGCATCCCAGACACTGCCTTAATACTGAGCTACGACAGGGTAAAAGGGTTGAAACCGAAGTTCTACTCAACTTACTGGATCCCGTAGCCTCTCTGAGGCACAAACCAGGATTTTACACAAACCCCCCTGCACCCGAGCTATGTCAATAGGCTGTTCTCCCTCTTCGCCCTTACATCATTACACACAGAGACGCAGGTTCGAATCCTCGTCACGGCCCTTGTGGATTTGTTCATTTAACAGTCTCGAAGCTTGCAGTATATAGGCAGCACGACCACCTCAAACCTTGCACTATATAGGCAATACGACAACCCCATATGATGCAAAATATAGGGAGGATGACATCCTAAAAGCTTTCAGTATATAGGCAATATGACAAACCCCAATGCTTGTAGTCGGAAAAACATGTCGAAAACATGTCGGAAATCCGACAAATGCATTACATTCTATAGTTACCCCATTAAAGATCAGAGAATGGGATTTCTTGATGTCATTAATGACACGTAAATAAACTCTAATTATTCTTTTAAACCACAGTCTAGTTTTTAAACTTAATAAAATAGTATTCACTAGGTTATGAATATAAATAAAAATATTGTGGAGGGAACCACATTCAAAATACCAGGTAGGGTAACATTTTATATTAGCTGCTCCTGATTGGTGGACGGCAGCTCGGCGCCGTGCGTCTGCGCATCACCCGCGCGCATGCCTGGAGGCGAGAGGGAGGCCAGACCGCACCTGACCGCAGAAGGACCTGTTAGTGACGCCCCCTGGACTGTGGTTATCCAGCACCCCATATTGGCCAGCTACCATTGGACCTCGCCCATCCTCGCCCTTAGAAGCCGTCGTATTGCTTCAGCCCTCCCGTGAGAAGACTTCAGCTCAAGGTGACCCGCTGTTTTCCCCGTTTTCTGCACATTTCCGTGTATGTCGATTACCACGTGGTTGGTCAGCCATAGCCCCTAGACGACCGCCTCCACACTGGCGCAGTGAGTAATCGGCCTACACGGTGATCAAGAGAACCTCGCCACGCTGTACACATCATTATCCTGCTGCAAGTGATTGAGACCGTGTTCAACATTACAGTGAAATTTACTGTCGTCGGTTGCACCATAGATGTTCTCCAGTTTGCTAGGACTTGATTTGTGATTTCCAGCTGCGTTGTCTGCGATTTTGTGGTTCCTGATCCCAGTATTTATCCTTTATTCCCCCATTTCTTGCATTTCCCTGTGATTTTCTATACTTCGTCGTACCTCTGTTCCTGCTTCAAGAGTGTTCTACAACCCCCATGCATCCAGCAAGATTTTCGACGTTAGATTCAGTTCCCAGATTTTTTGCCCTCTTTGCTGCATCAATTTTCCCCATTTTTGGCAATTTTCTCTATTTTTTGTGAATTTTAGAATATATTCATTGTTCTCAAGACGACGCCATCACCACGCCGCGCCGCCGCCATACTCATGTTGTTCCCACATGCTGCCAGCCCGACCCACCTGTTGGCGTCTGCTCTACCAGCTGGCGTTCCCCCTTCCCACTAAGGTTGTACCGTCAATTTTCTTTGCATATACTATTTTTCTAAATATTCTACATCAGAATTCGAAGTGTTCAGTATTTTTGTACTTATAATAGGAGTGAGGAGGAAGTTGCTAGCTCACGGATTCAGCCTTCGTTCACGAGCGTATCCGGGCTCAGTGTTATTGTTTACTCACGGTCGTGGAGGACTCAGAGGCGTCATCTATACATAGGTGTTTGTTGCATCTTACTGGACTGTCTCCTACTTTGCCTTCACGAACTTTCCTTATATATATGACTCCAAAGAGACATATGTGTCAAGAAAATGTGTGCTGGTGTATTGAAAACCTGAGAAAAGGAAACCATACTTCTTCCCTGAACTTATCCATTCCTCTGAAATGAATGTGTTGTTCTTTAACAGGTGCATGAACTTTGAACTGTATACTCATTGCTGAATATAGATATTAGTGAATAAACTTACTTTTCAGTAACATTAGATAAATTTACTTGAGACATTGAGGTGACAAATCCTGATATATATTAGTTAAGTGAGTGATACTGATTACATATGTAAAATTTGGAAAATTGGAACATGGTGGTTGCAAATGTCCACTTTGTAGGAGAACATTACTACATATGATCATCCTACGAGTCACCAGTGAAAATACCTAGTAATAAGTGAGAAGGTTCTTACTTAACATATGCTTGTAGGAGTGCAATGTATGTTTACATTCTAGATTTAAGTGCATGATTCTAGTTTTAAGTGAATGATTCTAGATTTAAGTGCATGATTCTAGACTTAATATAATCCTAGATTTCATACATGATCAAGTTCAGTGTAAGCACTTATAATTATCCAGTCCTAGTGAGTGTTCAAGAACATACCAAGGGCATTCTATCTTTTGAAAATTTTTGGGAGGGAGTAACATTGGGGTCAGGTCATCCTAATTATTGGGGCCACCCTGTTTTTCTCCAACTTTTTGGACAATCGTACAGTGAATAGTTACTTCAAACATACTGGATAATTCCTAAGCGGCACCTGCTTCCATTAGTTACAGGCTTGGAAACAGGATACTATTCTTGACCATTCCTAGATTTAAGGCCTATTCCCTGACGTGTCTTATTCTTATTCATTGCCGGTTTACTTTTACTGTGAACGTACATTTTGCAAAAAGACTAGTTTTGAGCCGTGGCTTTTCATTACCGCAAGATGCCCCGCATACGCATTAAATTGGCGTCTGTAACTCATCTAATAACATTACCTGGAGTGTCGTACACACTGGCCAACAGAATTATTAAGTTCAGACACACACACACTATCACGGCAGACAACATCCATCATATATCTCACCTTAAGATTACAACTCCTTTGTTGTATGCCATATCTTTTGACACGGAACCACTACCTCATGGCTCAGGCTCCAACACAATAGCAGAACCAAACACTAGGGGACGTTCAGGCTCGCTATCAACTGATGGGAATGCCTCCGCCGTCTCTGGAGGCGCAGCAACACGCGGTTGCACCAGACGTAGGTCTCCCCCTCTTAATACCCATAGTTTGCATAGTTCTGGTTTTCAGAGACAGGGACATATTTCCACTAAGGGTCCGTCTCATTCCACTCGTCATCCAGTTCGAAGGTTGTCAGCTAGCTCTCAGGATTCTGATTCGGATGACTCCACGTATCCTCAACAGTGGAATCGTCATGGTCAAAGGAATAATTCATTCCGTCCACCACCTCGGGAACTCGATTATGATGGTAAATCTGATTGGACTCCATTCTATCGCCGTTTCACATCGTATGCAGCGGAAAAAGATTGGAGTGGCACAACTTCTCTAACAAACTTGGGTTGGTGTCTTAAGGGAAAAGCTAGTGATTTTTACAACCGAATTCTAGACCGGAAACCATCAATTGATTACACTCGCATGATGCACAAACTTGTAAAGAGATTTGGAGATAGGGAAGTTTTAGACGTGGCAATAATGAAATTTTCTCAGGCCCACCAGTAGAATGGTGAGGAAATCTTAGAATGGGCTGATAGAGTCCAGCATTTGGCTCACCGAGCCTACAAACATCTGGAACGGGGAGAGGAAGAGCAGATGGCAATCATGCGATTTGGCCAAGGTTTGTTAGATAAGCGTTTAGCAGAGTATATTTCCAACGCTAATATTGACGCTAATATCTATCAATGGAAAAAGCCATTGATAGGGCTCAGACATTTCAGCATAATTCTGTTGCTATTCACGGGTCAGCAGGGTCATCCTCATTTAGTTCCCAGCAGCAGAGGTCCCAAGGGCCAGCAGTGCGGATAAATGCTGTGAGTAGAACTTTCCGATATGAACAACCAGCCAGGAGATATTTGGCTTTCCACCTCCGCTCACGGACACCTACAAAGTCTCCAGAGTCGTCACCGGCTGATAGCTTATCAGGCCAGGGTAAGAGGGGTCTCCAGCAAACAAATGCTGGATCAGGCTCTCCATCTCTTGCGGGAATGGATACAAAGTTAGATAAATTGACAGGCATGAACGCAAAACTAGACGAAGTCGTCTCAGGGATTTCAGGGGTAAGTGACAAATTGGACGAGGTATGTGAGGGTTTGAGGCGTCTAACAAACGCCATCATATCGCCTCGGGGCCAACGCACCCCATCATCTAGGAGGAGTAATTAATGTTACCTATGCGGGGAAGAGGGTCATTTTGCTCGCGATTGCCAACAGTCTAGAAGTGGCTGGGACGAAGGCCGTAAACAGGAAGAGCGTTCCAACGATAAGTATCATGTTTCATTTCAGGAAGAGGATCAGTCTTTAAACAAAGATGGGTCGGCTCAAGAAGCCTAGATTCGACCCACGACTTGCCAGGCCAGCAGAGCGTGGTTACACCACCTCCAAGGACACCAAGTCCTTCTCGAGGGTTCAAAACTTATACCCTCCAAATACCAGCTCTGGATATTCATCAGGAAGATTGGCCGCCCGATCAAACATTTGCAGAAGGTGCACCTGAAATGATAGCACTGGCGGACGAAAAGGACATAGGCGACGGAAAAATGTCGCAAGATGAAGACGACTTCTATCAACATGAAGGAGTACATTTAAGTTTCCAGCAAGTAGGTGAAGAGGAAGAATTCTCTCAAGAGCAGAGTAGTTGTTTCCCCAGGGAGTATGAGGTACACCAACCCTGCACACCCGGGGGCAGTGACAAGCAGGAAAGGGAGGAACAAGAACAAATAACTATTAAGCAATTACGGTCCGGTTCCATGTTCTGTATCCCGATTCAAGTAGAAAACGTAATGGCGAGAGCAATAGTTGACACAGCAGCAGAGGTTACAATTATTTCACAAGAGGTTCATCAACAGTTGATACCCCCCACCACCGGTAATAAGGCGGATCACTCTCAATACAGCGGGGAAATGCATGTGTATTCCAGAGATACTGGTAGGGCCGGTTACATTACTAATTGCTGGGGGGAAATTTGAAGTAAACTTATATGAAGCACCAATTGAAGATAACATGCTATTGGGGCTGGATTTTATGAAACGTCAGGGCATCAGCCTGGCCTTGGCCCAATCTCACATGATATTACAGGGACAAATTATTCCTATGCAATTGGGAAGGGAAGATACACCAGACCCAAACTCCAACCCTTGCATAGCTAAAGTGGCAGTGTCTCAACACACGTTCATTCCACCTCGGTCGGTGGCAAACGTCCCGTGTGAACTGGACAATAACATGCCCCAATACTTAGTGGAACCCTTGGATGACGGAAGCGTACCAATAATGCGCACATTGCACCAGAATGGAAAATCCCTACAAATATGTGTACTTAATGTCACAGAACGGAACCTCACATTGAAGAGACAGATGCATGTGGCTAATGCAGAAGCAGCATGGGAAGTTTTACCCAAGTCTGGGCCAGCGGTGGCTGTAAGGTCGATAGGGCAACATCACAGGAAACCCACGGCAATCTACCCACCCATATGTTAAGCCTGTTATAGGACATAGAAGAGACCCTGACAGCAGAACAGGTGAGCCAACTGTCTCGTTTGTTACTGACATATAAAGATGTATTTGCGACAAGCGAATTTGACTTGGGTTCTTTTAATGAAGTGTTTACACCACATCAACACAGGCAATGCCAGACCGGTGAAACAGAAAATACGACGAACACCAGCATGTTTTGCACAGGAGGAAAAAGGACACCTTCAGTGATTGCTTGATGCAGGTATTATTCAACCATCAATGTCTGAGTGGGCATCGGCACCAGTATTAGTGAGGAAAAAGGATAGCTCGGTTCGACGGTGCGTGGACTACCGGGAACTGAATTCCCGTACCGTAAAGGATGTATACCCGCTTCCACTAGTTGATGAATGTTTTTACACGATAGCAGGGAACGAATGGTTCAGTAAATTAGATGCCAATTCAGCATATTACCAGATTAACGTAGCAGAGGAAGATCGGAAAATGACAGCATTTATCACGAAGTATGGTCTGTTTGAATTTAAGAAAATTGCTTTTGGCCTTTGTAATGCACCAGCTACCTATGCAAGAGTCATGAATCTAGTGTTACGAGAATTAAATTGGGAAACCGTACTAGCTTTTTTGGATGACATCTTAGTGCTAGGTGAATCCTTTCAGAGTCATCTCTTCAACCTGAAACAAGTCTTTGAACGATTCAGAAAATATGGCCTACGCCTTAAGCCACAAAAATGTGCTTTGTTTAGAAGGCGGGTTGAATTCTTGGGCAGAATAGTTAGCCAGACGGGGCTAGAATTGGGACAGGAGGCAATAGAGGCAGTGGTGAGGTGGCAAACCCCTAGGTCATCCAAGGATGTAGAAAAATTCTTAGGATTAGCCAACTATCACAGGGCTTTCATAAAAGGATTTGCAGAGCTAGCAGCCCCGTTATATGCATTAACCGGGGCAAACAACTTTAATTGGGAATGTAAACATCAAGAGGCCTTCGGCGCTGTCAAAACTGCTTTGACTACGGCCCCTGTTTTGGGACTACCCAATGGACAGGATCCATTTATCCTGGATACCGACGCCTCTGATTGGGCAATAGGTGCTGAGTTGCTGCAGGTTCAGGACGAGCAGGAAAAGGTCATTGCTTATGCTAGTTTTGCATTAACCCCAGAGCAAAGAAGGTATTGCACTACCAGGAAGGAATTGTTGGCAGTCGTGAGGTTTACCAGGCTTTTTTGGCACTATTTACTGGGCCGGTCTTTTATTATCCGAACGGATCATGGTAGTTTGATTTGGTTGACTAGGTTCAAGAACCCCCAGGGCCAATTAGCTCGTTGGTTGGAAGAACTAAGCCAGTTTGACTTGAAGATACAACACAGGGCCGGGAAGAAACGCATCAATGCGGACTCATTGTCGAGGGAAGGGGACAACCAGCAGCTATGCACACATTTTCGTCATGACATCCCCATACAAGACTTGCCGTGCGGGGGCTGTTCTTATTGTCACAGGGCACATCAAAACTGGGCATCATTCCAAGAAACAGTAGATGACGTGTCCCACTAGCTACAGGATCATTTGATTGTGCATGTAGTACTCAGGCTCGGGGGACAATTAGGAACATAAACACCAAGCCTCTCTCGATAGACTGATGGTCGGCAGACAACAATTTGGTTGTGTTCTCATGGGACCCAGAGGATACCGATCAAAGAGAAGTAGAAGACACATCCGGAAAGAGACGGGATGGTGCCCTACCGAACACAGTAAGCATTCAAATCCTCACAAAGGCCACGGGGGAGAGATATGGGATGCCCATAAGTGAACTGAAGGAGCAGACGGAAAATGACCCCAACATGAGTATGGTGAAAGCATGGGTAGGAGGCCAGCACCCAGCAGAGGGTGGCCTATTTGCAGCCAGTCCCGCCATGAAATACTACTGGCTCAACAAAGAGGCCTTTATTTTAGAAAATTACTTTTGGTGGTGGCATAAGGTAAATCAGGATGGCGCGGCTCGAAAACTGTTATACATCCCCAATAGCTTGAGACAGGAAGTGTTGAGTTTATGCCATGATATACCCGATATATATATAATATATATATGACAGTGTCAGACCACGGAGGAAAATTGAAACAGGAATTTCCTTAAGTTCTTTCGTATATTAATACATCTTCAGAAGGAGTCTGAAGTATTAATATACGAAAGTACTTAAGGAAATTCCTGTTTCAATTTTTCTCCGTGGTCTGAAACTGCCACATTTTTATTATTTTTATTATTATTTTTATTTATTTTTATTTATTTATTTTATTATTATTTATTAATTATGTATATATATATATATATATATATATATATATATATATATATATATATATATATATATATATATATATATATATATATATATATATATATATATATATATATATATATCAGATATCAAGCCGCCTGCTATCGCTGTTTATCGGCGATAAATCAAGATATCAAGCCGCCTACTATCGGCGATTAACGATGCAGAAGCAACAGGGCTCCATTAAGGAACATATAATCTCTTCCCACAACCAGACCATCAACAGAGAAGTCTTAACAAAAAACACGGAAATCATTGATAGATACAGCGATAGCAGACGGCTAGATATCTGCGAGGCACTACACATTAAGAAGTCGACACCAGCAATCAACAGCCAATTAATGCACAACTATATTCTACCCACTTCAAGACTCCGCACCAATATAGGAGCATCAAGAAATATGGGCCAATAGGCCCTTTCCAGTTACTTCCATTCTTCCCTTTAACTTACAAAATATTATACCCATTGTTTCGTGTTCTGTCTTGTGTTGAAAGTTTGTTTTCACCTCATCCAAAACTGTTGGAATATATCACCTCACCCAAATGCAGGTATAAAATCGAAGATGTTTAAGCTCTGTTCATTTATAGTTGTGTCTGAGTAAACTAAAGTCTTTGAAAATGTAATAAGTTTTACGAAACGCGCTCGAGTGCCGCGTCAGACTAGAAATAAAAATGAATTTTGGAGAATTGATTTTTCAGTTACCATCAACAGTGAAGAAAAATATAAGAAACATTGAGAAAATTCGTGTTAGAATTATTAATCTTACTTTTTCGGTCATATTTAATAATAATATATATATATATATATATATATATATATATATATATATATATATATATATATATATATATATATATATATATATATATATATATATATATATATATATATATATATATATATATATATTTCATCAAGTCCCTGTTAATATGGGAGAACACTGTGTCTATGAACTTAAGGCACAACTCTCATAAACACGAGAGTGAAGTATACAACTTTAGAACACTTTCCCACCAGGAGACTCGAACCCTCGCCAGCACAGAAGCCTTCCAGCAACTGGCATAACAGGTACGCCTTAACCCGCTCCACCACCTGCTCAGACCCTTAAAGGAGATGGTAATTTCGGAGTATTTATATATTCCAAAGATCACCACCTCCCAAGAGCACTAGAGCAAGTGAGGGGTCATTTATACGTTTATTTCATCAAGTCATTTATTCATCAAGTTTATTTCATCAAGTTGATGAAATTAACAGGGACTTGATGAAATAAACGTATAAATGACCCCTCACTTGCTCTAGTGCTCTTGGGAGGTGGTGATCTTTGGAATATATAAATACTCCAAAATTACCATCTCTTTTAAGGGTCTGAGCAGGTGGTGGAGCGGGTTAAGGCGTACCTGTTATGCCAGTTGCTGGAAGGCTTCTGTGCTGGCGAGGGTTCGAGTCTCCTGGTGGGAAAGTGTTCTAAAGTTGTATACTTCACTCTCGTGTTTATGAGAGTTGTGCCTTAAGTTCATAGACACAGTGTTCTCCCATATTAACAGGGACTTGATGAAATATATATATATATATATATATATATATATATATATATATATATATATATATAAATATATATATATATATATATATATATATATATATATATATATATATATATATATATATGTCGTACCTAGTAGCCAGAACGCACTTCTCAGCCTACTATGCACGGCCCGATTTGCCTAATAAGCCAAGTTTTCCTGAATTAATATATTTTCTCTAATTTTTTTCTTATGAAATGATAAAGCTACCCATTTCCTTATGTATGCGGTCAATTTTATTTTATTGGAGTTAAAATTAACGTAGATATATGACCGAACCTAACCAGCCCTACCTAACCTAACCTATCTTTATAGGTTAGGTTAGGTTAGGTAGCCGAAAAAGTTAGGTTATGTTAGGTACGTTAGGTAGTCGAAAAGCAATTAATTCATGAAAACTTGGCTTATTAGGCAAATTGGGCCTTGCATATTATGCATAGAAGTGCGTTCTGGCTACTAGGTACGACATTATATATATATATATATATATATATATATATATATATATATATATATATATATATATATATATATATATATATATATATAATACGGTAACGCGTTGGTGTTCGGCTATTCAAAGCTAGGGATATGGCCTCGTCACATAGAATAAAAAAAAATAGAAAATCTGGAACTTCGTCTGTGGTAAGGTAAGGAGAAGACACACAAAACACAAGTAAATTTTACCAATGAAATTTTAATTACGTTAAATAAACAAAACATGAATAAAATGGACACACAAATTCGTATAATAAAATCAATCAATCAAAATAATAAGAATAATTAAATGGCAAAATGAAAAGTTACGTTAAGACAAGTGAGCAATAACAAGCTGTGCAATATACAATAAAATGAGAGGTGCAGGAATATTGGCTTTAAGCTATCACCTCTCTTAGTACACATAAGCCAAAGCTCAGTCTACCAGGGAGAAGTGTTAACCGTATGAAAGCACTGAATATTCTGAGGACTGAGGTCGTGGCGGCCCCAGACATCAAGTAGTATGGTGGGTGAGTGTAGTAGCAGCTGGACCGGCGGCCAATCAGCGAGGAGCCGGCAACAAGACAGGTAGTTTGGCGGTTTGAGGCTGAGCAGGTGTTCCTGGCTGCATACGTTTTGCGCTCTGGCAAACCTTGCTGGTGTTGTTGTCGTTGTTGGACATTTCTTCCATAGTAGTTTTATATAGATGTATCGACGTATTTTTGGAGGGAAGAGCAGGCTCAATCTCTTGAAGGAGATTATCGTCACAACTCTCCCCCGAAGCCTGCGGTTCTGGAAGAAGTACGTCGTTATGTGGTGGAGTAATAGATGGAGTCGCTTCTACTTCATAAACTCTGGAGAGGGCATCGGCTATGGTGTTGTCAGAACCCTTGATATAGCGGATCTCCAGGTTGAAATCTTGTAAATACAAAGCCCTTCGTAGAAGACGCTGGTTGGTGAATTGGGCTTGATGTAGGAAGCGGAGAGGGTTGTGGTCTGAGAAGATGGTGGTAGACCTGGCGCCTTGTAGGTACGGAGCGAAGTGTTGGAGGTTCAGGACGATGGATAGTAGCTCCTTTTCAATAGTGCTGTAGTTCCTCTGGTGTGGTTTCAATTTGTAGCTGTAGTAGCTGACGGGTAGAACCTCCTCGCCTCGTTTTTGCATCAGGACACCACCAACGCCGGTACCACTGGCGTCGACATGAAGGACGAAAGGCTTGGTGATATCTGGTGAGGCGAGAATGGGATTAGAACAGAGGAGGAATTTGAGTTGTTCGAAAGCAACGGTTTGCTGCATGGTCCAATTATACCGTTGCTTGGGACTGGTTAATAGAATTAGAGGTGTGGCGACTGTACTGAAATTCCTCACAAACCTACGGTAGTAGGAGGCAAGACCAAGGAAGCGCAGGAGCTGCTTCCTGGTGGTAGGCTGTGGATACTGTTGGATGGCTTGAGTGTGTGAGTCTAACGGAGCTAGGCTGCCACTCCCAATAACATGACCCAGATAACGCACTTTACCTTTCGCGAAGGTGGACTTGCCCAGGTTGATGGTGAGGCCGGCTGTCAGGAGCTTGGAGAACAGAAGTCGCAGCTGGAGCAGATGTTCACTCCAGGTGTTGGAGGCTATGACGATATCGTCCAGGTAGGCGTATGTGTTATCCAAGCCCTGGATGACACGGTTGACAGCTCTTTGAAAGGTGGCCGGGGCATTACATAGTCCGAAAGGAAGGCGTTCATATCTGAAAAGTCCAAAAGGAGTGATGAAGGCAGATATCTCTTTAGCGCGCTCCGTTAGACACACTTGATAGTACCCCTTAAGCAAGTCCACTTGGGACAAGTACTGGGCACTACCAATGGCATCAAGGATGTCATCTATCCTAGGCAAGGGGTAAGCATCCTTGACAGTTACTTGATTGAGTTTACGATAGTCAGTACATAACCGCACCTTACCTTGGGGTTTGGGCACCAAGATACAAGGTGAGGCCCAGGGGGGACTCACAAGGTGTAGCCAGTCCATGATCCAAGAGGTACTGCACCTCAGCACGCATGACTTCCTTCATGCTCGGGCTGATTCGGTAGAAGGGTTGACGAATCGGCTGGGTGTCGGGGAGCAGTTGGATGTCGTGCTGGGTAACATTACACTCTTGGGGGTCATCTCTGAACAACTCCTGATGTTCTCTGAAGATCTTGACAAGAGGTGCACTGTGATTATCCTGAAAGTATTTGGGAAGATCATTAAGGATTTCGGAATTAGAAAGCGCCGACTCTTTGTCTGTGCTTTCGGGAGGAGAAGCTGGGAAGGTCTCACTGTGGATGTAGGGTTCTGTGAAGGTGGAATAATTAATTAGGACAGTGGGAGGAGTACCATTATATTGCTTCAGGAGGTTGACGTGGCACAGCTGGGTCTTCCGCCGCCTATCTGGAGTCTCTATGACGTAGTTGTTGTTATTTCTGCACTCTTTGACGCGGTAGGGTCCTGAAAACCTGTTTTGTAAAGGTGAACCTGGGATAGGGAAGTATGCTAGAATGAAGTCTCCTGGCTTAAATTTTCGTACTTTGCTGGTCTGGTCGTAATGAGTCTTCATCCTCTCCTGGGCTTTCAATAGATTATCATGGGCAAAACGGTGGACTCTCTCTAGAATGTGTTGAAGGTTTTGAAGAAACTGGGGCACATTCTGATGCTCACTGAAGGTGGCATCTCTGAAAGAGTCTTTGAAAGCCTTAAGGGGAGTACGGCACTTACGGCCGTAGAGCATCTCATAAGGAGATACTCCTAGGGACTCATTGGGGAGACTTCTGTAAATACACATTATAAGGTCGATTTGCTTATCCCAATCCTTAGAGGTTTCACTACAAAACTTTTTCAAGAGTGCTTTGATAGTCTGATGACAACGTTCAAGAGAACCCTGTGAAGCAGGATGATAGGGGCTGGACAATACCTGTTTGATGTTGAACTCCTCCAGTGTCCTTTTGAAGAGATCACTGGTGAAGTTGGTACCACAGTCGCTCTGAATCTCCCTGGGAAATCCGTATTGAGTGAAGATCTTCAATAGATGTTTTACCACCGTAGCAGCCGTGATGTTCTTCACTGGAACTGCTATGGGAAATCTGGTGGTAGGACACAGGATGGTTAGGATGTAGGCGTTACCTGAACTGGTCCGAGGTAAAGGACCAACACAGTCTATTATGAGTCTGTGGAAAGGTTCCGCAGGCACCTGTATGGGAATCAGTGGCGCTCTGGGAATGGAGATGTTCGGTTTGCCTGCCATCTGACATGTATGACACTGTTTTACGTACTGTTTGACGCTATTTACCATACCTGGCCAGTAGTAGTCTTGACGAATTCCATGGTAAGTCTTGTTGAAGCCGTAGTGGGAGAGTGCTCCGTGGGCCAGGTGTAGAATAGTGGGCCGCAGGCTGGTAGGAATCACAAGTTGTTCGATGTTGGCCCAATCGTCCTCCTCCTTCAGTTTACTGGGTCTATATCTGCGGTAGAGCAAGTCGTTCTCTAGGAAGAACCCAGGAATACTGTCGGGTTGAGTCTCAGCCTGGAAAAACAATGGTGTTAAAGTAAGATCTTCCCTCTGCAACTTACGGAACTCCAACTTGGTCAGATGCGGGGGTAGTTTCTGAGGGTCTTGAGGGACAGCGGTAGCAGTAGAGTCAGCTGGCTGTGGACGTGCGGCTTGTGCACGGGTGGTCACGAGAACCGGAGGAGAAACTTCATCACTCTCTTGAACCTCTGCTGGAACATACGCTAGAATAGGGTTACTTGGCACAGAGTTACACACCTGGGGTTTGTCCATGACGATCAGGTTGGTCGGTTGCAGGTCTTCTGCCAAGTCGTTGCCTAGGAGAAGTTGCACTCCAGGCATGGGAAAAGGCTTTTCCCTGACGGCGACTTGGACTTCTCCGTCACGTAGGGACAATCCAGGTGGACTCTGGCGAGAGGGTATGGAGTGGTAGCAGTGAGGTCAGTGATGAAGACAGTTTCTCCGGTGCAGACGATGTTGGGCACAGCCGACTTCAAGATGATCGATTGAAGAGCCGCTGTGTCCCTCAAGATCTTCAATTTGAAACGTCCCTCCGGATTTGAACCGTTGGCAGAGACAGTTCCAGTATACAGGTGGTTACTGAAAAGAGAAAGATCATTAACATTAACATCAACATTCATCACAGGCTTACCGGACTTAGGAGGAGTTGGTTTGGGTTTCTGTGGGTCAGTGGTTCCCTTGTATTGAGACTTACCACACTTGTCTATGGTATGTCCATAGAGTCTACAATACTTGCAGTACAGTTGCGAACCAGCTTGATCGGGGCTCACTTTCTCGTAACTGTACCACGACTTCTTACTGGAGGATGGTTCGGGTGTCAGCCGGTGGATGAGGCTGTAAGTGTCAGCCGACTTAGCACACTTCAGGTAGTCGGTTTCTTCTTTATCTGCTAAGTAGAGACGGACAGGAGGCGGCACACGTCTCAAGAATACTTCAACTAGCATCAGGTTGACGAGTTCTGTAAAAGTAGAGACATGTGCTGCTTCCAGCCATTTCATGAAATATCTCCGTTTTGTGTTAGCAAACTCGAGGAAGGTAGTGGTACTTGCCTTCAGGTGGTCACGGAATTTCCTTCTATAACTTTCAGTAGAGAGGAGGTAGGCTTCCAACACTGCTTGTTTCAGAGTGTGGTAGTCATTCTCAGACGCCAAAGTACTGAGTGTGACTGCAGCTCTACCTGTATGATGGACTCTGAGAAGTGTGGCCCATTGGTCGACAGGCCAACTGAGTTGATTAGCAAGGGTTTCAAAGGTGGTAAAAAACACATCAACTTCTGCTTCTACAAAGGATGGCATTAACTTACTTGCATGTGATATATTAAAACTGACGGGAAGATTGGCAGTAGCTTGCTGGCGTTGAGTGAAGTGTGAAGTTTCCAAGGCGATTTCGCGTTGACGACACTCTAGAGCCAGAGTCGCTTGTTGCTTGTCATGCTCGCGTTGCATCTCCAACTCGCGTTGTTTTGTTTCAAGCTGTACTCTTTCACGTTCACGGAGCAAGGCGACCTCACGTTCGTGGAGGGCGAGTCCCCGTTCGTGTTCTTCTCTCCTCAAGGCAGCTTCACGTTCGTGTTCTTCTCTCCTCAAAGCAGCCTCACGTTCGTGTTCTTCCCTTCGTATGGCAGCAGCTCGTTCTTGCTGTTCGATGGCTTCCCTTTGCTGCTCGCGTTCAATCTTGGCCAGCTCTAGTTTGAGTTTCATCGTTGCCAAGTCAGTTTTATCTGCAATATAGTAAGTTTCATGAGTTTCAGAGTCTATCTTACCTTGCTCTAAATAGTAATCCAGCTACAGGTTGTGTAGGTAATTTTTGTTGGCTTGGTAGGGAACTTCTAGTTGATACTCATGTGCAAGAGTTTGTAATTCAGTCCTCTTGGCACGACTTAAAGTCCCTATTTCACCTGCTGGATTTGCACGGAAAGCTTGGAGACGAAACATGGTGAAATTAGCAAATAAAGGTACACGAATATTCAGTTTATAGTGAATGTCAGAAACAGGACAACGTGGCAACTGATACCTATCCTGTGGGATCTTTAACAATTAAAGTTAAGTACAAGATGTTAAATGATTAATTTAAATCAAAGGCGCAGGAAATCTTGTACCCGGTACTCATGTAAGAGGATAAGGGCAAGAAAATCCTACTAACAAATGAAACAGAGTTTCGAAAACAAATGAAACAGTTAATTGCCTCAAAAGTAAAATTGGTAGTCCAAGGATGTAGGCATACCTTGCCGAGTCTCTATAGGACATAAAGCAAGTTTTTCCTACTGAATTTAATATGATACTTACAGAATTAGCGAACTTTTGTGCTCTGAAAAAGCAAGCTAATTCCCTACCGTTGTATGTATCATCATCTCTGACTGACGTGTAGGGGTGCGAGGTGTCAACTGGTGACGAGAACTGCTGCTGAGGTCCCAATTCAGCAACTAAAGTTCGAGCTAGAGGAACTATGGCCCTCTTTGTCCTCCTACAGTCAGATTGCAGAAGATTGGGTGCTCTTGACCCGGGGCAGACCACAGTACCAGGGTACCAATATGATGATCTGTCAAAATGAGAAATATCCAAGGGACAAAGATGGTAAACACGAGTAATAACACGGAGGGAGAGATGACCAATTAAGAGTATGACTGAGGCCTACAGTCACCACGTAATCCAAAGTTGTCTCACCTTCACCATATGTTACTCTCGTAATGCACAATACACCGCACCATATAAAAAATGAAATTGAATATGAAAAATAGTAAAGCTACGTTAACAAAGTTAAATACGCTTACCATTAATTACCACTTGGCACCAGTACCTGAGTGAAGCTCCTAGGACAGGCCCCCATATAATATGTGATGGTAACGCGTTGGTGTTCGGCTGTTCAAAGCTAGGGGTATGGCCTCGTCACATAGAATAAAAAAAAATAGAAAATCTGGAACTTCGTCTGTGGTAAGGTAAGGAGAAGACACACAAAACACAAGTAAATTTTAACAATGAAATTTTAATTACGTTAAATAAACAAAACATGAATAAAATGGACACACAAATTCGTATAATAAAATCAATCAATCAAAATAATAAGAATAATTAAATGGCAAAATGAAAAGTTACGTTAAGACAAGTGAGCAATAACAAGCTGTGCAATATACAATAAAATGAGAGGTGCAGGAATATTGGCTTTAAGCTATCACCTCTCTTAGTACACATAAGCCAAAGCTCAGTCTACCAGGGAGAAGTGTTAACCATATGAAAGCACTGAATATTCTGAGGACTGAGGTCGTGGCGGCCCCAGACATCAAGTAGTATGGTGGGTGAGTGTAGTAGCAGCTGGACCGGCGGCCAATCAGCGAGGAGCCGGCAACAAGACAGGTAGTTTGGCGGTTTGAGGCTGAGCAGGTGTTCCTGGCTGCATACGTTTTGCGCTCTGGCAAACCTTGCTGGTGTTGTTGTCGTTGTTGGACATTTCTTCCATAGTAGTTTTATATAGATGTATCGACGTATTTTTGGAGGGAAGAGCAGGCTCAATCTCTTGAAGGAGATTATCGTCACAATATATATATATATATATATATATATATATATATATATATATATATATATATATATATATATATTATTAAATATGACCGAAAAAGTAAGATTAATAATTCTAACACGAATTTTCTCAATCTTTCGTACATTTCTTTTCACTGTTGGAGGTAATTCAAAAATCAATTCTCCAAAATTCATTTTTATTTCTAGTCTGACGAGACACTTGAGCGCGTTTCGTAAAACTTATTACATTTTCAAAGACTTTACACATACACAACTGAATAGAACTTACATATCTCCGATTTATTTATATCTACATTTGAGTGAGGTGGATGGGGTGAGGTGGTATTTAATAGGGTATTAATTTCATCAACACAAGACAGAACACGAAACAATGGGTATTGAAATGGAAGTGATTGTAGAAAGCCTATTGGTCCATATTTCTTGATGCTTCTATATTGGAGCGGAGATTTGAGGTGGGTAGAATATAGTTGTGCATTAATTGGCTGTTGATTGCTGGTGTTGACTTCTTAATGTGCAGTGCCTCGCAAACGTCAAGCCGTCTGCTATCGCTGTATCTATCGATGATTTCTGTGTTGTTTACTAGGATTTCTCTGGCGATGGTTTGGTTGTGGGAAGAGATTATATGTTCCTTAATGGAGCCCTGTTGCTTATGCATGGTTAAACGCCTAGAAAGAGATGTTGTTGTCTTGCCTATATACTGGGTTTTTTGGAGCTTACAGTCCCCAAGTGGACATTTGAAGGCATAGACGACGTTGGTCTCTTTTAAAGCGTTCTGCTTTGTGTCTGGAGAGTTTTTCATGAGTAGGCTGGCCGTTTTTCTGGTTTTATAGTAAATCGTCAGTTGTAACCTCTGATTTTTGTCTGTAGGAATAACGTTTCTATTAACAATATCTTTCAGGACCCTTTCCTCCGTTTTATGAGCTGTGGAAAAGAAGTTCCTGTAAAATAGTCTAATAGGGGGTATAGGTGTTGTGTTAGTTGTCTCTTCAGAGGTTGCATGGCGTTTCACTTTCCTTCTTATGATGTTTTCGACGAAACCATTGGAGAAGCCGTTGTTGACTAGGACCTGCCTTACCCTACAGAGTTCTTCGTCGACTTGCTTCAATTCTGAGCTGTGGCTGAGAGCACGGTCGACATATGCGTTAACAACACTCCTCTTGTACCTGTCTTGACAGGTCGAAGACATCATAAGAAGGAAAGTGAAACGCCATGCAACCTCTGAAGAGACAACTAACACAACACCTATACCCCCTATTAGACTATTTTACAGGAACTTCTTTTCCACAGCTCATAAAACGGAGGAAAGGGTCCTGAAAGATATTGTTAATAGAAACGTTATTCCTACAGACAAAAATCAGAGGTTACAACTGACGATTTACTATAAAACCAGAAAAACGGCCAGCCTACTCATGAAAAACTCTCCAGACACAAAGCAGAACGCTTTAAAAGAGACCAACGTCGTCTATGCCTTCAAATGTCCACTTGGGGACTGTAAGCTCCAAAAAACCCAGTATATAGGCAAGACAACAACATCTCTTTCTAGGCGTTTAACCATGCATAAGCAACAGGGCTCCATTAAGGAACATATAATATCTTCCCACAACCAAACCATCGCCAGAGAAATCCTAGTAAACAACACAGAAATCATCGATAGATACAGCGATAGCAGACGGCTTGACGTTTGCGAGGCACTGCACATTAAGAAGTCAACACAGCAATCAACAGCCAATTAATGCACAACTATATTCTACCCACCTCAAATCTCCGCTCCAATATAGAAGCATCAAGAAATATGGACCAATAGGCTTTCTACAATCACTTCCATTTCAATACCCATTGTTTCGTGTTCTGTCTTGTGTTGATGAAATTAATACCCTATTAAATACCACCTCACCCCATCCACCTCACTCAAATGTAGATATAAACAAATCGGAGATATGTAAGTTCTATTCAGTTGTGTATGTGTAAAGTCTTTGAAAATGTAATAAGTTTTACGAAACGCGCTCAAGTGTCGCATCAGACTAGAAATAAAAATAAATTTTGGAGAATTGATTTTTGAATTACCTCCAACAGTGAAAAGAAATGTACGAAAGATTGAGAAAATTCGTGTTAGAATTATTAATCTTACTTTTTCGGTCATATTTAATAATATATGTCTACAGGAAAGACTGCTACCAAAATATACTAATATATATATATATATATATATATATATATATATATATATATATATATATATATATATATATATATATATATATATATATATATATATATATGCGAACAAGCCTGAATGGTCCCCAGGACAATATGCAACTGAAAACTCACACCCCAGAAGTGACTCGAACCCATACTCCCAGGAGCCACGCAACTGGTATGTACAAGACGCCTTAATCCACTTGACCATCACGACCGGACATAATGAGGTGATAGCCGAGGCTATTTGAACCACCCCACCGCCGGCACTCGGATAGTAATCTTGGGCATAGCATTTTACCAAATCACCTCATTCTTTGGGGCACACGTGAGGAACACAAATGCGAACAAGCCTGAATGGTCCCCAGGACAATATGCAACTGAAAACTCACACCCCAGAAGTGACTCGAACCCATACTCCCAGGAGCCACGCAACTGGTATGTACAAGACGCCTTAATCCACTTGACCATCACGACCGGACATAATGAGGTGATAGCCGAGGCTATTTGAACCACCCCACCGCCGGCACTCGGATAGTAATCTTGGGCATAGCATTTTACCAAATCACCTCATTCTTTGGGGCACACGTGAGGAACACAAATGCGAACAAGCCTGAATGGTCCCCAGGACAATATGCAACTGAAAACTCACACCCCAGAAGTGACTCGAACCCATACTCCCAGGAGCCACGCAACTGGTATGTACAAGACGCCTTAATCCACTTGACCATCACGACCGGACATAATGAGGTGATAGCCGAGGCTATTTGAACCACCCCACCGCCGGCACTCGGATAGTAATCTTGGGCATAGCATTTTACCAAATCACCTCATTCTTTGGGGCACACGTGAGGAACACAAATGCGAACAAGCCTGAATGGTCCCCAGGACAATATGCAACTGAAAACTCACACCCCAGAAGTGACTCGAACCCATACTCCCAGGAGCCACGCAACTGGTATGTACAAGACGCCTTAATCCACTTGACCATCACGACCGGACATAATGAGGTGATAGCCGAGGCTATTTGAACCACCCCACCGCCGGCACTCGGATAGTAATCTTGGGCATAGCATTTTACCAAATCACCTCATTCTTTGGGGCACACGTGAGGAACACAAATGCGAACAAGCCTGAATGGTCCCCAGGACAATATGCAACTGAAAACTCACACCCCAGAAGTGACTCGAACCCATACTCCCAGGAGCCACGCAACTGGTATGTACAAGACGCCTTAATCCACTTGACCATCACGACCATCACTCAGATTACTATCCGAGTGCCGGCGGTGGGGTGGTTCAAATAGCCTCGGCTATCACCTCATTATGTCCGGTCGTGATGGTCAAGTGGATTAAGGCGTCTTGTACATACCAGTTGCGTGGCTCCTGGGAGTATGGGTTCGAGTCACTTCTGGGGTGTGAGTTTTCAGTTATATATATATATATATATATATATATATATATATATATATATATATATATATATATATATATATATATATATATATATATATATATATATATATATATATATATATATATATATATATATATATATATATACATATATATATATATATATATTATTAAATATGACCGAAAAAGTAAGATTAATAATTCTAACATGAATTTTCTCAATCTTTCGTACATTTCTTTTCACTGTTGGAGGTAAATCAAAAATCAATTCTCCAAAATTCATTTTTATTTCTAGTCTGACGCGACACGAGCGCGTTTCGTAAAACTTATTACATTTTCAAAGACTTTAGTTCACAAATACACAACTGAATAGAACTTACGCATCTCCGATTTTATATCTACATTTGAGTGAGGTGGAAGGGGTGATGTGGCATTAACACAAGACAGAACAAGAGGTGGCATTAATAGGGTATTAATTTCATCAACACAAGACAGAACAAGAGGTGGTATTAATAGGGTATTAATTTCATCAACACAAGACAGAACACGAAACAATGGGTATTGAATAGAAGTGTTTGTAGAAAGCCTATTGGTCCATATTTCTTGATGCTTCTATATTGCAGCGGAGTCTAGAGGTGGGTAGAATATAGTTGTGCAATAATTGGCTGTTGATTGCTGGTGTTGACTTCTTGATGTGTAGTGCCTCGCAAACGTCAAGCCGCCTGCTATCGCTGTATCTATCGATGATTTCTGTGTTGTTTACTAGGATTTCTCTGGCTATGGTTTGGTTGTGGGAAGAGATTATATGTTCCTTAATGGAGCCCTGTTGCTTATGCATCGTTAAACGCCTAGAAAGAGATGTTGTTGTCTTGCCTATATACTGGGTTTTTTGGAGCTTACAGTCCCCAAGAGGGCATTTAAAGGCACAGACGACGTTAGTCTCTTTTAAAGCGTTCTGTTTTGTGTCTGGAGAGTTTCTCATGAGTAGGCTGGCCCATACCTGCAGTATATGGCCGGTTTCAAGTTCATGTCGACTAAAACTTTTTGCTCGATGGTACCCATGTAGAAGTTTGCAAATAGGACACCTAGGGAAGAACCCATGGCGACCCCATCTACTTGCTTATACATGTGCCCATCCGGGCTCAAGAAGGGTGCCTCTTTAGTACAAGCTTGGAGTAGTTTCCTCAGAATATTTTCAGGTATGTCAAGAGGAGTACAGGATGGATCACGATACACTCTTTCGGCTATCATTCCGATTGTCTCGTCCACAGGTACGTTGGTAAACAGCGATTCTACGTCCAACGAGGCTCTTATCCCTGTGGACCGTGTGCCCAGCAGTAAGTCAACAAACTACTAAACTACTCCAACTACTTGGAGGAAACTACTCCAAGCTTGTACTAAAGAGGCACCCTTCTTGAGCCCGGATGGGCACATGTATAAGCAAGTAGATGGGGTCGCCATGGGTTCTCCCCTAGGTGTCCTGTTTGCAAACTTTTACATGGGATTCCATCGAGCAAAAAGTCTTAGTCGACATGAACTTGAAACCGGCCATATACTGCAGGTATGTTGACGACATTTTTACACAGGTACCTGATGTCAGACATCTGCAGGAGCTGAAGGAGGCATTTGAGCAGAGTTCCGTGCTGCGTTTCACTTACGAGATGGAAAAGGATGGGAAGCTGCCCTTTCTAGATGTAACAGTCATGGAAAAGGGCGGCGGTTTCCACATTGCAGTCTACACTAAGGAAACGAACATAGGAATGTGCCTAAATGCCAACAGCGACTGCCCAGACAGGTAGAAGAGGAGTGTTGTTAACGCATATGTCGACCGTGCTCTCAGCCACAGCTCAGAATAGAAGCAAGTCGACGAAGAACTCTGCAGGGTAAGGCAGGTCCTAGTCAATAACGGCTTCTCCAATGGTTTCGTCGAAGACATCATAAGAAGGAAAGTGAAAAGCCATGCAACCTCTGAAGAGACAACTAACACAACACCTATACCCCCTATTAGACTATTTTACAGGAACTTCTTTTCCACAGCTCATAAAACGGAGGAAAGGGTCTTGAAAGATATTGTTAATAGAAACGTTATCCCTACAGACAAAAATCAGAGGATACAACTGACGATTTACTATAAAACCAGAAAAACGGCCAGCTTACTCATGAGAAACTCTCCAGACACAAAACAGAACGCTTTAAAAGAGACTAACGTCGTCTATGCCTTTAAATGCCCTCTTGGGGACTGTAAGCTCCAAAAAAACCAGTATATAGGCAAGACAACAACATCTCTTTCTAGGCGTTTAACGATGCATAACCAACAGGGCTCCATTAAGGAACATATAATCTCTTCCCACAACCAAACCATAGCCAGAGAAATCCTAGTAAACAACACAGAAATCATCGATAGATACAGCGATAGCAGGCGGCTTGACGTTTGCGAGGCACTACACATCAAGAAGTCAACACCAGCAATCAACAGCCAATTATTGCACAACTATATTCTACCCACCTCTAGACTCCGCTGCAATATAGAAGCATCAAGAAATATGGACCAATAGGCTTTCTACAAACACTTCTATTCAATACCCATTGTTTCGTGTTCTGTCTTGTGTTGATGATATTAATACATTATTAATACCACCTCTTGTTCTGTCTTGTGTTGATGAAATTAATACCCTATTAATGCCACCTCTTGTTCTGTCTTGTGTTAATGCCATATCACCCCTTCCACCTCACTCAAATGTAGATATAAAATCGGAGATGCGTAAGTTCTATTCAGTTGTGTATTTGTGAACTAAAGTCTTTGAAAATGTAATAAATTTTACGAAACGCGCTCGTGTCGCGTCAGACTAGAAATAAAAATGAATTTTGGAGAATTGATTTTTGATTTACCTCCAACAGTGAAAAGAAATGTACGAAAGATTGAGAAAATTCGTGTTAGAATTATTAATCTTACTTTTTCGGTCATATTTAATAATATATGTCTACAGGAAAGACTGCTACCAAAATATACTAATATATATATATATATATATATATATATATATATATATATATATATATATATATATATATATATATATATATGTCGTACCTAGTAGCCAGAACTCACTTTTCAGCCTACTATTCAAGGCCCGATTTGCCTAATAAGCCAAGTTTTCCTGAATTAATATATTTACTACAATTTTTTTCTTATGAAATGATAAAGCAACCCTTTTCTCTATGTATGAGGTCAATTTTTTTTATTGGAGTTAAAATTAACGTAGATATATGACCGAACCTAACCAACCCTACCTAACCTAACCTAACCTATATTTATAGGTAAGGTTAGGTTAGGTAGCCAAAAAAAGCTAGGTTAGGTTAGGTTAGGTAGGTTAGGTAGACGAAAAAACATTAATTCATGAAAACTTGGCTTATTAGGCAAATCGGGCCTTGAATAGTAGGCAGAGAAGTGCGTTCTGGCTGTTAGGTACGACATATATATATATATATATATATATATATATATATATATATGTCGTACCTAGTAGCCAGAACGCACTTCTCAGCCTACTATGCAAGGCCCAATTTGCCTAATAAGCCAAGTTTTCATGAATTAATTGTTTTTCGACTATCTAACCTACCTAACCTAACCTAACCTAACTTTTTCGGCTACCTAATCTAACCTAACCTAAAAGATAGGTTAGGTTAGGTAGGGTTGGTTAGGTTAACAGAGGTGACATTGGCTTGTATGTGATTATGTGGATTGCTCATATTTAGTTAATTTAGCTTTTGCTAGGTTGAATTGGTTAAATTTGTGTAGTATAAGTATAATTTCGGATAGATTTAGATCAATTTAGTTTCTAATTGCTTGCATTTTTGATAGGATATAGCAAATTTGCTTAAATTATCATAGAAACTACTAACTTCTCTTAACCCCATCTGTCCCTAACATAACTAAGGCTAGTTCCAATACGTCTATTGGATGGTTAACCTAATAAATATGGGTGACATGATTGAAGAGGATCTAACAAGGGGGGTATTATTAAGGCATTAAAGCAATGGACATATGCTAGATGAAGAGTCTAGCATTAATAATGTTGAAACATTAATGGAAAAGTATGTGTTTTTGTATTGAACTCATAGGATTTCAGACGCATTATTCATTCATGTGAAATTCTAACTTTTGGGGGAGTTGGTCAAACTCAGCATATTATAAATAATGTCGTAAACATACCTAGAAAGTATCATGCAAATTGTGCATTGTTTGGCCTAGTTGACTGTGATTGTATTTGTACAAATAACACAATTATTATACTTGTGCAAGTTGTGTATTAATTTGTGCAGATTCTGTATTTTGCATACGTTGTATGATGACTGCAATTATGTATTAATTGTACATGTTTTCTATGTGTATTTGTGGAACTGTTTAGTTGTGTATTTGATGTATATGCACTAGTTATATTTCGTTTACATTTGGGCTAGTTGTGTATTGTTTATATTTTCGTGCAAGTTGTGTACTGATTGTGTATATGTTGTAATTGTATTTGTGTGAATTGTGTATTTGTGCTAGTTGTGTATTTACATATTTGGGCTAGTTATATATTGTTCATATTTGTGCTGGATGTGTATTTGTTTGTATTTATGCAAGTTGTATAATAATAATTATGAAAGATGTATAATAATTGTGCAAGTTGTGTATCAATTGGCGCATGTAGTGTAATTGTATATGGAGGAATTGTGTAATTTACACCTGTTGTGTATTGATTATCATTGCGCAAGTTATGTAATTATATAGCAAGTTTGCTTGTATTAATTGTGCAAAGATGTATAATAATTACACAATTTGTGTAATAATTGTCCATGTTTTATAATCGTTTTGTGCGAATTGTTTATTTACGTAAGTTGTGTTTTTAATTTGCTGAAATGGAACTGGTGCAACTGTATTCTGTATTTGTGTAAGTTCTATATATGTAATCTGAAAAAAGTAGATCTTCATGTGTAGGTGTATTTTGGTTTATGAGACAAAGTGTGGGTATTTTGTGAAAATTATTTTTGTGAAATTGTGTAATTTTAGTGAAAGTGCATTTTGATTGTCTAAATGTATAACCAATTTGCTATATTTGTGCAAATACAATACCTTGGGTAAATGTAATACTTGAGTGAACATGCCATATTTGTGTAAATGGTATATTTTTGTGAGCAACTGACATATTTTGTATATAAATGACATATTTTGTATATAAATGACATATTTTGCATGAATGACATATTTTGTTTGTAAATAATATATTTTGTGCAAAAATGGCATATTTGGTGTGTGTAAAAGCTGTATTTTCTGTGTATGGCATAAATTTCATCTGATTAATGAGGAAATGGCAGCAAAAACTAGGCTATTGTCTATGAATGTGTGGGTTGTGAAGCGTGTGTAGGTATGTATGCTTGTATTTGTGACTGTTGGTTTAGAAACAAGTTAACTGATTTGCGTAGCACGACTAGGATTTTTGAGGTGTAGAAATGATTAGCCTATGAATATAGTGGCTAGCATCCAGCTGAGTTGCTAGATGGTTGAATTGCGGTGCGACATTTGGATAGCTATTTGACGGATGTGAGGACAGTTGTCTAGCCTATGAACACAGCTACTAATCCGCTGAGATGGAGGAGTGTTCGCCTAGCTCTGGGCGGAGGTGGACGTGTCGCCTGTGGGCTCCTGGTTTGCTGGCCCGTGGTAGTTTGTGTGTGTGTGAGCGGACCCTTGGGGCCGTGGCGGCTGGAGGGATGGCGGCCCCCCTCCCCCCTGTGAAGCGGAGGGATACCATTGGCTTAGAATTTACTGGCCCAGCGTCTTACCCGGCAGTTGAGGTGGTGATGATTGACATGTTGAGGGTGGATGTGGCGTCTGTGTGCGGCGTTCAACTTGTATCCGAGCATCGAGCTGTTGTGAAATTCTGCTCTACGGCTGTGTATCGTGACTTTGTGGAACGCTATGACGGGAGGACATTTACTCTGCCTGAGGGTGGTGGTTCGGTGATAGTGTCGGACAGGTGCAGTGAGACTACCTATGCGGCGGTTCATGGTGCTCCCTTTGAGTTCCCTGACTCTCTTCTCCAGCGTCATTTTAACCGGTATGGGCGGGTCTTGAGTGTCCGAATGAATGCTGTCTCCTCCGGGCGGTGGAAGGGTATCCCGAATGGGACCCGCATTGTGGCGCTGCGCTTGAAGGACTCCATCCCTTCGTCCCTTCAGCTTCTGGGCTTCATGGTACGCGTGTTCTATGGGGGTCAGCCCCGGACGTGTTTCCGGTGCGGACTCTCGGGCCATCAGGCTGCGGGATGTGATGTGAGCCGGGTCGGGCTTGTAAACCTTTTCAGGGAGGAGGACTTTCCCCCGTTGGCGGTCCCGGACCTGTCGGAAGGTGCTGCTGTGGACAGTGTTACTGCCCAGCCCTCTGTTGCCCAGTTACCGGTCTCTGATGCCAGCCTCGATGTGGCTGTGGGTGTCGGAGTGGGAGGAAGTGCGTCCCCTGCTCCCGCACCTCAGCCTCCCTTGCCTGCCTCGTCTCCAGTCGAGTCTCCAGTTGTGTCTCCTGTGGTGTGTGGTCTCGTGGCTCCGGACGTCGAGGCTGCGCCTCGGCCTGTACTGTCTCCGGCAGCTGTGTCTTCGACTCGTATCGACGTGCACACTGTGATGTCTCCTGCGGTGTGTGGTCCTGTTCCCAGGGTTGTTGAGGCTGCGATGTCGAGTGATCGTGCGCTGCGGGGAGTTGCGCGGGCAACCAGCGGTTCTGCTACGGTGCTTCCTAGCGGGGGTGATAGTTCCGACGATCTGCGACCTGTGTCCAAGCGTTCGCGACGAGCTTTGAGTCTGTCTCCGCCTCGTAATACGGCCTGGGCCGACGTCGGGGAATTTGAGGACTCCGGGAGTTCGTCTTCTGGGGAGTGTGATGTGTGCGACGCTGTTGGAGTGCCTACTGCTCCTGTGGGCCGTGTTGCAGCAGTGATGAGTCCTGTGGTGGGATTGTCGCCTGGCCCTGGTCCGGTGTCTTCTCCGGCTGCCTCCGCGTCACCGGATGCTGGTTCCCTGGGTTGGGAGGTTGTGGCACCGGCCGAGATTGCGAGAGAGGGTAGACGCTTGGTGCCGGTTCTTACAAATGCTTCTGTTCCGGCGGCCTCCGTGCCTCTGGCGTCCATGTCTGTGCCTTCCACGCCTTTGCCCTCTGCTCAGTCATCCTTTGTTACTCCGTCTCCTGTGGTGTCGGCCCCTGCACCATCACCTTCTGTGATTGCGTCCCCTGCGACTCCGCCCGCTCAGTTGCCGGCCTGTGTCCAGCCGACTCCTGTGCTTCAGTCCCGTGTGGTTCCACCGTCTGTATCAAAGCCCTCTGTGCGGCCTCTTCCCGTGCCTACCGCCCCCGAGGTGGAGGGAGCCGAGCTGGAGGTTCCTGACTTCATGCGTCGACCACGAGGGTCCCGTAGTCACGTTAACGCGCCTATGGAAATGTGGGCACAGTGGGATGCCTATCGGAAGAAGTACCCGCGTCGTTACTATCCGGATAAATATGAAGATGGACTGTGTGTGTGGTTCTTGCTTTGTATTGCTTCTTTCTTTCGTTGGTTTGTTGAGCTATGTGTTACGGGTTTCTT
This sequence comes from Procambarus clarkii, assembly GCF_040958095.1. Classification (NCBI taxonomy): domain Eukaryota; kingdom Metazoa; phylum Arthropoda; class Malacostraca; order Decapoda; family Cambaridae; genus Procambarus; species Procambarus clarkii. The sequence goes on along the minus strand of NC_091230.1, from coordinate 10,588,309 downwards.
TTTTTCTTCCCCTGTTTTCTTACCTAGTTCTTGCTGGGTTATAATGCTCTAGTGTGTTTTCTTTTTTTTTTTCTTTTCTTTTTTTTGACTCTTTCATTGTTACCTATGTGTAAGATTCCATTTTTGTTTATGCTTATTTACGATTTGTTCTCTTATCTGTGTCCTATTTACTTTGTTATATGTTCCGATGTACCGATTCTTTATAATTTATTTGATAATTTACTATGTCATGCACATGTTCTGTTTCCTTTGTTCTATGTACTGTGCTGTGTATTGCTTTGATGTATTCCCTTCTTAATTTCCTGCATTTTCTTTACTATGTTGTATTTACAGTTATTGTGTTCTCGATTCTGTGGTGTTAATTTTGTATGTGTATTCCTTGTTTATATTTTACCTCTGGTTTTATTGTGCTCCTTGTGTGCTATTGTAATTACTGACGCTTTTGGCACGCCCCGTCTGGGTAGTGCTGCTTTTGTTTTTGTGTGTATGTCTTCTTATGAGTTTTATGTTATTCTTTGTTTTCACTTATGTGTTATGGTGATCTGTGTTCCTTGTTATCTGTGTTGTTGTTGTTCTGTGTTTTTTATTACTCTGCTTTCCTGTTTATATGGTTACTGTATGCTGTAATTGTTCTGTTTTAAAAATAAAAAAAAATAAAAAATAAAAATCCGCTGAGATGTCAGATGTACGGTAACTACTTGTGGATATCTAGTACGATATCTAGCTACAGTTTTTTATAATAGCTGTTGTTTATAGAACTAGAATGTGAGCTATTTATTATAAACTATTATTGTAAACTAATATCGGATGTGGGGGGGGGGGGGGTCCCTCGATTGTTTTTAAGTGTAGGTCGGACATGTATATGAATGAGATTGGGTGGATATATATAGGAGCTACCTCGTATGGGCTAATAGGCCTTCTGCAATTACCTTCATTCTTATGTTCAGCTCACCTGCTATCCTACCAGATGTACGATTCTGCTCAAATTGCGGTACAACATTTGGGTTGGTATTATAGTTTTGTACTCATCCCTGAATAATGATTACAGTTGTGGATGACTAAAATGTATATTCTTAAACCTCTGATTAGGTTAGGTGGGGGGATAGCCTAGTTATTTTTTAATATTAGCATTAAATACAGTACATATGCAAGTAGGACGCCAACGCCACATTGCCCATCTGGTGACGTCACACACAGTTGAACAATAGGGTTGGTGTTGGCCTTAACACTTATATGCTAATGGGAGCTAATACCCTGTCCCTATACTGAGGTCGCTTTTTGCGACGTCGCTAAAACGACAACAACTGGTCTGTAGAATGTATTTGTTTGTTATATAATAATTTAGGTTAGGATGGTTTGTTAGGGGTTATGAATTTAATAACAGAAAATATGAGCAATGAGCGAAAAAATACGAGCAAAGGTGCCCGAATATTGCCTGTGATGTCACAGAGTACAGTTGAGTTATTGAGAGCGATTAAGAGATTGCGCTAATGTGTGAACCTCCTAGGAACCGCATGTACTAAAAGCTCTGCACTCATTGGTGCATCGTACCGCATTGGGGATGAAGACCTTACAATGAAGATAACTGCAGAAGGCCTTATTTCAATACATGCGAGGCTTGCTTTTACTCATTGTAGTTCATATATATGTACACTGAATGAGAATTTTGATTTCTTATATGATTCAGTAAGGTGTGGGGGCTTCTTTTTGAGTTAATGTGAGACGTACACCGCACTAGCAGTGAAGGAGGAATTAAATAAAAATGTCTGAGTGTTGGTGTAGGCTGTTTTTAGAAAAATTGCATGTTCACATGCACTTGGGATACTACTGACATCCCTGTTGAAGTCTCTCTATGCTCAATAAACGACCCTTGAAGAAAGATTGACAAAGCTTACATTACATTCAAAAGAAATAGAGGTGCGACTGAATGGACATGATAAAGGGGGATATTAATAGACTTAATACTGTAGACACAAGACAGAACACGAAACAATGGGTATAAATTATTTTTTATACCCATTGTTTTAAGTTTTTAGATTTAGGAAAAAGACCTGGGTAAATACTGGTTCGGTAACAGGGGTGAATGCTATGATGCATGTTAGTTCATGTTCTGTGCCGCTTCCCCCTTGTTTCGTGCAAATAAGAGATAGTGGATTTCATCAATTCCTTTGCTCTATAAACGATCCTTGGCTAGATACCTGGGTAATGGAAAAATGACCACGACTACGATGCAACTCCGAAAACGGAACCCGGACTGGAACGAAATCTCACCGGGGAAACAGAAAATGACTGCGCCTACGATGCAACTCCAAAAAAAGCAGAACGTTGCATCGTAGGCGCACTTTCCACTACTTATAGAGACAGTTAAACCTTTTGACCAGGCTGCATGATACAAAGACAGATTATCTTGTTGCTCAGGCCGCATGCTACAGAGACAGTTAATCCTGTTGACCAGGCTGCGTGCTTCAAAGACAGCTAAGCCTGTTGACCAGGCCGCGTGCTACAAAGACAGCTAAGCCTGTTGACCAGGCCGCGTGCTACAAAGACAGCTAAGCCTGTTGACCAGGCCGCATGCTACAGAGACAGTTAAGAGTGTTGACCAGGCCGCATGCTACAGAGACAGTTAATCCTGATGACCAGGCTGCATGCTACAGAGACAGTTAAGAGTGTTGACCAGGCTGCATGCTACAGAGACAGTTAAGAGTGTTGACCAGGCTGCATGCTACAGAGACAGTTAAGAGTGTTGACCAGGCTGCATGCTACAGAGACAGTTAAGAGTGTTGACCAGACCGCATGCTACAGAGACAGTTAATCCTGTTGACCAGGCTGCATGCTACAGAGACAGTTAATCCTGATGACCAGGCTGCATGCTACAGAGACAGTTAATCCTGATGACCAGGCTGCATGCTACAGAGACAGTTAATCCTGTTGACCAGGCTGCATGCTACAGAGACAGTTAATCCTGATGACCAGGCTGCATGCTACAGAGACAGTTAAGAGTGTTGACCAGGCTGCATGCTACAGAGACAGTTAAGAGTGTTGACCAGGCTGCATGCTACAGAGACAGTTAAGAGTGTTGACCAGGCCGCATGCTACAGAGACAGTTAATCCTGATGACCAGGCTGCATGCTACAGAGACAGTTAAGAGTGTTGACCAGGCTGCATGCTACAGAGACAGTTAAGAGTGTTGACCAGGCCGCATGCTACAGAGACAGTTAAGAGTGTTGACCAGGCTGCATGCTACAGAGACAGTTAAGAGTGTTGACCAGGCCGCATGCTACAGAGACAGTTAATCCTGATGACCAGGCTGCATGCTACAGAGACAGTTAAGAGTGTTGACCAGGCTGCATGCTACAGAGACAGTTAAGAGTGTTGACCAGGCTGCATGCTACAGAGACAGTTAAGAGTGTTGACCAGGCCGCATGCTACAGAGACAGTTAATCCTGATGACCAGGCTGCATGCTACAGAGACAGTTAAGAGTGTTGACCAGGCCGCATGCTACAGAGACAGTTAAGAGTGTTGACCAGGCCGCATGCTACAGAGACAGTTAATCCTGTTGACCAGGCTGCATGCTACAGAGACAGTTAATCCTGATGACCAGGCTGCATGCTACAGAGACAGCTAACCTGTTGACCAGGCTGCATGCTACAGAGACAGTTAAGAGTGTTGACCAGGCCGCATGCTACAGAGACAGTTAAGAGTGTTGACCAGGCTGCATGCTACAGAGACAGTTAATCCTGATGACCAGGCTGCATGCTACAGAGACAGCTAACCTGTTGACCAGGCCGCATGCTACAGAGACAGTTAAGAGTGTTGACCAGGCTGCATGCTACAGAGACAGTTAATCCTGTTGACCAGGCTGCATGCTACAGAGACAGTTAATCCTGATGACCAGGCTGCATGCTACAGAGACAGCTAACCTGTTGACCAGGCTGCATGCTACAGAGACAGTTAAGAGTGTTGACCAGGCCGCATGCTACAGAGACAGTTAAGAGTGTTGACCAGGCTGCATGCTACAGAGACAGTTAATCCTGATGACCAGGCTGCATGCTACAGAGACAGCTAACCTGTTGACCAGGCTGCATGCTACAGAGACAGTTAAGAGTGTTGACCAGGCCGCATGCTACAGAGACAGTTAAGAGTGTTGACCAGGCTGCATGCTACAGAGACAGTTAATCCTGATGACCAGGCTGCATGCTACAGAGACAGTTAATCCTGTTGACCAGGCTGCATGCTACAGAGACAGTTAATCCTGATGACCAGGCTGCATGCTACAGAGACAGCTAACCTGTTGACCAGGAGGCACGCTTCAAAGACAGCTAAGCCTGTTGACCAGGCCGCACGCTTCAAAGACAGCTAACCTGTTGACCAGGCCGCACGCTTCAAAGACAGCTAACCTGTTGACCAGGCCGCATGCTACAAAGACAGCTAACCTGTTGACCAGGCCGCATGCTACAAAGACAGCTAACCTGTTGACCAGGCCGCACGCTTCAAAGACAGCTAACCTGTTGACCAGGCCGCATGCTACAAAGACAGCTAACCTGTTGACCAGGCCGCATGCTACAAAGACAGCTAGCCTGTTGACCAGGCCGCATGCTACAAAGACAGCTAAGTTTGCTGACCAGGCCGCATGCTACAGAGAAGGCTAAAATTGCTGAAGAGGCTGCATGCTACAGAGACAGCTAAGCTTGTTTACCAGGCCGCAAGATACAGAGACAACCAAGTTTACTGTCCATGTGGCATGCTACAGAAACAGTTAAGCTTGTTGACCTGGGCGCATTCTACAAAGAGAGCTAAGCTTGTTGACCAGCCGCAAGCTACAAAGAGAGCTACGCTTGTTGACCAAGATATATGCTACACAGACAGTTAAGCTTGTTGACCAGGCCGCATGCTAAAAAGACAATTTAAGCCTGTTGATTTGGCCGCATGCAAGAATGACAGCTAAGCCTGTTGACCAGGCCGCATGCTACAGAGACAGCTAAGCCTGTTGACCAAGCAGTATGCTACAGAGACAGCTAAGTCTGTTGACTAGGACGCATGCTGCAGAGAGAGGTTAGCATATTGACCTGGCTGCATGCTACGGAGATAGCTAAGCCTGTTGACCTGGCTGCATGCTACAGAGACAGCTAAGCCTGTTAACCAGGCCGCACTCTACAAAGACAGCAATGCCTGTTGACCAGGCCGCACGCTACAAAGACAGCTAACCTGTTGACCAGGCCGCACTCTACAAAGACAGCTAACCTGTTGACCAGGCCGCACGCTACAAAGACAGCTAAGCCTGTTGACCAGGCCGCACGCTACAAAGACAGCTAACCTGTTGACCAGGCCGCGTGCAACAAAGACAGCTAACCTGTTAACCAGGCCGCACGCTACAAAGACAGCTAACCTGTTGACCAGGCCGCATTCTACAGAGACAGCTAATCATGTCCTTTTCATATAATTAATAATAATTTAAATATAATTCCCAGTAATACGAAATTTATATCTGTCTATTAGTTAAGATTCGGTAGAACAAACTGGAAATAACTCGCCAAGTTTTTGAAGCAGGGATATTGGTGAATGGAATTTAATTCAATACAGCGAACTCTAAACAAATAATTTAATAGGAATTAAAATTTTAATCCATTTAATAACGAATTAAATAATAATAACTAAAATAAATTATCAAAATCCGCCTGGTAAATATTTACACTTACCAACAATGTTCCTGCTGTTGTCGTGTAGGTCTTCTTTTCAATTTTCATGACTGCTCATAACATCATCTTAAAATGTGCTTATATTTTTGTCTACAGTTTACATGCAAAAGAAGTAACAAAACCAGTGGCAAGTCCCTGTATTGCAAGACAAGCGAAGGCATTGCCAGGTGTTGTATGCACCGCCAGGTGTTGTATGCACCGCCAGGTGTTGTATGCACGGCCAGGTACTGTATGCACCGCCAGGTATTGTATGCACCGCCAGGTACTGTATGCAAAACCAGGTACTGTATGCACGGTTTAGTACTGTAAGCACAGCCAGGTATTATATGCACCGCCAGGTACTGTTTGCACGGCCAGGTACTGTATGCACGGATAGGTACTGTATGCACGGCCAGGTACTGTATGCACCGCCAGGTATTGTATGCATCGCCTGGTACTGTATGAACGGCCAGGTACTGTATGCACCGCCAGGTACTGTATGCACAGCCAGGTACTGTATGCAAGGCTAGGTACTGTATGTACAGCCTGGTACTATATGCACGTACAGGTACTGTATGCACGGCCAGGTACTGTATGCCCCGCCAAGTATTGTATGCACGGCCAGATACTGAATGCACCGACAGGTACTGTATGCACGGCCAGGTTTTGTATGCACGGCCATGTACTGTATGCACGGCCAGGTACTGTATGCCCCGCCAGGTACTGTATGCACCACCAGGTACTGTATGTACCGCCAGGTATTGTATGTACGGCCAGGTACTGTACGCACGGCCAAGTACTGTATGCACCGCCAGATATTGTATGCACCGCCAGTTACTGCATGCACCGCCAGGTACTATATGCACTGCCAGGTACTGTATGCACCGACAGGTATTGTATGCACCGCCAGGTACTGTATGCACGGACAGGTACTGTATACACCGACAGGTATTGCATGCACCGCCAGGTACTGTATGCACGGACAGGTACTGTATGCACGGCCAGGTACTGTATGCACGGCCAGGTACTGTATGCACCGACAGGTATTGTATGCACCGCCAGGTACTGTATGCACGGACAGGTACTGAATGTACCGCCAGGCATTGTATGCACAACCAGGTACTGTATGCAAGGCCAGGAACTGTATGCACCGCCAGATATTGTATGCACGGCTAGGTACTGTCTGCACCGCTTCGTACTGTATGCAAGGCTAGGTACTGTATGCACAACCAGGTACTGTATGCACAACCAGGTACTGTATGCACAACCAGGTACTGTATGCACGGCCAGGTACTGTATGAGCGGCCAGGTATTGTATGCACCTCCAGGTACTGTATGCACCGCCTGGTACTGTATGCACCGCCAGATACTGTATGCACGGTCAGGTACTGTATGCACCGCTAGATACTGTATGCACGGCTAGGTACTGTATGCACGGCCAGGTATTGTATGCACCGCCAGGAATTATATGCACCGCCTGGTACTGTATGTACCGCCAGGTATTCTATGCACCGTCAGGTATTGTATGCACCGCCAGGTACTGTTTGCATGGCTAGGTACTGTATGCACGGCCAGGTACTGTATGCACTGCCAGGTATTGTATGCATCGCCTGGTACTGTATGCACCGCCAAGTAATGTATGCACCGCCAGGTACAGTATGCACGGCCAGGTACTGTATGCACTGCTAGATACTTTATGCACGGCTAGGTACTGTATGCACCGCCAGGTACTGTATGCACCGCCAAGTATTGTATGCACGGCCGGGTACTGTATGCACTGAAAGGTACTATATGCACGGCCAGGTACTGTATGCACCGCTAGGTACTGTATGCACCGCTAGGTACTGTAAGCACGGATAGGTACTATATGTACGGCCAGGTACTGTATGCACGGCCAGGTACTGTATGCACCGCCAGGTATTGTATGCACCGCCAGGTACTGTATGCAGCGCCAGGTACTGTATGCACCGCAATATATTGTATGCACGGCCAGGTACTGTATGCACCGCCAGGTACTGTATGTGCGGCCAGGTACTGTATGCACGGCCAGGTATTGTATGCACGGCCAGGAACTGTTTGCACCACCATATATTGTATGCAACGCCAGGTACTGCATTCACCGCCAGGTATTGTATGCACGGCCAGGTTCTGTATGAATGGCCAGGTACTGTATGCACCGCAAGGTTCTGTATGCACGGCCAGGTACTGTATGCACTGCCAGGTATTGAATGCACTGCCAGGTATTGAATGCACAGCCAGGTAATGTATGCACAGCCAAATACTGTATGAAGACCAGGTACTGTATGTACGGCCAGGTACTGTATGTACGGGCAGGTACTGTATGCACCGCCAGGTATTGTATGCACCGCCAGGTACTGTATGCACCGCCAGGTACTGTATGCACCGCCAGGTACTGTATGCACCACCAAGTATTGTATGCACGGCCAGGTACTGTATGCACTGAAAGGTACTGTATGCACGGCCAGGTACTGTATGCACTGAAAGGTACTGTATGTACGGCCAGGTACTCTATGCACCACCAGGTATTGTATGCCCCACCAGGTACTGTATGCACCGCCAGGTATTGTATGCACCACCAGGTACTGTTTGCACGGCCAGGTACTGTATGCACGGCCAGGTACTGTATGCACCGCCAGGTATTGTATGCACCACCAGGTACTGTTTGCACGGCCAGGTACTGTATGCACGGCCAGGTACTGTATGCACCGCCAGGTATTGTATGCACCGCTAGGTACTGTTTGTACGGACAGGTACTGTATGCACGGCTAGATACTGTATGCACCGCTAGGTATTGTGTGCACCGCCAGGTACTATAAGCAAGGCCAGGTACTGTTTGCACGGCCAGGTACTGAATGCACGGCCAGGTACTGTATGCACCGCCAGGTATTGTATGCACCGCTAGGTACTGTTTGTACGGACAGGTACTGTATGCACGGCTAGATACTGTATGCACCGCTAGGTATTGTATGCACCGCCAGGTACTATAAGCAAGGCCAGGTACTGTATGTACAGCCAGGTACTGTTTGTACGGCCAGGTACTGTATGCACGGCCAGGTACACTATGCACGGCCAGGTACTGTATGCACCGCAAGGTATTGTATGCACCTCCAGGTACTGTGTGCACCGCCAGGTATTGTATGCACGGCCAGGTATTGTATGCACGGCCAGGTATTGTATGCACCGCTAGGTACTGTATGCACCGCCAGGAACTGTATGCACAGCAAGGTACTCGATGCAAGGCTAGGTACTGTACGCACAGCTAGGTACTGTATGCACTGCCAGGTACTGTATGCACGGCCAGGTACTGTATGCACCGCCAGGTATTGTATTCACCGCTAGGTACTGTTTGTACGGGCAGGTACTGTATGCACGGCTAGATACTGTATGCACGGCCAGGTATTGTATGCACCGTCTGGAACTGTATTCACAGCAAGGTACTCTATGCAAGGCTAGGTACTGTATGCACGGCTAGGTACTGTATGCACTGCCAGGTATTGTATGCACTGCCAGGTACTGTATGCACCGCCAGGTATTGTATGTACCGCCAGGTACTATATGCACGGCCAGGTACTGTATGCACCGCTAGGTACTGTATACACGGCTAGGTACTGTATGCACGGCCAGGTACTGTATGCACCGCCAGGTATTGTATGCACCGCCAGGTACTGTATGCACCGCCAGGTACTGTATGCACAGCTAGGTATTGTATTCACGGCCAGGTACTGAATGTACCGCCAGGTACTGTATGCACGGCTAGGAACTGTATGCACGGCCAGGTACTGTATGCACTGCTAGGTACTGTATGCACTGCCAGGTATTGTATGCACCGCAAGGTACTGTATGCACGGCTTGGTACTGTATGCACGGCCAGGAATTGTATGCACTTCCAGGTACTGTATGCACCGCCAGGTATTGTATGCACCGCCAGGTACTGTATGCACTGCCAGGTACTGTATGCACCGCCAGGTATTGTATGCACCTCCAAGTATTGTATGCACTTCCAGGTACTGTATGCACCGTCAGGTACTGTATGCACGGCCAGGAATTGTATGCACTTCCAGGTACTGTATGCACCGCCAGGTATTGTATGCACCGCCAGGTACTGTATGCACCGCCAGGTACTGTATGCACAGCTAGGTATTGTATTCACGGCCAGGTACTGAATGTACCGCCAGGTACTGTATGCACGGCTAGGAACTGTATGCACGGCCAGGTACTGTATGCACTGCTAGGCACTGTATGCACGGCCAGGTACTGTATGCACCGCAAGGTACTGTATGCACGGCTTGGTACTGTATGCACGGCTAGGAATTGTATGCACTTCCAGGTACTGTATGCACCGCCAGGTATTGTATGCACCGCCAGGTACTGTATGCACTGCCAGGTACTGTATGCACCGCCAGGTATTGTATGCACCTCCAAGTATTGTATGCACTTCCAGGTACTGTATGCACCGTCAGGTACTGTATGCGCTGCCAGGAATTGATGCACGGCCAGGTACTGTATGCACCGCCAGGTACGCTATGCACGGCCAGGTACTGTATGCACGGCCAGGTACACTATGCACGGCCAGGTACTGTATGCACCGCAAGGTATTGTATGCACCTCCAGGTACTGTATGCACCGCCAGGTATTGTATGCACGGCCAAGTATTGTATGCACGGCCAGGTATTGTATGCACCGCTAGGTACTGTATGCACCGCCAGGAACTGTATGCACAGCAAGGTACTCTATGCAAGGCTAGGTACTGTATGCACAGCTAGGTACTGTATGCACTGCCAGGTAATGTATGCACGGCCAGGTACTGTATGCACCGCTAGGTATTGTATGCACCACTAGGTACTGTTTGTACGGGCAGGTACTGTATGCACGGCTAGATACTGTATGCACGGCCAGGTATTGTATGCACCGCCAGGAACTGTATTCACAGCAAGGTACTCTATGCAAGGCTAGGTACTGTATGCACGGCTAGGTACTGTATGCACTGCCAGGTACTGTATGCACCGCTAGGTATTGTATGTACCGCCAGGTACTATATGCAATGCCAGGTACTGTATGCACCGCTAGGTACTGTATACACGGCTAGGTACTGTATGCACGGCCAGGTACTGTATGCACCGCCATGTATTGTATGCACCGCCAGGTACTGTATGCACCGCCAGGTACTGTATGCACAGCTAGGTACTGTATTCACGGCCAGGTACTGAATGTACCGCCAGGTACTGTATGCACGGCCAGGAACTGTATGCACGGCCAGGTACTGTATGCACCGCCAGGTACTGTATTCACGGCCAAGTACTGAATGTACCGCCAGGTATTGTATGCACAACCAGGTACTGTATGCACGGCCAGGAACTGTATGCACCGCCAGATATTGTATGCACGGCTAGGTACTGTCTGCATCGCTTCGTACTGTATGCAAGGCTAGGTACTGTATGCACAACCAGGTACTGTATGCACGGCTAGGTGCTTTTTGCACGGCCAGGTACTGTATGAGCGGCCAGGTATTGTATGCACCTCCAGGTACCGTATGCACTGCCAGGTATTGTATGCACCGCCAGGTACTGTATGCACCGCCTGTTACTGTATGCACCGCCAGATACTGTATGCACGGTCAGGTACTGTATGCACCGCTAGATACTGTATGCACGGCTAGGTACTGTATGCACGGCCAGGTATTGTATGCACCGCCAGGAATTATATGCACCGCCTGCTACTGTATGTACCGCCAGGTATTCTATGCACCGCCAGGTATTGTATGCACTGCCAGGTACTGTTTGCATGGCTAGGTACTGTATGCACGGCCAGGTACTGTATGCACTGCCAGGTATTGTATGCATCGCCTGGTACTGTATGCACCGCCAGGTAATGTATGCACCGCCAGGTACTGTATGCACGGCCAGGTACTGTATGCACTACTAGATACTTTATGCACGGCTAGGTACTGTATGCACCGCCAGGTACTGTATGCACCGCCAAGTATTGTATGCACAGCCAGGTACTGTATGCACTGAAAGGTACTGTATGCACGGCCAGGTACTGTATGCACCGCTAGGTACTGTATGCACCGCTAGGTACTGTATGCACGGATAGGTACTATATGTACGGCCAGGTACTGTATGCACGGCCAGGTACTGTATGCACCGCCAGGTATTGTATGCACCGCCAGGTACTGTATGCAGCGCCAGGTACTGTATGCACCGCAATATATTGTATGCACGGCCAGGTACTGTATGCACCGCCAGGTATTGTATGCAGAGCCAGGTACTGTATGCACCGCCAGGTATTGCATGCACTGCCAGGTACTGCTTGCACGGCCAGGTACTATATGAATGGCCAGGTACTGTATGCACGTCCAGGTATTGTATGCATCGCCTGGTACTGAATGCACCGCCAGGATCTGTATGCACGGCCAGGTACTGTATGCTCGGCGAGGTACTGTATGCACCGCTAGATACTGTATGCACGGCCAGGTACTATATGCACCGCTACGTACTGTATGCGCTGCTAGGTACTATATGCATGGCCAGGTACTATATACACGACTAGGTACTCTATGCACCACCAGGTATTGTATGCACCACCTGGTACTGTATGCACGGCCAGGTACTTTATGCACGGCCAGGTGCTGTATGCACCGCCAGGTATTTTATGTACCGCCGGATACTGTATGAACCTCCAGGTATTGTATGCACCGCCAGGTACTATAAGCAAGGCCAGGTACTGTATGTACGGCCAGGTATTGTTTGTACGGCCAGGTACTGTATGCACCACCAGGTATTGTATGCACCACCAGGTACTGTATGCACCGCCAGGTATTGTATGCACCACCAGGTACTGTTTGCACGGCCAGGTACTGTATGCACGGCCAGGTATTGTATGCACGGCCAGGTATTGTATGCACCGCTAGGTACTGTATGCACCGCCAGGAACTGTATTCACAGCAAGGTACTCTATGCAAGGCTAGGTACTGTATGCACGGCTAGGTACTGTATGCACTGCCAGGTATTGTATGCACCTCCAGGTATTGTATGCACTGCCAGGTTCTGTATGCACCGCCAGGTTCTGTATGCACCGCAAGGTATTGCATGCACGGCCAGGTACTATTTGCACCGCCAGGTACTGTATGCACGGCCTGGTACTGTATGTACCGCCAGGTATTGTATGCACCACTAGGTACTGTTTGTACGGGCAGGTACTGTATGCACGGCTAGATACTGTATGCACGGCCAGGTATTGTATGCACTGCCAGGTACTGTATGCACCGCCAGGTATTGTATGCACTGCCAGGTTCTGTATGCACCGCCAGGTTCTGTATGCACCGCCAGGTATTGTATGCACCGCCAGGTACAGTATGCACGGCCAGGTACTGTATGCACCGCCAGGTATTGTATGCACCGCTAGGACCTGTTTGTACGGGCAGGTACTGTATGCACGGCTAGATACTGTATGCACGGCCAGGTATTGTATGCACCGCCAGGTACTGTATGCACAGCAAGGTACTCTATGCAAGGCTAGGTACTGTATGCACGGCTATGTACTGTATGCACTGCCAGGTACTGTATGCACCGCCAGGTATTGTATGCACTGCCAGGTTCTGTATGCACCGCCAGGTTTTGTTTGCACCGCAAGGTATTGCATGCACCGCCAGGTACTGTATGCACCTCCAGGTATTGTATGCACCGCCAGGTACTGTATGCACTGCCAGGTACTGTATGCACCGCCAGGTATTGTATGCACCGCTAGGTACTGTTTGTTCGGGCATGTACTTTATTCACGTCTAGGTACTGTATGCACGGCCGGGTATTGTATGCATCGCCTGGTACTGTATGCACGGCCAGGTACTGTAGGCACCGCCAGGTATTGTATGTACAGCCAGGTACTGTATGCACGGCTGGTACTGCATGCACGGCCAGGTATTGTATGCACTGCCAGGTACTGTATGCACCGCCAGGTATTGTATGCACTGCCAGGTTCTGTATGCACCGTCAGGTACTGTATGCAACGCCAGGTATTGTATGCACCGCTAGGTACTGTTTGTACGGGCAGGTACTGTATGCACGGCTAGATACTGTATGCACGGCCAGGTATTGTATGCACCGCCAGGTACTGTATGCACAGCAAGGTACTCTATGCAAGGCTAGGTACTGTATGCACGGCTATGTACTGTATGCACTGCCAGGTACTGTATGCACCGCCAGGTATTGTATGCACTGCCAGGTTCTGTATGCACCGCCAGGTTTTGTATGCACCGCAAGGTATTGCATGCACGACCAGGTACTGTATGCACCTCCAGGTATTGTATGCACCGCCAGGTACTGTATGCACGGCCAGGTACTGTATGCACCGCCAGGTATTGTATGCACCGCTAGGTACTGTTTGTTCGGGCAGGTACTTTATGCATGTCTAGGTACTGTATGCACGGCCAGGTATTTTATGAACCGCCAGGTACTGTATGCACCGCCAGGTACTGTCTGCACGGCCAGGTACTGTATGCAGGACAAGATACTGTATGCACCGCTAGGTATTGTATGCACGGTCAGGTACTGTATGTACCGTCAGTTATTGTATGCACGGCCAGGTACTGTATGCAAGGCCAGGTACTGTATGCACCGACAGGTACTGTATGCACCGCCATGTATTGTATGCACCGCCAAGTACTGTATGTACTGTCAGTTATTGTCTGCACGGCCAGGTACTGTATGCACCGCTAGGTATTGTATGCACGGTCAGGTACTGTATGTACCGTCAGGTATTTTATGCACAACCAGGTACTGTATGCACCGCCAGGTACTGTATGCACCGCCAGGTACTGTATGCACCGCCAGGTATTGTATGCACCGCCAGGTACTGTATGCACGGCCAGGTACTGTATGCACTGCCAGGTATTGTATGTACCGCCAGGTACTGTGTGCACTGCCAGGTACTGTATGCACGGCCAGGTACTCTATGCACTGCCAGGTATTGTATGCACCGCCAGATACTGTATGCAAGGTAAGGTACTGTATGTACGGCCAGGTACTCTATGCACCGCCAGGTTCTGTATGCACGACCAGGTACTCTATGCAAGGCTAAGTACTGTATGTACGGCCAGGTACTGTATGCACGGCCAGAGTACTGTATGCACCGCCAGGTATTGTATGCACCGCCTGGTACTGTATGTACAGCCTGGTACTGTATGCACGGCCAGGTTATTATATGCACCGCCAGGTATTGTATGCACGGCCAGGTACTGTAGGCACGGCCAGGTACTGTATGCACGGCAAGGTACTGTATGCTCTGCGAGGTATTGTATGCACCGCCAGATACTGTATGCACCGCCAGGTACTGTTTGCACGGCCAGGTACTGTATGCACGGACAGGTACCGTATGCACGGCAAGGTATTGTATGCATCGCCTTGTACTGTATGCACGGCCAGGTACTGTATGCACCGCCAGGTACTGTATGCACGGCTTGGTACTGTATGCACGGCCAGGTACTGTATGCACCACTAGGTATTGTATGCACCGCTAGGTACTGTATGCACGGCCAGGTACTGTATGATTCGCCAGGTATTGTATGCACTGCCAGCTACAGCTTGCACGGCCAGGTACTCTATGCACGGCCAGGTACTGTATGCACGGCCAGGCATTGTATGCATCGCCTGGTACTGAATGCACTGCCAGGTACTGTATGCACGGCCAGGTAATGTATGCACCGCTAGGTATTGTATGCACGGTCAAGTACTGTATGTACCGCCAGTTATTGTATGTACGGATAGGAACTGTATGCAAGGCCAGGTACTGTATGCACCGCCAGATATTGTATGCACCACCAGGTACTGTATGCACCGCCAGGTATTGTATGCACGGCCAGGTACTCTATGTACGGCCAGGTTCTATATGCACCGCCAGGTACTGTATACACCGCGGGTACTGTATGCACCGCCAGGTATTGTATGCACCGCCAGGTACTGTATGCACGGACAGGTACTGTATGCACTACCAGCTACTGCTTGCACGGCCTGGTACTGTATGCACGGCCAGGTACTGTATGCACGGCCAGGTATTGTAGGCATCGCCTGGTACTGAATGCTCTGCCAGGTACTGTATGCACAGCCAGGTACATGCACGGCAAGGTACTGTATGCACCGCTATGTACTGTATGCACGGCTAGGTACTGTATGCATGGCCAGGTACTGTATACACGGCTAGATACTGTATGCACCGCCAGGTATTGTTAGCACCGCCTGGTAATGTATGCACGCCCATGTACTAAATGCACAGTTAGATGCTGTATGCACCGCCAGGTATTTTATGCACCGCCAGGAACTATGTGCACCATCAGGTATTGTATGCACCGCCAGGTACTGTATACAAGGCCAAGTACTGTATGTACGGCCATAAACTGTTTGCACGGCCAGGTACTGTATGCACCGCCAGGTATTGTATGCATTTTCAGGTACTGTTTGCACGGCCAGGTACTGTATGCACAACCAGGTACTGTATGCACGGCCAGGTATTGTATACATTGCCTGGTACTGTATGCACGGCCAGGTAATGTATGTACCGCTAGGTACTGTATGCACCGCAAGGTACTGTATGCACGGCCAGGTACTCTATGCAAGGCCAGGTACTGTATGTACGTTCAGGTACTGTCTGCACGGCCCGGTACTGTATGCACCACCAGGTATTGTGTGCACCGCTAGGTACTGTTTGCACGGCCATGTACTGTATGCACCGCCAGGTATTGTATGCACCGGCAGGTACTGTTTGTACGGCTAGGTACTGTATGCATGGCCGGGTACTGTATATACGGCCAGGTATTGTATGTATCGCCTGCTACTGTATGTACGGCCAGGTACTGTATACATCGCCACGTACTGTATGTACCGCTAGGTACTGTATGCACTGCCAGGTTTTGTATGCACCGCCAGGTACTGTATGCACCCACTGGTACTATATGCACCGCCAGGTACTGTATGCACTTCCAGGTATTGTATGCACCACCAGGAACTTTATGCACCGCCAGGTACTGTATGCACCGCCAGATATTATATGCACCGCCAGGTACTGTATGCACCGCCAGGTACTGTATGCACCGCCAGGTATTGTATGCTCCGCCAGGTACTGTTTCACGGCCAGGTACTGTATGCACGGCCAGGTACTGTATGCACGGCCAGGTACTGTATGCATGTCAAGATACTGTATGCACCGCAAGGTATTTTATGCACTGCTAGGTACTGCTTGCACGGCCAGGTACTGTATGCACGGCCAGTTACTGTATGCACGGCCAGGTATTGTATGCATCGCCTGGTACTGAATGCACCGCCAGGTACTGTGTGCACGGCCAGGTACTGTATGCACCGCTACGTACTGTATGCACGGGGATATTCTGTAAGCACGGCGAGGTACTGTATGCATGGCTAGGTACTGTATGCACCGCCAGGTACTGTATGCACGGCCAGGTACTGTATGCACCGTCAGGTATTGTATGCTCCGCCAGGTACTTTTTGCACGGCCAGCTACTGTATGCACGGTCAGGTACTGTATGCACGGCCAGATACTGTATGCACCGCTAGGTACTGTATGCACCGCCAGGTACTGTATGCACTGCCAGGTACTGCTTGCACGGCCAGGTACTGTATGCACGGCCAGTTACTGTATGCACTGCCAGGTATTGTATGCATCGCCTGGTACTGAATGCACCGATAGGTACTGTATGCACGGCCAGGTACTGTATGCACCGCTAGATACTGTATGCACGGCTAGGTACTGTATGCACGGCTAGGTATTGTATGCACCGTCAGGTACTGTATACACCGCCAGGTACTGTATACACCGCCAGGTATTGTATGCACCGCCAGGTACTGTATGCACCGCCAGGTACTGTATGCACCGCTACGTACTGTATGCACGGCGAGATACTTTATGCACTGCCAGGTACTGTATGCATGGCTAGGTACTGTATGCCCAGCCAGGTACTGTATGCACGGCCAGGTACTGCATGCACCGCCAGGTATTGTATGCACCGACAGGTACTGTATGCACGGCCAAGTACTGTATGCACCGCCAGGTACTATATGCACCGCCAGGTATTGTATGCACCGCCAGGTACTGTATGCAAGGCCCGGTACTGTATGCATCGCCAGGTACTGTATGCACCGCCAGGTACTGTATGCACCGCCAGGTACTATATGCACCGATAGGTACTGTATGCACCGCCAGATATTGTATGCACCGCTAGGTACAGTATGCAAGGCCAGGTACTGTATGCACCGTCAGGTACTGTATACACAGCTAGGTACTGTATGCATCGAGAGGTTTTGTATGCTCTGCCAGGTTCTGTATGCACCGCCAGGTACTGTATGCACCGCCAGGTATTGTTTACACGGCCAGGTACTCTATGCACCGCCAGGTACTGTATGCACGGCCAGGTACTGTATGCACCGCCAGGTACTATATGCACCGCCATGTATTGTATGCACGGCCAGGTATTGAATGCACCGCTAGGTACTGTATGCACCGCCATGTATTGTATGCACCGCCAGGTACTGTATGCACCGCCAGGTATTGTATGCACCGCTAGGTATTGTATGCACGTTCAGGTACTGCATGCACCGCCAGGTACTCTATGCACGGCCAGGTATTGTATGGACCGCCAGGTATTGTATGCACCGCCAGGTACTGTATGCACCGCCAGGTATTGAATGCACTGCCAGGTATTGAATACTCGCTCAAGTATTTCATGAACGACAAGGTATTGCATGCTCACTCATGTATTTTATGCACAGCCAGGTATTGTATGTACGACCAGGTATTGTATTCATGGTCAAGTATTGTGTGCACGGCCAAGTATTTCATGTACGACCAAGTATTGTATGCACGACCAGGTATTAAATGCACGCTCAGGTATTGTATGCTCGGTCAGGAATTGTTTGCACGCTCAAGTATTGTATGCACATCCAGGTCTTTTAAGCACAACCAGGTATTGTATGCATTGCCAAGTATTGTATATACTGCCAGGTATTGTATGTACTGCCAGGTATTGTATGTACTGCCAGGTATTGTATGTACTGCCAGGTATTCTATGTACTGCCAGGCATTGTATGTACTGCCAGGTATTGTATGTACTGCCAGGTATTGTATGTACTGCCAGGTATTCTATGTACTGCCAGGCATTGTATGTACTGCCAGGTATTGTATGTACTGCCAGGTATTGTATGTACTGCCAGGCATTGTATGTCCTGCCAGGTATTGTACGTACTTCCAGGTATTGTATGTACTGCCAGGTATTGTAAGTACTGCCTGGTATTGTATGTACTGCCAGGTATTGTATGTACTGCCAGGTATTGTATGTACTGCCAGGTATTGTATGTACTGCCAGGTATTGTATGTACTGCCAGGTATTGTATGTACTGCCAGGCATTGTATGTACTGCCAGGTATTCTATGTACTGCCTGGTATTGTATGTACTGCCAGGTAGGGGAGCCGGTCGGCCGAGCGGACAGCACGCTGGACTTGGGGTCCTGTGGTTCTGGGTTCGATCCCAGGCGCCGGCGAGAAACAATGGGCAGAGTTTCTTTCACCCTATGCCCCTGTTACCTAGCAGTAAAATAGGTACCTGGGTGTTAGTCAGCTGTCACGGGCTGCTTCCTGGGGGTGGAGGCCTGGTCGAGGACCGGGCCGCGGGGACACTAAAAGCCCCGAAATCATCTCAAGATAACCTCAAGATAGGTATTCTATGTACTGCCAGGTATTCTATGTACTGCCAGGCATTGTATGTACTGCCAGGTATTGTATGTACTGCCAGGTATTGTATGTACTGCCAGGCATTGTATGTACTGCCAGGTATTGTATGTACTGCCAGGTATTGTATGTACTGCCAGGTATTGTATGTACTGCCAGGTATTGTATGTACTGCCAGGAATTCTATGTACTGCCAGGCATTGTATGTACTGCCAGGCATTGTATGTACTGCCAGGCATTATTTGCACGGCCATGTATAAGTTGCACGGCCAGGTATTATGTATACGGCCAGGTATAGTATGGACGCCAAGGTATTGTAGGCACTCTCAGGTATTGAATGCACGGCCAGGTGTAGTATGTTCGGGCAGGTGTTGTGTGCACGGCCAGGTATTGAGTTAACAGCCAAGTATTGAATTCATGGCAAGGCATTGTATGCACAGACACATATTGTATGCATGGCTAGATACTGCATGCACGGCCAGATATTGAATGCACGGTCAGGAATTGAGTGCTCGCTCAGGTGTTGCATGCACTGCCAGGCATTGTAGGCACGCTCAGATATTGTATGTACGACTAGGTATTGTATGCACACCCGGTATTGTATGCACACCCGGTATTGTATGCACACCAGGTATTGTATTCAAACCCAGTGATTGTACACACAGGTATTGTATGCTCACCCTGGTATTGTATGCACACCCAGATATTGTATTTATGACCAGGTATTGTAAGTACGGCCAGGTATTATATGTACACAATCACGCGTCACTCACCTTGGCCTTGCGTTACGTTGGTTACCGGTAAACAGCGGGGGATCGTGCTACTGATCCTGTAACCTCACGCCGTGGGTCTTTGCTCCCTCCACTAGGGTACCATGCATCACACCCAGGGAGCTCTCCAAATCATGCATCAGATCCGGTCACAACAATTGAACCTTGGACCCAAGGGTGGTGGGGGAGGAGAAGGCCCAGCGCACACTGCTTGAGCTCAAGTCTGCAATGTTCCACTCCCCCACCAGGCCTGCCCTCCTATGCGTGCAAAGTTTTTGCCGGACCTCCGGCCGTAACCTCAATTCCAACCTCTTCATTTCCTGGTCGCCAGCTGGGTAGTCGTCTCTGCATCTATCATTTATTCACAATGCTCAATGAGATGGAGGAGACACAAAAGCAATAATAAAATAATATGGTTTACTTAAGAGCAAACTACAGACGTATGATATATATATATATATATATATATATATATATATATATATATATATATATATATATATATATATATATATATATATATATATATATATATATATTTATATATATATATATATATATATATATATATATATATATATATATATATATATATATATATATATATATATATATACATATACATGGATATTAATGTAAAAAATGATAATGTTGACAGCAGCGCTCCTCTGGTGGCGGCCGGCAACTGCCATCAGCTGATCGAGTTTAACGGAATCGTTGCCCCCTCACTGGGGGGAGCCGGCTCCATCAGCGTAGGTCCACAGTCCTCCAACGGGTTGGTCATTCACGCCGCTCGTTGTCTTCACCAGGCAGTAGATAACATGTACGTGCTGTCCTGCAGCCTAATCTACTCCTATGGTACCTAGAAACACTCTAGCAAATACCTAGATATAATACTAGGCCTATCTTGCCTAATATCAAGGGAATAATGATCTACCTTAACATGTTCTGCCTTCAGACGCATGGATTCCGATGGCCGCCGGGGTTTCTCAGTCCCTCACGTCGTTCCAGATGAGTTACACATCCCTAGGTGTCGTGAATACACGCGTCATCTCCGTACTCACTCCCGTAAGTGCAGTTCCTGGTCGCTGGCTCGTCCAGTCGTCACTGCTCACGTCGTCTCCCTCCGGCACTCCTTCACCGAGACCACAAACTCATGGGTCCGGATGCGTCTCCTCCCTTCTGAGTTCCCAGTGGGCGTGATCCAATCACAGCAGCTCTGAGTATCTCGGAGTTCCTCTGACGGCAGATCACTCAATACTCCAACCATAGACTTCTTCCTGACTTCTTCAAGACTTTCAGCTCACAGTTCTTGGTGCCCTTACACCGCTGGAACTCGGCTTCTTCGCACTTCCCCGAAGTGTTTTGGTCCCCTGAAGTCGCTATGTACCTATCAGGCTTTACCTGGTTGATACCTGGTTGATGGGGTTCTGGGAGTTCTTCTACTCCCTAAGCCCGGCCCGAGGCCAGGCTCGACTTGTGAGAGTTTGGTCCACCAGGCTGTTGCTTGGAGCGGCCCGCAGGCCCACATACCCACCACAGCCCGGTTGGTCCGGCACTCCTTGGAGGAATAAATCTAGTTTCCTCTTGAAAATGTCCACGGTTGTTCCGGCAATATTTCTTATGTTTGCTGGGAGGACGTTGAACAACCGCGGACCTCTGATGTTTATACAGTGTTCTCTGATTGTGCCTATGGCACCTCTGCTCTTCATTGGTTCTATTCTACATTTTCTTCCATGTCGTTCACTCCAGTACGTTGTTATTTTACTGTGTAGATTTGGTACTTGGCCCTCCAGTATCTTCCAGGTGTATATTATTTGATATCTCTCTCGTCTTCTTTCTAGTGAGTACATTTGGAGGGCTTTGAGACGATCCCAATAATTTAGGTGCTTTATTGCATCTATGCGTGCCGTATATGTTCTCTGTATTCCCTCTATTTCAGCAATCTCTCCTGCTCTGAAGGGGGAAGTGAGTACTGAGCAGTACTCAAGACGGGACAACACAAGTGACTTGAAGAGTACAACCATTGTGATGGGATCCCTGGATTTGAAAGTTTTCGTAATCCTTCCTATCATTTTTCTGGCTGTCGCAATATTTGCTTGGTTATGCTCCTTAAACGTTAGGTCGTCAGACATTATTATTCCCAAATCCTTTACATGCTGTTTTCCTACTATGGGTACATTTGATTGTGTTTTGTACTCTGTATTATGTTTAAGGTCCTCATTTTTACCGTACCTGAGTACCTGGAATTTATCACTGTTAAACATCATGTTATTTTCTGATGCCCAGTCGAAAACTTTATTAATATCAGCTTGAAGTTTTTCAATGTCCTCAGCCGAGGTAATTTTCATAACTTTCAGCAATTTCATAGGCTGTGTAACTCCACTGAATGAGGCTATTGGACCTCTGAATGAGAGAGACCAACCAGCGCACGTCCGCTCTCGACGGTGAGTTGCGAATCTCTGCCTCCACGGGCGGGCTATCATTGGTCAGTCACGTCACGTGACCTTGCCAATCACCACCCTGCTGGCGCCATCACGAAAATGGCGCACTTTTAAGCAAGGCGACGCCATTTTATATGTAGAAGGGGCGCAACCCCCCCCTTACCTGCAAAACCTATAAATGCTAATTTCTCCATTAATAAGTGATCAATTCAGTAACCTCATACATACAATGACTCCCTGCATCTCAGGGAACTCAAATATGTAGTATGCACAGCCAGGTATTGTAGGCACGCTCAGGTATTGCATGCACACCCAGGTATTGTATAGGACACTCAGGAATTGTACGCTCACCCAGGTGGAGTGTGTTTACACTCGCACACATACACAATACACTAATGCATTTGACTGATTTCAAGAGGCCAAGAGTGAAGCATTTAAATCGTCTAGCTGACTGTGTTGCCAGAGTGAGGAGTGTTGCCGTTGTCTGACAAGTCTACAAACTATTTACTATGCGGATTCAGTGCAGTTTTCTTCAGTAAACTTATCCTTACTTTTTACCATTGTGTTTGAGTGAGACTTCCATCTCTTGGGCGAGTTGAGTAAGCTATTTAACATTGCACTGCATTATATCTGGCATAGAGTCCTTGGCTTATGATAATTAATACGACCACTGAGGAGTGTTGCTGGGACGTGAATACAGGTACCCAGCTGGCGACCTTGATTACGGGTCAGTGACATGAATTCACCTGTGTATTTAATGCATTTGTATTTACTGCCAGGAACTGTATGCACGGCCAGGTATTGTATGCATTGCCAGGTATTGTATGCACAGCCAGGTATTGTATGCACGGTCAGGTATTGTATGCACGACCAGGTATTGCATTCATGGGCAGGTATTATTTGTACGGCCAGGTATTGAATGTACGATCAGAGATTGAATGCGCGACCAGGTATTGTATGTAGGGCCTGGTAAAATATGCACGGTCAGGTATCGTATCACGGCCAGATGTTGTAGGGACGCTATGGGATTTTATTCACACCTAGGTAATGTATGAACAGAGGAATTGTATGCACACTCAGGTGTTGTGTGAACGGTCAGGTGTTGTAGGCAGGCTCAGATATTGTATGCATGACGCCAAGTCTTGTATGCACGGCTAGGTATTGTATGCACGCCCAAGTATTTCATGCATGGCAAGCTATTGTATGCAAGGTCAGGTATTGTATGCATAGCCAGGTATTGTTTGCACGGCCAGGTATTGTATGCACGGTCAGTTATTGTAGGTACACTCAGATATTGTATGCACACCTAGGTATTGTAAGCAAGGCCAGCTATTGTATGCTAGGCCATGTAATGTATGCACACTCACGTACTGTATGCACGCTCAGGTATTGTATACATGGCCAGGTACTGTATGCTCGTTCAGGAATTGTATGCATGGCCAGATACTGTATGCACGTTCAGGAATTATATGCCATTATAAGCATTATATTATATGCATGGCATAGGTAAAGTATGTAGTGCCAGGTGTTGTGTGCAAATTTACTTACTGTATGTACTACTCTGATAATGTATACACGGTCTGATAATGTATACACGGGTCTGATAATGTATACACGTGTCTGATAATGAATACACGGGTCTGGTATTCACAGGGATGCACGGATTTGGTGATGCATGCATGAGTCTGGAAATGTATACAGGGGTCTGGTAATGTATGCATGGGTCGGGTAATGTATGCACGGGTCTGGTAATGTATGCATGGGTCTTGTAATGTATACAGGGATCTGGTAATTTATGCATGGGTCTGGAAATGCATACTGGGATCTGGTAATGTATGCATGAGTCTAGGAATGTATACACGGGTCTGATAATGTATACATGGGTTAGGTATGGTATACACGGGTCTGATAATGTATGCATGGATCTGGAAATGTTTGCATGGATCTGATAATGCATGCATAGGCCTGGTAATGAATACATGGGTCTGGTAATGTATACACGGGTCCGATAATGTATGTATGGAACTGGTAATGAATGCATGGGACTGATAATGTATGCATGGGTCTGGGAATGTATGCATGGGTCTGGCAATATATGTACGAGTTTGGTAATGTAGTCATCGGTCTGGTAATATATTCATGGGATTGGTAATGAATGCAGGGGTCTAGTAAAGTATGCATCAGTCTGGTAATGTATGCATGGGTCTGGTAATGTATGCATGGGTCTGGTAATGTATGCATGGGTCTGGTAATGTATGCACGGGTCTGGTAATGTATGCATGGGTCTGGTAATGTATGCACGGGTCTGGTAATGTATGCATGGGTCTGGTAATGTATGCACGGGTCTGGTAATGTATGCATGGGTCTGGTAATGTATGCATGGGTCTGGTAATGTATGCATGGGTCTGGTAATGTATGCATGGGTCTGGTAATGTATGCATGGGTCTGGTAATGTATGCATGGGTCTGGTAATGTATGCACGGGTCTGGTAATGTATGCATGGGTCTGGTAATGTATGCATGGGTCCGGTGATGTATACATGGGACTGGTAATGGATGTATGGGTCTGGTAATGAATACAGGGTTCTGATAATGAATGCTTGGGTCTGGTAATGTATACACGGGTCTGATAATGTATACACAGTGTTGATAATGTATACACGTGATTTATATTGTATTCACGGGTTTGGTGATATATGTTTGGATCTGATAATGTATACACGAAGCTGGTAATGTATGCACGGGTCTGGTAATTTATACACGAGTCTGATAATGTGTACACGGAATATATAATGTATTCACGTTTTTGTTAATGTTGGCTTGGGTATGGTAATTTATACATGGGTCTGGTAATGTATACACGAGTCTGGTAATGTATGCATGGGGTCTGGAAAGATATGTAAGGGTCTGGTAATGTATGCATGTGTCTGGCAATGTATACACGGGTCTGGAAATGTATTCACTGGTCTGGTAATGTGTGCATGGGGTCTGGTAATGTATGCATGTGTCTGGTAATGTATACACGGGTCTGGAAATATATTAACGGGTCTGGTAATGTATACAATTGTCCGGTAATGTATTCATCAGTCAGGTAATGTATACATGGGTATTGTAATGTATACATAGGTCTGGCAATGTGTGCATGGGTCTGGTAATGTATACCTGGTTCTGGTAATGAATTCACGGGTCTGGTAATGAATTCACGGGTCTGGTAATGAATTCACGGGTCTGGTAATGAATTCACGGGTCTGGTAATAGAAGAATTGGTCTAGTAATGTATGCATAGGTGTGGTAATGTATGCATGGGTCTGGTATTGTATGCATAGGCCTGATAATTTATGCATAGGGTCTGTTAATGCATACACGGGGCTGGTAGTGTATGCCTTTTTCTTGTAATGTATACACGGGTCAGGGGAATGTTTGCATTGGTCTGGTAATGTATACACGGGTCTGGTATTTTATAGATTGGTCTGGTAATGTATGCATGGACCTGGTAATGCATGAATGGGTCTGGAAATGTATTCATTGTGTCTGGTAATGTATACAAGCGTCTGATAATGTATACACAAGTCTGGAATTGTATATATGAACCTGGTAATGTATACATGGGGTCTGGTATTGTATACATTGGTCTGGTAATGTATACACGGGTCTGGTGATGTATGCATGGGTGTGGTTATGTATACACGGGTCTGATAATATATACACGGGATTTATAATGTACACATAGGTTTGGTAACGTATGCATGGGTCTGGTAATGTATGCATGGGTCTGGTAATGTATGCATTCTCTGGTAATGTATGAATGGGTCTGGTAAAGTATGCAAAGGGTCTTGTAATGTATGCATGGTTCCGGTCACGTATACATGGGGCAGCAGCGCCACAGACATCCTGTGTCGAGTCATCAAACTTGGAGAATAATTCAGGTATTAAAGAATTAGTAGGAATAATCATTCGTGGTTAAGCACTTATGTTAAAATTAACGTCAAATAAGAATAAAGAATAAGTCTCGTATGTTATCGAAGAAGCATTTGACGTTAGTAAGAATATGAATATATGTAAGAAGTATCTCGTACTTTGTAAATATATACCTTCCAGCTTGCTTGTTAATTCATGTAAATTAGTGAAATGCATTGAATATTGTAATTAGCCAGGCTGGAGTATCTAGATAATTCCCAATTGTTTTGGAATAATAAGTCACCTTCTGTGACGAATACAGGATTTATAGTTAGTAATCGTCTTCAAAGATTAGTTTGGTAACTAGCCTGAGGCCAATCTCAGCTTGAGAGAGCAGGCTAAAGTTCAGTGTGGGTTGAGACATCTCGGGTGTCAAAAGAGAGCCTCTGGGTCTCTCCAGAGGCATGGCTGAACAACTGGCCTAGCTGTAGTATGTAAGGATATTGTTCTGTCTGAGGTATTACAGTGTAGAATACATTTTACTAACTGAGGCAATACGTAACTACCTCTGTAAGTAATGTAATGGTCAAGTAATGTATACATGAGTCTGGTAATGTATACACAGGTCTGGTAATTTATGCATGGGTCTGGTAATATATGCATGGGTCTGGTAATGTATACACGGGTCTAGCATTGTATGCATGGGCCTGGTAATGTGTACACGTGTCTGGTAATGTACGCATGGGGTCTGGTAATGTATACACGGGTTTGGTGATGCATGTTTGGGTCTGGTAATGTATACATGGATCTGGTAATTAATGCATTGTTCTGGTAATGTATGTTTGGGTCCTGTAATATATGCATGGGTCTCGTAATGTATACACTGGTCTGATATTGTATACATGGGGGTCTGGTAATGTATACATTTTTCTGGTAATGTTTTCATGGGTCTCGTAATGTATGCATGGGTCTGATAATTTTTCCATGGATCTGGAAATGTATTCTTCGTTCAGGTAATGTATGCATGGGTCTGGTAATGTATGCATGGGTTTGGAAATGTATACATAGGTCTGGTAATGTATGAATGGATCTGGAAAAGTATACACTGGTCTGGTAATTTATACACGGGTCTGGTAATGTATACATGGGTCCAGTTATGTATGCATAGGTCTGGTAATGTATGCATGGGTTTGGAAATGTATACATTGGTCTGATAATGTATCCATGGGTCTGGTAAAGTATATACGGGTCTGGTAATTTATACATTGGGTCTGGTATTGTATGCATAGGTCTGGTAATGTATGTATGGGTTTCGTAATGTATATATGGGTCTGATAATGTATACCAGGGATTTATTGTGTATACACTAGTCTGGTATTGTATGTATGGGTCTGTTAATGTTTACACGGGATGTATAATATATACACGGGTTTGGTGATATATGTTTGGGTCTGGTAATGTATACACTAGTCTGGTTTTGTATGCATAGGTCTGGTAATGTATACCTGGGTCTGAAAATGTATACAAAGTATGTGTAATGTATATACGGGTCTGGTAATGAATGCATGGGTCTGGGTATGTATGCATGGGTCTGGTAATGTATGCATAGCCTTGGTAATGTATGAATGGGTCTGGTAATGTATACACGGTTCTGGTAATGTATTTTTGGGTCGGATAATGAATGCATGGGGTCTAGTAATGTATGCACGGGTCCGGATATGTATGTATGTATGTATGTATGTATGTATGTATGTATGTATGTATGTATGTATGTATGTATGTATGTATGTATGTATGTATGTATGTATGTATGTATGGATCTCGTAATGTATTCATTGGTCTGATAATGTATATATATGGATCTGGAAATGTATTTATCGGTCATGTAATGTATGCAAGGGTCTGGTAATGTATGCATGAGTCTCGTAAAGTGTACACGGGTTTGGTAATGTATACACGGGGTCTGGTAATGAATGCATGTGTCTGGTAACGTATGAATGGGGTCTGATAATGCATACATAGGTCTGGTAACGTATGCATGGGTCTGGTACTGTATACACGGGTCTGGTAATGTATTTACGTTTCTGGTAATATATACATGGGGTCTGGTAATGTATACATTTGATCTGGAAATGCATACATTGTTCTGGTAATGTATACAAGGGTCTTGTAATGTACGCATGAGTCTGATAATGTATTAATGGGTCTGGAAATGTATACAAGGGTCTGTTAATGTACGCATAGTTCTAGTAATGTATTCACCGGTCAGGTAATGTATGCATGGGTCTGGTAATGTATTCATTTGTCTGGTAGTGTATGCATGGGTGTGGTAATTGATGCATGGGTCTGGTAATATATACATGAGGTCTGGTAATGTATACATGTGGTCTGGAAATGTATATATTGTTCTGGTAATGAATGTATATGTCTGGTAATGTACGCATGAGTCTGGTAATGTATTCATGAGGTCTGAAAATGTATACATGGATCTTATAATATATGCATGGGTCTGGTAATGTATGCATGGGTCTGGTAATGTATGCATGGGGCTGGTAATTGATGCATGCATGTGTCTAATAATGTTTGATGGGTCTTGTAATGTATACACGGGTCTGTTAATGTATGCATGCATGGGTCTAATAATGAATGATGAGACTTGTAATGTATATACGGGTCTGGTAATGTATGCTGCAGGGGTCTAATAATGTATGATAGGTCTTGTAATGTAGAACGTTGGAACGGGTGCCGGTCAGCCGAGCGGACACCACGCTGGACTTGTGATCCTGTGGTCCCGGGTTCTATCCTGGGCACCGGCGAGAAACGATGGGCAGAGTTTCTTTCACCCTATGCCCCTGTTACCTAGCAGTAAAATAGGTACTTGTGTGTTAGTCAACTGTCACGGGCTGCTTCCTGGGGTTGGAGACCTGGTCGAGGACCGGGCCGCGGGGACACTAAAGCCCCGAAATCATCTCAAGATAACCTCAAGATATGTATACACGGGTCTGGTAATGTATACATGCATGGGTCTAATAATGTATGATGGGTCTGGTAATGTATACACGGGTCTGGTAATGTATACATGCATGGGTCTAATAATGTATGATGGGTCTGGTAATGTATACATGGGTCTGGAAATATATACATGCATGGGTCTAATAATGTATGATGGGTCTGGTAATGTATACACGGGTCTGGTAATGTATACATGCATGGGTCTAATAATGTATGATGGGTCTGGTAATGTATACACGGGTCTGGTAATGTATACATGCATGGGTCTAATAATGTATGATGGGTCTGGTAATGTATACACGGGTCTGGTAATGTATACATGCATGGGTCTAATAATGTATGATGGGTCTGGTAATGTATACACGGGTCCGGTAATGTGTTTGATAAATAAGTTGAGAGTTAAGACAAGTTCAATCATTCATGAACTGAAAATAAGACTGTAGTATAAATTATAAGAACCTGGTTAGCTTAGATTCTGTTGATGAGGACAGGCAGCTCATCGACAATGGCTAAATGCCCTGTAATCCAGCCGTCAAACCCACTGTTTTTGATTGAGAAACGAATTACAAAATTTGACGTCTGCAACTCGTCCGCAGACCAAGTCCATTCCATCCAGCGGTCTTTCATCCTAAACCTGCTTCCAACACTAGTAGCACTGTACTATGCCTTCCCTTCAAATCTGAACTCAAAACATTTACCAATACCTTTCGTCCTCTTGACATAAAGCTCGCCTTTCAACAAACTAACACACTTCGTAGCAATCTAGTTCACACTGTTCCTCCTGCTTCTAATGCTGCTGGTGTCTACTCTATTTCCCTGTTCATCTTGTCCTCTCCAATACTTTGGCGAAACTGGCCGTACACTTAATGACAGACTTAAAGAACACAAGAGAAGTGTTAAGTCTGTAGACACTAACAATGCTCTCTTCTGTCATGTGAAGGATTCCAATCATCCCATTGATTGGTCTTCGAACCACAACGCTGTAAATGCTTCACCCACTTACTACAAATACAAATAATCGCCAACAGAACTTAAACACCTAACTTAACCTAACCTATGCCTATATATGCACAGTATGCTAATAAATTATAATATTAAATTATATTTAAGAAAAATCCTGTTTTGAATGAACTGCATGTAAAAATTTATGAATGCGTCTGTGGGGGTCGACCGCTGGATGTAATGGACTTGAGTCGAGGATAGGGTGTAAATGCTTCATCCGTGTACTTTAAGTGCAAATAATCGCCAAGAGATCCTAATCACCTAATCTAACCTAACTTAGACCAAACTATACATAGAACTTTAATATATATATATATATTATATATATATATATATATATATATATATATATATAAATATATATATATATATATATATATATATATATATATATATATATATATATATATATATATATATATATATATATATATATATATATATGCAACAATGATCACAAAAACACTGATCCAAGTATGCAGAATAACCACATATGAAAAATAGAAAATGCTTAACGCGTTTTCGGCTAATTCGCCTTCATCAGAGCAAAGTAGAATCAATTCTACTTTGCTCTGATGAAGGCGAATTAGCCGAAAACGCGTTAAGCATTTTCTATTTTTCATATGTGGTTATTCTGCATATATATATATATATATATAGCTGATATGCATACAGGCATTCATTATATAGGCATTCACTAACCAGATTCACCAACACATGTCTAGCTGGCAACATACCAGCGTCCATAAGACCTATCTTTTTTGGAGCATCTCTCTGTGCTCTAAAGAAAAAGGATGGAGGGATCAGGCCAATAGCTGTGGGCAATTCTCTCCGGCGTCTCGTCGCAAAGGCAGCTGCAAGAACAGTTAGTGATGCAGCGGCCAACATGCTGAAGCCAAAACAGCTCGGGTTCGGCATTCCACAAGGGTGTGAGGCGGCAGCCCATGCAGCTCGAGCCTTCATCGCCAACATCACAGACGAAAAGGCCCTTATCAAGCTAGATTTCAAAAATGCCTTCAATTTGGTGCGGAGGGATGCTGTACTCCGTGCGGTTCATAGTCATTTCCCTTCCCTCTACCCTTTTGTACATTCATGCTACAGTATGGATCTTAAGCTACTTTTTGGCGAATATGAAATTGACTCGCGAGAAGGCGTCCAACAGGGTGACCCCCTTGCTCCTCTCCTTTTCTGCTTAGTCATCAAACAAGTCACAGAGGTCCTGTCCAGCGAGCTTAACATCTGGTTCTTGGATGATGGTACCCTAGCTGGTTGTTCAAGACTCCCTCCTGGAGGACATCAGAAAAATCCAGGAGCAAGGTGCAGTTTTAGGCCTCACCCTGAACCCTTCTAAATGTGAAATAATATGTTCCAACCAGGGCATCGTAGAGAGAATAGAGGGTCTTCTGTCAAATATCCATAAAACTAAACCTAAAGACAGCACACTCCTAGGAGCTCCCCTGGGGTTGAAAGCCATCGATGAGGTCCTTGATAAGAAAATCGCCGACCTTAAGAGGATGGATGGGAGGATTTAGGATATTGATGCTCATGATGCACTCTACCTCATCACCAGATGTCTGTCCCTCCCCAGGTTAACCTACTTTCTGAGGTGTTCATCATCTTACAGCAGCCAAAAACTAAGTGAGTATGACCGGTTACTGAAATCAATGCTAGAAAAAGCCCTTAACCTCTCTCTCGATGACCTACAGTGGAAACAAGCCTCTCTTCCCGTAAGACTTGGGGGCCTCGGAGTTCGAACAGCAACGCAAATCGCTGTTCCAGCCTTCCTGTCCTCCTTATCAGCATCCGACGACCTTGTGAAGGAAATTCTACCTGCCCACTTACATCAGCTGGCAGGTGTACATGATCCCAATTTTACACGCTGTGCCACAGAGTGGGCCTCTCGTGCAGGCCAATCACCTCAACCACCATCCCCAAAAGCCCACAAGCAATCCAGCTGGGATGGCCCCATTGTAGACCAAGTTGCTGCAGAGTGCATGGGTGCTGCAACAACACAACACGACATTGCTCGCCTCACAGCAGTAGCGGCAACATAAGAACATAAGAACAAAGGCAACTGCAGAAGGCCTATTGGCCCATACGAGGCAGCTCCTATTTATAACCACCCAATCCCAGTCATATACATGTCCAACCCATGCTTGAAACAATCGAGGGACCCCACCTCCACAATGTTACGCGGCAATTGGTTCCACAAATCAACAACCCTGTTACTGAACCAGTATTTACCCAAGTCTTTCCTAAATCTAAACTTATCCAATTTATACCCATTGTTTCGTGTTCTGTCTTGTGTTGATACTTTTAATACCCTATTAATATCCCCTTTGTTATGTCCATTCACCCACTTGTAAACCTCTAAACACATGCAGGGGATTTCCTGTTAGCAACCCCAATGTCGGCAACTGGCACGCGTCTCACACCAAACGCCCTCCGAAGTGCTGTGGCCCTCTGCCTTGCTGCCCCAATCCACACCAGATATAGGTGTATTTGCGGCGAGGTGGTGGCTGACAGGTACGGCCACTATGGCCTACTCTGCCAAAGCACAGGGGGATGGTACTCGAGGCACAATGAAGTTAACGACATCATCAAGAGGAGCCTCACCACAGCTGGATGCCCAGCTGAAAGAGAGCCCCGTTACCTAACGCCCCGTAACTCTGATGCTCTTATTGGTCGCCCGGATGGTATCACAGTGAACCCCTGGCTAACAGGGTTAACAGGGTTAACCCTGTTAGCCAGGGTTATCAACCCTGGCTAACACCTACATTAACCTCAGTGTTGCACAACCAGGTGGCGCTGCCACCCACAAAGAAGCAGCCAAATCCTGTAAGTATAGTGAACTGGATCACCACTACAATTTTGTCCCCATTGCTTCTGAGACACTCGGCGCCTGGGGTAAAAGTGCTACCAGTTTTTTGAAGGAACTGGGTTCTAGGCTCATTGAAACAACAAGGGACCCAAGAGCTGCAAGCTTTCTTTTCCAGCGCCTCAGTGTGGCGATACAGAGGGGAAATGCGCACTACATCCAGGGTTCCTGCCCGCCATCTGAGGAGCTGGAGGAACTCGACAACCTATGACAATCATCTTTGTAACCCATATGTAACTCCTTTTTTGTAACAAAGTTCAAATAAAGTAAATATATATGTGTACATACAAAAGAATGGGGGTGGTAGGAGAAGATAATATTAGTGTTCAGTGAGAAACCACAAGGTCTCCTCTGAATACTTTTTATTTTCTTCTCCGAGGCTATGGGTCCCCACATTGGCACCAGAGGCTATATATATATATATATATATATATATATATATATATATATATATATATATATATATATATATATATATATATATATATATATATACTGCAGGTATGTTGACGAGATTTTAACACAGGTACCTGATGTCAGACATCTGCAGGAGCTGAAGGAGGCATTTGAGCAGAGTTCCGTGCTGCGTTTCACTTACGAGATGGAAAAGGATGGGAAGCTGCCCTTTCTAGATGTAATAGTCATGGAAAAGAGCGGAGGTTTCCACACTGCAGTCTACACTAAGGAAACGAACATAGGAATGTGCCTAAATGCCAACAGCGACTGCCCAGACAGGTACAAGAGGAGTGTTGTTAACGCATATGTCGACCGTGCTCTCAGCCACAGCTCAGAATGGAAGCAAGTCGACGAAGAACTTTGTAGGGTAAGGCAGGTTCTAGTCAACAACGGCTTCTCCAATGGTTTCGTCGAAGACATCATAAGAAGGAAAGTGAAACGCCATGCAACCTCTGAAGAGACAACTAACACAACACCTATACCCCCTATTAGACTATTTTACAGGAACTTCTTTTCCACAGCTCATAAAACGGAGGAAAGGGTCCTGAAAGATATTGTTAATAGAAACGTTATCCCTACAGACAAAAATCAGAGATACAACTGACGATTTACTATAAAACCAGAAAAACGGCCAGTCTACTCATGAGAAACTCTCCAGATACAAAACAGAACGCTTTAAAAGAGACTAACGTCGTCTATGCCTTCAAATGCCCTCTTGGGGACTGTAAGCTCCAAAAAACCCAGTATATAAGCAAGACAACAACATCTCTTTCTAGGCGTTTAACGATGCATAATCAACAGGGCTCCATTAAGGAACATATAATCTCTTCCCACAACCAAACCATCGCCAGAGAAATCCTAGTAAACAACACAGAAATCATCGATAGATACAGCGATAGCAGGCGGCTTGACGTTTGCGAGGCATTACACATCAAGAAGTCAACACCAGCAATCAACAGCCAATTAATGCACAACTATATTCTACCCACCTCAAGACTCCGCTCCAATATAGAAGCATCAAGAAATATGGACCAATAGGCTTTCTACAATCACTTCTTTTCAATACCCATTGTTTCATGTTCTGGCTTGTGTTGATGAAATTAATACCTTATTAAATACCACCTCACCCCATCCACCTCACTCAAATGTAGATATAAACAAAATCGGAGATGTGTAAGTTCTATTCAGTTGTGTATGTGTTAACTAAAGTCTTCGAAAATGTAATAAGTTTTACGAAACGCGCTCAAGTGTCGCGTCAGACTAGAAATAAAAATGAATTTTGGAGAATTGATTTTTGAATTACCTCCAACAGTGAAAAGAAATGTACGAAAGATTGAGAAAATTCGTGTTAGAATTATTAATCTTTCTTTTTCGGTCATATTTAATAATATATGTCTACAGGAAAGACTGCTACCAAAATATACTAATATATATATATATATATATATATATATATATATATATATATGTCGTACCTAGTAGCCAGAACGCACTTCTCAGCCTACTATGCAAGGCCCGATTTGCCTAATAAGCCTAGTTTTCATGAATTAATTGTTTTTCGACTACCTAACCTACCTAACCTAACCTAACCTAACTTTTTCGGCTACCTAACCAAACCTAACCTATAAAGATAGGATAGGTTAGGTTAGGTAGGGTTGGTTAGGTTCGGTCATATATCTACGTTAATTTTAACTCCAAACAAAAAAAATTGAATTCATACATAATGAAATGGGTAGCTTTATCATTTCATAAGAAAAAAATTAGAAAAAATATATTAATTCAGGAAAACTTGGCTTATTAGGCAAATTTGGCCTTGCATAGTAGGCTGACAAGTGCGTTCTGGCTACTAACTACGACATATATATATATATATATATATATATATATATATATATATATATATATATATATATATATATATATATATATATATATGTCGTACCTAGTAGCCAGAACGCACTTCTCAGCCTACTATGCAAGGCCAAATTTGCCTAATAAGCCAAGTTTTCATAAATTAATTGTTTTTCGACTACCTAACCTACCTAACCTAACCTAACTTATCTTTTTCGGCTACCTAACCTAACCTAACCTATAAAGATAGGTTAGGTTAGGTTAGGTAGGGTTGGTTAGGTTCGGTCATATGTCTACGTTAATTTTAACTCCAATAAAAAAAAAATTGACCTCATACATAATGAAATGGGTAGCTTTATCATTTCATAAGAAAAAAATTAGAGAAAATATATTAATTAAGGAAAACTTGGCTTATTAGGCAAATCGGGCCTTGCATAGTAGGCCGAGAAGTGCGTTCTGGCTACTAGGTACGACATATATATATATATATATATATATATATATATATATATATATATATATATATATATATATATATATATATATATATATATATATATATATATATATATATATATATATATATATATATATATATATATATATATATATATATATGCGAACAAGCCTGAATGGTCCCCAGGACAATATGCAACTGAAAACTCACACCCCAGAAGTGACTCGAACCCATACTCCCAGATGCCACGCAACTGGTATGTACAAGACGCCTTAATCCACTTGACCATCACGACCGGACATAATGAGGTGATAGCCGAGGCTATTTGAACCACCCCACCGCCGGCACTCGGATAGTAATCTTGGGCATAGTAAAAATGCCCAAGTATAATGCTATGCCCAAGATTACTATCCGAGTGCCGGCGGTGGGGTGGTTCAAATAGCCTCGGCTATCACCTCATTATGTCCGGTCGTGATGGTCAAGTGGATTAAGGCGTCTTGTACATACCAGTTGCGTGGCATCTGGGAGTATGGGTTCGAGTCACTTCTGGGGTGTGAGTTTTCAGTTATATATATATATATATATATATATATATATATATATATATATATATATATTATTAAATATGACCGAAAAAGTAAGATTAATAATTCTAACACGAATTTTCTCAATCTTTCGTACATTTCGTTTTCACTGTATATATATATATATATATATATATATATATATATATATATATATATATATATATATATATATATATATATATATATATATATATATATAGACATATGTCGTACCTAGTAGCCAGAACGCACTTCTCAGCCTACTATGCAAGGCCCGATTTGCCTAATAAGCCAAGTTTTAATGAAATAATTGTTTTTCGACTACCTAACCTAACTTTTTCGGCTACCTAACCGAACCTAACCTATAGAGAGAGGTTAGGTTAGGTTAGGTAGGGTTGGTTAGGTTCGGTCATATATCTACGTTAATTTTAATTCCAATAACAAAAAATTGACCTCATACATAATGAAATGGGTAGCTTTATCATTTCATAAGAAAAAAATTAGAGAAAATATATTAATTCAGGAAAACTTGGCTTATTAGGCAAATCGGGCCTTGCATAGTAGGCTCAGAAGTGTGTTCTGGCTACTAGGTACGACATATTATATATATATATATATATATATATATATATATATATATATATATATATATATATATATATATATATATATATATATATATATATATATATCCTCTAATGCGTTATGCGTGGTTTCCTCCGAGGCTATGGGTCCCCCTTCTTCCAGCTAGAGGTGGTACTCCCTTCCTATACTTAATAAAAAATATATATATATATATATATATATATATATATATATATATATATATATATATATATATATATATATATATATTAGTATATTTTGGTAGCAGTCTTTCCTGTAGACATATATTATTAAATATGACCGAAAAAGTAAGATTAATAATTCTAACACGAATTTTCTCTATCTTTCTTAGACACATGCCTATGTTTGTTTCCTTATTGTAGATACACTAAGGAAACAAACATAGGAATGTGCCTGAATGCCAACAGTATAAGAGGAGTGTTGTTAACGCATATGTCGACCGTGCTCTCAGCCACAGCTCAGAATTGAAGCAAGTCGACGAAGAACTCTGTAGGGTAAGGCAGGTCCTAGTCAACAACGGCTTCTCCAATGGTTTCGTGGAAGACATCATAAGAAGGAAAGTGAAACGCCATGCAACCTCTGAAGAGACAACTAACACAACACCTATACCCCCTATTAGACTATTTTACAGGAACTTCTTTTCCACAGCTCATAAAACGGAGGAAAGGGTCCTGAAAGATATTGTCAGTAGAAACGTTATCCCTAAAGACAAAAGTCAGAAGATACAACGGACGATTTACTATAAAACCAGAAAAACGGCCAGCCTACTCATGAGAAACTCTCCAGACACAAAGCAGAACGCTTTAAAAGAGACCAACGTCGTCTATGCCTTCAAATGCCCTCTTGGGGACTGTAAGCCTCAAAAAAACCAGAATATAGGCAAGAACACAACATCTCTTTCCAGGCGTTTAACGATGCATAAGCAACAGGGCTCCATTAAGGAACATATAATCTCTTCCCATAAACAAACCATCACCAAAGAAATCTTAGCAAACAACACAGAAATCATCGATAGATACAGCGATAGCAGGCGGCTTGAAGTCTGCGAGGCACTACACATCAAGAAGTCAACACCAGC
The DNA here is from genome assembly GCF_040958095.1 of Procambarus clarkii. Taxonomy (NCBI): domain Eukaryota; kingdom Metazoa; phylum Arthropoda; class Malacostraca; order Decapoda; family Cambaridae; genus Procambarus; species Procambarus clarkii. The sequence continues at coordinate 10,549,847 of NC_091230.1, read as the reverse complement.
AATCAACAGCCAATTAATGCACAACTATATTCTACCCACTTCAAGACTCCGCTCCAATATAGAAGCATCAAGAAATATGGACCAATAGGCTTTCTACAATTACTTCCATTCAATACCCATTTTTCGTGTTCTGTCTTGTGTTTGAATTTAATACCCAATGTTGAAAGTTCGTTTTTCACATCATCCACCTCACCCAAATGTAGATATAAACCTCGAAGATGTGTATGCTCTATTCAGTTTCAGTAGTGTGTTTGCAAACTAAAGTCTTTGAAAATGTAATAAGTTTTACGAAACGCGCTCAAGTGTCGCATCAGACTAGAAATAAAAATGAATTTTGGAGAATTGATCTTTGAATTATCATCAACAGTGAAAAGAAACGTAAGAAAGATAGAGAAAATTCGTGTTAGAATTATTAATCTTACTTTTTCGGTCATTTTTAATATATATATATATATATATATATATATATATATATATATATATATATATATATATATATATATATATATATATATATATATATATATATATTTTTTCATTGAATATGACCGCATATTCTGTATTTATTATTTTTTGGTTTAGGGCTTCTATCCCTCTAACTATTTTCTTAGCATCAGGGCTTAATTGGAATAGGAGTTCTCCAAAACTCATTTTCGTACTTTTAAGGTGAAGAAAAGAAGTGATTTACTATAGAGTGTATTACACTTATTTGTATAATTTGCACGACGTTTCGAACCTCCATGGTTCATTCTCAAGTGAACAGATCTTACAATACTAGTTGATTTTATACCCGCATTAGGTCAGGTGATAATACAATGAAGGTGAAAAACATGGGGGGATACATAAGGGATAAACATAGGGGCTGCAGAAGGCTTATTGGCCCATACGAGGCATCTCCTATCCAAACACAAAGATTAATCCAGTGTAATTGGCCTGTTATGTTGGACATTGTCTTCTGTGTTGGCATCGATATGTTCTTGTCTTGTCCTTACTCTCATGGTGGGTAGAGTAAATAGTTCCGTGATTTGGGTGTTCATGGTAGGTCGCTCCATTCTTATGTGAATTGCCTCAAGAATTTGTATTCTTCTTGAATCTTGGGTTTTGTCTATTATGCAAGTATTCTTGTTCAACATTTCTCTTGTTAGAGTAATGTCATGGGCTTGTCTCATGTGATTCCTAGGGGCACCAGATTGAAGATGGCATGTCAAACGCCTCGTCAGCTTGGTCGACGTCATACCTATGTACTTACATTGAAGGTTACATCCTTCGTGGGGGCAAGTGTACATGTATACAACGCTTGACTGCTGTAGAGGGTTCTCCGTCGGCTTCGGGCTGTTTTTGATAAGGAGTTCTGAAGTCTTCTTGGTTTTGTAGAATATTATCAGGTTTATGTTTTGGTTAGGAGTAGTGCTTTTTACTCCTTTACGGATTATTTCTTTCATTATTCTTTCCTCTTTTATATGTTCACTGTGCATGGTTGATTTGTAATATAATTTTATTGGGGGTGTTGTGGTTTCTGTTCTAGGTTCTGAATTATACCAACGGTCCAAGTGTCTTCTTATAGCAGCGTTTATTTCCGCGTTGCTATATCCGTTGTTCACCAATACCTGAGTTACTCTTTCAAACTCTCTACTCACGTTGCTCCATTCAGAGCAGTGGGTAAGCGCTCGACGAATATAAGCATTGAGAACACTGGCTTTGTATCTTTGGGGGCACTCACTTCTACCGTTCAGGCATAATCCTATGTTGGAACACTCTATAGTAAATCACTTCTTTTCTTCACCTTAAAAGTACGAAAATGAGTTTTGGAGAACTCCTATTCCAATTAAGCCCTGATGCTAAGAAAATAGTTAGAGGGATAGAAGCCCTAAACCAAAAAATAATAAATACAGAATATGCGGTCATATTCAATGAAACATGTTTGAAAGAAAACCTGCTGCCAGTATACACCAATATATATATATATATATATATATATATATATATATATATATATATATATATATATATATATATATATATATATATATATATATATATATATATATATATACACATATATATGACAATAAACATTTATAATTCACAAAACGTAAAAATTGATGAATGCGTCTTGGTGGCGATATGGTTGACTGGCGCCGTTTTAACGAGCCTAGCCTGTGGTCAGGTTATGATGAGGACGGGCGGTGAAGGATTAAAGCTACAGAGTTATAGGTACAAATAGGCAGAGTCTTCGGTACAATTATCACTTGTCTATATTAATCTAACTACAAAGGTCAAGAACGGAATGATATTCTCATCTGGACACCTCAGTACACTACAGAATAATGCCCATATAGATTATGTTCAATAGATAGGCGCTATCAGCGCATTCTTGGTTTACACCGGTATTATCGTTATCTGACAATGACTCTACTACCAGAGGTTTACACCGGTTTTTTCGTTACCTGACAACGACTCTACTACCAGAGGTTTACACCGGTATTATCGTTATCTGACAACGACTCTACTACCAGAGGTTTACACCGGTTTTTTCGTTACCTGACAACGACTCTACTACTAGAGGTTTACACCGGTATTCTCGTTACCTGACAACGACTCTACTACCAGAGGTTTACACCGGTATTCTCGTTACCTGACAACGACTCTACTACCAGAGGTTTACACCGGTTTTTTCGTTACCTGACAACGACTCTACTACTAGAGGTTTACACCGGTATTCTCGTTACCTGACAACGACTCTACTACCAGAGGTTTACACCGGTATTATCGTTACCTGACAACGACTCTACTACCAGAGGTTTACACCGGTATTATCGTTACCTGACAACGACTCTACTACCAGAGGTTTACACCGGTATTCTCGTTACCTGACAACGACTCTACTACCAGAGGTTTACACCGGTATTCTCGTTACCTGACAACGACTCTACTACCAGAGGTTTACACCGGTATTCTCGTTCCTGACAACGACTCTACTACTAGAGGTTTACACCGGTATTCTCGTTACCTGACAACGACTCTACTACCAGAGGTTTACACCGGTATTCTCGTTACCTGACAACGACTCTACTACCAGAGGTTTACACCGGTATTCTCGTTACCTGACAACGGAACTAGCAAAGAGACAGCTCTCACCTTAGGAGGTGAAAGCTGATCATTTGAAAAATAATTTGATTTCTGGCAAAGGTTGAAAATAAAAATTGAGAAAAATAATGCTATAATAACTCTCACACTGTCCTCTCAACAGTACACACTTAATGAGAGTGCACAGATAGAACAACACACTATTATAAAGCAGCACACTACACACTTGGTTAGCGTTGCCAGTTACATATTAATGTGTAGCTCAGTACACATGTATTATTATACCCGGTCACGAGAGTGAGGCATGTGTTCTATCACGACAATATAGGAGCAGGTACACACCCTGCTCCTACCTCACACTTGAGTGACTGTCTCTCGTCAACACGGCCACAACAAGCACATGTTTACCAGCAGTTCAGTCATCCTAGATAATGACCTCTTGGAGCACCCAGCCACAGGTGACCTTATACCTTACCCCCCCTCCCCCCACGTTGTCCTCTTGGAGCACCCAGTCACAGGAGACCTTACCCCCTATGTCCTACTGAAGCTCAGCCCCAGGTGACTTTACTCTCTCTTTTTCTCCTAGAACCCCAAGCAACAAGTGACCTTACCCTCCCTTGTCCTTTAGAGCACGCAGTCACAGGTGATCTTACCCCCATGTTTTCCTGGAGCACCCAGCCACAGGCGACCTTTCTCCCCCATTTCTTCCAGGAACACACAACCACAGGTGACCTTTCTCCCCCATTTCCTCCAGGAGCACACAACCACAGGTGACCTTTCTCCCCCATTTCCTCCAGGAGCACACAACCACAGGTGACCTTTCTCCCCCATTTCCTCCAGGAGCACACAACCACAGGTGACCTTACCCCCTATGTCCCCCCCTTGAGCACCCAGCCACAGGAGACCTTACCCCCCTAAGTCCTCCTGGAGCACCCAACTACACGTGACCTTACTCCACCATGTTCTCCCGGAGCACCCAGCCGCAGGTGACCTTACTCCTCCATGTTCTACTGGGGCACCCAGCCGCAGGTGACCTTACCTCCCCATGTTCTACTGGAGCACCCAGCCACAGGTGACCTTACCCCCCTAAGTCCTCCTGGAGCACCCAGCCAGAGGTGACCTCACTCCCCTCTCCCCTCTCCCCATGTCCTCCTGGCCAGCTCCACAAAACATGATGCCTCCCTTTAACTTATTATGCTCCAGCTCACATTTTGCCTGCATTTAACTTATTATGCTCTAGCACATGTTGCCTCCACATAACTTATTATGCTCCAGCTCACATGATGCCTCCACATAACTTATTATGCTCCAGCTCACAAATATTTACTATGTTGCACCAAGCATAATCCTTTGCTAATGTTCCATCCCAGAGCTCCTGAAGCCCATATGCTCATACAACGGTGGTTAAGCTCACGTGTTCTATAATTCACGCTCCACTTCAAATGATCTGATAATCAAGCTCCATTTCTCTTCTACTGATGACAGACAAATAGGAACTAATAAGCTAAGGAAAACGGTAAAGATGAGAGGAATAATTTGTGAGCCAGACATAATTTTCAATACAAGTGACTGAGTAAAACCAAAATATTCTGCCGTTTCATTGTTTCAAGCTTCATTTAACATTGCATTTACATGTATGAGGTCAGAAATCCCCTCGAGCTTAGCTATACAGGTCATCATAGGTCTCCCTCGACGCATGCGGCACCGCTGGTCGCAACACATTTTTCCTCCTCGAGTCTGAGGGATGAAACATATTAACAATATGATATAATAACACGATACCAACAAGACATTTGTTCTACTCATTGAACGAAACAAAATATACAGCATAAAGAACATAATTTTTAATTTCTTAAAAATGAAGTATTACGCCTGAGAAACTTTCTTACGTTGTTTTCCTGGCGGGAGAGACGAGCTGTGCTATAGTCTCCGGAAGGTCTTGGTCCACGGTCTCGTTGAGGGCCAGGAGGGAGGCTGCTGCCATCACCGACGCGCTCCCGAACACTGCGGACGGCAGCCACCAGATGACGGGACCCTGGATGCCACGAGCATCTTTACTCATCTGTAGCATTGTCTGTATTGCAGCTCATTTACGTTGCTACCCTTCAACATTATTACTCGTCATTATTGTTACTCGTCTATATTACCACTCGTCTACGTGGTTACTCGTCTACATTGCTAATTGCTTAAGTTGTTACTCATCTATATTGCTACTCATCTATATTGCTAGTCACTTACGTTGTTACTCATCTATATTATTACACGTAAATATTGTTACTCGTCTAGATTGTTACTAATCTACATTATTACTCATCTATGTTGGTACTCATCTATATTACCACTCGTTTATGTTACCACTCATCTACGTTATTGCTCGTCTATATTACTACTCGTCTTCGTTGTTACACGTCTATATTACCACTCGCCTATGTTGTTACTCGTCTATATTGTTACTCGTCAATATTACCACTCACTTATGTTGTTACTCGTCTATATTGTTACTCGTCAATATTACCACTCACTTATGTTGTTACTCGTCTATATTGTTACTCATCAATATTACCACTCACTTATGTTGTTACTCATCTACCTTGTTATTCGTCTACATTGTTTAAGCTTCATAATAAGACTTATATACATAGGTGTTTGTTTATTTCAAGGAATATTTATTAGATAGAATCTTTAAGCATTTTCAATGGATATTTGTTAGAGATGTACTTTAAAGTACTTTGTACATTTTTACTTAAAGTTCATCAAGTGTCTCATAAGTTGAATAATCTCATTTTATAAGTATTATATGTAAACATTTTGTTTATTACACATTTGTTCATTGTCCTGTAACTTAACCTCTTTCAGACCTTTGTGTATTTATTGTGTTTAATATAATTTGTTCTTATTCTTTGTTCTTAACCTAACCTTTCAGATGTAGTTTATATGATTTGTTTATTGCGTTGGACATATTTGTGGAATATATTATCCTTAACGTAACTTTACAGATATAATTTTGTGTTGTTTAAGTGAATTCATACATATTCTCCAACACGATATCGTGTTTAAATATTTTATTCAAATCCAGCTTCTCTAAGCGGAAAGTGAACCAAGGCAGGAAACATGAGCTGAAACTCAGTAACTAAATTGTTATATTTTACTACGTCGGAAATACACCCATTTTAAATCAAAGGGAAATTGAAGTGTTAATACTGAAGCTGTGCGTGACAACTAAGGCGCGGGACACGAGCCACAGTTCGGTAACTATCTCATTTACTACGTCTTATTATTTTTATAAATTCCGCAAAAATTGGGCTGATAGTAGCGAAGTTACAAGACAACTAAAGTGGAGGACGGCAGCTGAAGGTAACTTTATTTTATTTTCTTCCTATGAATAAAATGTGACTAGTTTAAACTTTAGGAAAATTGGACTGTTAGTAGCAAAACTACACTTATAAACGTATAGAGCCGGGTCCAAACACTAACATCTGACACTAGTAATTAATTAACAAACTCCTAAAGAACGGATTTTCTGAAAATGGACTTCCTTTGATCTTAATTTTACAGTTAAACTGCGGCGGCGAATTTTCTCCATAAGAATTCCTTAAAACCAAAGAGCATAATTTTCTCATAACAATTCCTTACGACCGAAGCGAGGATTTTTTTCTAATGAAAATCACGTTGATAATAACGAAACAACATACATAAACGTTAAGAGGCGGTTCCAAGGACTAACACCTGACATTGCTAATTAATTCACACTCTCCCAATTAGCACACTTCCCAAAAATGGACTTGATCCAGCCTTAATTTTAGTCATCTAACTGGGACTGAATAGCGACGATATTATCCAGGTGCGACCCTGCCACCCTAAAACTGGGTAACCCAACCCGTTCTCGCAAATTTAATATGTCAATATTGACTTATTAAATATGTGCATAGGTGACATACTTAACATAATAGATACCCTTAAAAAGATTCATAGAAAACACCGACCTTACCTAACCTACTTAGTATGTTAAGATAAGCATCTTATTGCTTCGTAATTACAATTATTACCTAACCTATAATAGGTACAGGTTAAGTAATAATTGTAATTACGAAGCAATAAGATGCTTATCTTAAGATACTAACAAGGTTAGGTAAGGTCGGTGTTTTCTATGAATCTTTTTAAGGCTATCTATTATGTTTAGTATATCACCTATGCACGTAGTTAATAAGTCAATATTGACTTTACGAATTTGCGAGAACGGGTTGGGGTAACACATAGCGATGATATTTTCCATGTAAAACCCATCATAAAGATTGGGTAACGCACAGTGTCGACTTTTCCAAAAACCAAAAGTCGTCGCTATGCCGTCTATTTCTATACTCTCATTTACGTTGTTACTTGTCAATACTAGTATTCGTCTACGTTGTTACTTGTCAATACTAGTATTCGTCTACGTTGTTACTTGTCAATACTAGTATTCGTCTACGGTGTTACTTGTCAATACTAGTATTCGTCTACGTTGTTACTTGTCAATACTAGTATTCGTCTACGGTGTTACTTGTCAATACTAGTATTCGTCTACGTTGTTACTTGTCAATACTAGTATTCGTCTACGTTGTTACTTGTCAATACTAGTATTCGTCTACGGTGTTACTTGTCAATACTAGTATTCGTCTACGTTGTTACTTGTCAATACTTGTATTCGTCTACGTTGTTACTTGTCTATATTAGTATTCGTCTACGTTGTTACTTGTCAATACTTGTATTCGTCTACGTTGTTACTTGTCTATATTAGTATTCGTCTACGTTGTTACTTGTCTATACTAGTATTCGTCTACGTTGTTACTTGTCTATATTAGTATTCGTCTACGTTGTTACTTGTCAATACTAGTATTCGTCTACGTTGTTACTTGTCTATATTAGTATTCGTCTACGTTGTTACTTGTCTATATTATTATTCGTCTACGTTGTTACTTCTCAATACTTGTATGCGTCTACGTTGTTACTTGTCAATATTATTATTTGTCTACGTTGTTGCAATGTATTCCGTCAACAATGTTCTCCCTCGTCAATGTTCTTCGTCTACATTGTTATCCGTTAACAATGTTCTTCGTCTACATTGTTATCCGTTAACAATGTTCTCCATCTACAAATGTTATATGTCTACAATGTTCTCTGTCTACTATGTTCTCACTCTTCAATGTGCTCCTTCAATATTGTTTTCGTCTACATTGTCATCCGTCTACAATGTACTCTGTCTACATTATTCTCCCTCTACATTGTTATACTTCTACAATGTTCTCTGCTTACATTGTTCTCCCTCTACATAGTTCTCTATCTACAATGTTCTCCGTCTACATTGTTCTTCGTCTCCATTGTTTTCCTTCTACAATGTTTTCTGTCTACAATTTTAACCGTCAACAATGTTCTCCGTCGACATTTAAATCCAATTACACTGTCCTACGTCTTCATTGTTATCCATCTACAATGTTATCCATCTAAATTGTTCTCCATCTACCGTGTCTACATGACTTTCCTTTTAAATTGTTATCTGTCTACATTGTTCTCTGTCCACAATGTTTTCCGTCTACAATGTTACCTGTCTACATTGTAAAACGTCGACAATGTTCTCCGTCTACATTGTTACCTGTCTACATTGTAAGCCGTCTACATTGTTACCTGTCTACATTGTAAGCCGTCTACATTGTTTCCTGTCTACAATGTAAGCTGTCTACATTGTTACCTGTCTACAATGTAAGCTGTCTACATTGTTACCTGTCTACAATGTAAGCCGTATACATTGTTATCTGTCTTCAATGTAAGCCGTCTACATTGTTACCTGTCTACAATGTTAGCCGCCTACATTACTGTTCACCTACAGTGGTACGTGGCTGAGCTGTGTTTCGTCTGTGGTGATTCCTGGCCACAGTTGTCTCTGTCGTACAATGATGCACATCTACACTTCGACGTACCTGATGGTCGTGCACATTATTTTTGGTCAACAATCTTGTTACTAGTAAGGCAGGAAGATGAGACCGAATGCATGGATTAATTGCCTCAGTTAGACATACATTCTGGTCGACAAGAAACTAACTGAACAGGAACATGAACAAGATTCGACTGGTCTCCTTGCATTATGTTGCTATAATTTATAGCACCTGAGTGGGAAAATTTCAGTAAAATTTACCATATATATGCTGATGTAAGGTACGACGATGGCCCCCAGCTGGCCCACGGCGCTGCCTGTCTCGACCCCCTGAACCCGGACCTCAGTGGGGAAGAGCTCGTTGGAGTAGACGTAGATGATCTGGAAGGCAGTGCTGATGAACAGCTTCCCCAACATAGCCAGCGCCAACACCAGCTGCCACATCCCTGGAGAACAAATCTAAAGATATATGTGCATAACATCTGTGAGCCTCGAACTCGAGTCACAGTTGATGCATCACAATATCTCCTGCGATCTTATAGATTGCGATGAAGGGACCGGGAGGACAGGGAAAGAGGATGTAATGATAATGGAAAAATACATGTTTGGGGATAAGATGCTACTGAAGGTAATGACAGTGGAGAGTTAAAATGTCAGCGAGAGATAAAAAACACAACTTAGAGTGAATCCGAGACAAAGAAAAACTATTAAAGACGACCATGATAGAGGTAAAATTTAAGTTTGTACTCACCAGTTGGTATGAAGGCGAGGGCAAGAACCATTACGCCACACAAGACGAAGCAAGCAGCCAGGGGTCCCCTCCTCCCATACCGATTAATGATGGGAACAGTGAGAGAATTCCCAGGAATCTCCATCAGACCTCCGAGGATTAAGTAAAGAAATATATTATCGCTATAAAGTTCCCCGCTCAGGTTGAGGCCGTCGAAGACGAGAGATGTAGCCAGGTAGACGAAGCACATTACAAGGGTGATGGTGGTGATCCCGCGGTTACTGAGGAGTTGAGAGCAAAGCTTTAGCAGATTTTGCGTATTTTTTCAATGTTTAAGCGGTTTAAGAACATGAATTAAGGAAATTGCAGAAGGCCCATTGATTCATGAAATCTAGCTGTTATTTATTATTCACTAGCTGTGCCCGGCCACGCGTTGCTGTGGCTCATGCGTTGCTGAGCCACAGCAACCTTTCCCTGTCACCCAGTCCTCCCCACCAATCTCCCCCCCCCCTCCCCTTCCCTTCGTCTTCCCAACCATTCCCCACTCCCCTCGTCCTTCCCACCATAACCCACTCCTGTCCCCTCGTCCTCCCCCAGCATTACCCACTCCCTCGTCTGATGCATTCCCAAATGATCTGACGTTCCCATCAGAAAATTGGGAACATCATATATAATGGTCTTTTATAATGGTCTGATGTCCCCATCAGTGAAATATAAGAAAAACAGTTAAAAGTACGAAATAAAAAAAAGTAAAAAAGTAAAAATAAACTATACTCACGAAATGAACGGTATGGTAATCAACACAGCTATATTCCAATGCAATATCACACAAAATAATTAAATCAAAATTAAAAAAATAGAAATCTATGAAAATTTAATTTCTCAATGCAATCGGAAACATAGAAATGGAATCATTACATATTTAGTAAAGCATGTGTTGATCTTACATGCAACAGACGGCATTGTTTAAAAAAAAACATGTTTTTATCTGTCACAGGTGTGGCATCCATATAGTAGGTATATAAAAACACGTGCGTATTCGAATGAAACATTGTGTCACAATTTCAAAGCAATCAATGAAGAATTTTTGGAGATTACAGCGTTTGTTGCTGTTACGTCCATCATACGGCACTGTTAAAAAAAAAAATGTTTTTTCCTGTCACAGATGAGGCATGTATATAGTAGGTATATTAAAGCATGCGCTTATTCAAATGCAACAGCGTCAAAATTTCAAATCAATCGGTAAAGATGTTTCGAAGATTCCCCTCACTTGAAAAACATAGGAAAAACAGTTTTTCAAAAAAACATGTTTTTTCCCTGTACATGACATCTATATAATATGTATATAAAAATTAGCTCGGATGCGAATGAAACGTTGTGTGAAAATTTCAAAGCAATCGGTGAAGAACTTTCGGAGATTAGCGATTTTGAACAAACGAACATTTACATTTTTATTTATATAGATATATATGTTTAACCTATACTTAAAACAATCCCGTAATCTATGTTTATTATATTAACCTACCAAACTGTTTCAAAAATACAAATAAAATCGATATTTCCACTTTTTTTTAATTCTAAACATTACTAATTTGTACACTTTGTCGTCAATATTGTGTATCATCAATTCCCAACAACTCTCATTAACCATTTTGGACACAGATATATCTTCAAATCACTACATCATGCTGGGGTCACGTGATTATTTTTTGTTCGTCAAGCTTGAATTGTCCCCAAGCCGTAGTCATAGTAGTCAAAAAAGTCATAGTTCCCTATTTATAAATATCTATAAGAAGTCGTGGTTAATTTTATGACATTTAAGAGGAAGCACGCTGATGCTGGGTGAAGAAATTTAATGTTTTGGGCTGAAGTTATGAGACGAGACTGTCATCAGATACGGCGGAGGAAACCAAGGGGGTGGGGGAGGTTATCTTATCTTGAGATGATTTCGGGGCTTTTAGTGTCCCCGCGGCCCGGTCCTCGACCAGGCCTCCACCCTCAGGAAGCAGCCTGTGACAGCTGACTAACACCCAGGTACCTATTTTACTGCTAGGTAACAGGGGCATAGGGTGAAAGAAACTCTGCCCATTGTTTCTCGCCGGCGCCTGGGATTGAACCCAGGACCACAGGATCACAAGTCCAGTGTGCTGTCCGCTCGGCCGACCGGCTCCTCGAGAGGCGAGAGCTCCGGTGCGTTCTGAGAACGGCGCCACCCGTGGCATTTTTGGGTGGCGGCAGAGGGCTTTGCCGTGTTGACCAATGGCGTCGCACCCCGGGCGTGAAGTAGCATGACGTCCGGCGCCCCTGCAGCGGAAGAGCGGGGTTCTGGGACACTTGTTACCAGGTGCCAGGGTGAGAGGATGTGCATTTGAGCGACTAGCCGTTCTGAAGAGGTATAGTTCTCTAGAGAGATTGAATAATTCGAGCAGCTGGGAGGTTTGACACCTGCGGGCCGTGCACGTCGAAAGCAGAGTGAAGAAGATTGGTAGCAGTCGTGGTCCTGTGTTGTTCGACTGCCTTTTAACCTGACAGCTAAGCTGCATGGAGGACGGGGACCAGTACTGTGAAGAGTGTTAGGCTGGGATAGGCCAGCCAACATCAGTCACAGTCTAGCATCGGGGGAGGGAAACCTGGTGGACCGAGCTGTGCCTGAGGAGGAGTGTGTGTGTGTGTGGGTTATGGACGGCGCGGTGATGGTGCCGCTCGAATACTCTATGTTGCATCTACGAGAAGACTCTCATCTCTACACTGAATCTATGACCTGCAGTATCAGTCAATAAGGTAGATAAATATGTGAAGAGACAATAGACTCAAACGGTATAAAATTATTTATAAGGTGTCAGTGATTATATCTGTGAGTTGATTAGACAGCGGTGATTACGAAACGTTGACGTGGCGTTATAATTTATCTACTTATGTCATATGATAGTGTTTACGAGACAGCCTCTTATGGGGGATTTGGAGACAGTGAAGAGTTACCAGATGTGATAATAATTTCAGGAGTAACTGAGAGAGATTTAGCTGACAGCCAGTGTAGTCAATCTTGGAGTAAACAAATCATATTTTTACTAGGTGGTGTTTCATTCCTCTCCTTCATTTCTTAGTCGTCTTGTCATAAGAGGTTTATCTTGCACCACATTATTAAGGCAAGAATACTAGACTGGGAGAGTTAATATAACACTGAGTTTGAAGTAGTACTTGACCACAAAGTGCACTGAGTCAAGATGACGACCATGTATGTGGAACTTATGGGCGAGCATCTCGACCTGGAGTAAAGCTTGAGTTTCCGTGTCCACGGACATCCAGTAACGAATCTAAGGAGTGGTCGAGTTACTTCACTCCCTGTGGGGTGCAATGCTGGGGTTCGTAAGGGGAACCCTGCCCCACAGGTTGACTGAGATGCTCCCCAGATGTGAACAGTGGTACCTTGGGAGGGGCAGTAAGGCCCCCAAGGTCTCTAGCAGAACAAGGGCCCCTCTTAGGGCAGGGTTTACCGGAGTTAGAATCAGCGACAGTCGGGGTGACTGAATGGGGATCAAGACCCTCATTACAATGTACGTATGATATGTAGGTATATATATACGTATGTTTGTATGAATTTATTTACGTGTGTGTATTTATGTATGGCTGTATGTTTGCATGTACGTATGGAATCATAGGGAGCCGGTCGGCCGAGCGGACAGCACGCTGGACTTGTGATCCTGTGGTCCTGGGTTCGATCCCAGGCGCCGGCGAGAAACAATGGGCAGAGTTTCTTTCACCCTATGCTCCTGTTACCTAGCAGTAAATTAGGTACCTGGGTGTTAGTCAGCTGTCACGGGCTGCTTCCTGGGGGTGGAGGCCTGGTCGAGGACCGGGCCGCGGGGACACTAAAGCCCCGAAATCATCTCAAGATAACCTCATGATAAGATGGTATGTATGTGTATATTTAAATATGTATTGTTGAGAGTCTTTGCTTCCCCTCCTATTTCCACTGGGTACCACTGATCACTAATATGGGAGGGGCACCTCAGTCAACTACGGGTAGAATCCTCTTTCTGGAACCCAGCCTTACACGCATACCAAGTGAAGTAAACTCGATCCTCCTTGGCTTCCGTTTTAAGTGTGTCCGTTGACATGGAAACTCGGGGTCCCTCGATCGAGCATGTCCAACATAAATCACTCCAACATAAGATATAGCCAACAAGGTCGCTAACTG